>NC_133658.1:249779583-250379583 GCF_037893015.1 Macrotis lagotis | reverse complement strand
TGATAGTGTTTTGATGGCCCTTTATTATTTTTTATGAAGGAAAAAAGTAATATCTATGATTTTTTTCCATCTTAATTCAAAAAAAATGCTAAGTATCTACTATATTTAAGACTCTTTGCCAGGCACTAGAAATGGATATAAAATTGAAATAGCCCCTGTCCTCAAGGAGGTTCTAGTTTATTGATGGAAAGGATAAAAGGTTGATGCCAATAAGTGGAACACAGAGTAATTTGAGAAAGTTCTAAGTATGAGGAGGATCAGAGAAGGATTCAGCCAGGAGAATCCAAGCTGAATGAATCTTGAAGAGAGATCTGAGATGTAGAGATAAGTGGAGAGGCCATTCCAAGCATGGAAGACAGCTTGTGCAAATGCATAAAGGGAGAAATGGAGTAGGTTCTTGCACCCATTCTTTTGGAGCCTTCCTTCTCCTTTGAGAGTTCTCACAAATGGATCCTTAATTACTTTGAAAATTGTATCACCTAAAGAACAGATTTCTTCCATGCAAATCTAGTCAGGTATAATAGTTCTTCCACTCAAATGAAATGCTACTGCCACTTCCTTCTCTAACAAATCAGCTTCTTAGTGGTAAAATCCAAATGTTACTGTTCAACTATTCTTGCCAATGAAAATAAAGAACTCTAAAAATGTTGGCAGATCTGTTTCATTTCATGTCTGTTGGTTGTCCTCATTCCTGTTTCAACTATAAATGATCTTGGGATGATCTGACTTACCTTAATCACTCGCCAAGCCTGGCAGGCTTATTTTTCCCCCTTAAGTAGTTCTTCATGTCTCACGAGACAATACCACTTGTAGTCTTCCATCCTCCTCCTCCATAATGTTTTGCAAATGAACAGATACCCTAAACTGATGTTGTCCTTGGCTGCTGTGCCTCTTTACTTGGCACAATTAAGCATTTGTTGACTGAGAAATTTTATGATGATAACTAAATACTTATATTTCTATGGTAATTTAGTTTACAAAACTTTTTCCTCTTAAACCTATGAGACAGGGTTTATGATTTTTCATTTACAGATAGGGGAAACTGAGAACTCAAGAGGAAAGCGACTTACCTAAGGTCACAAAGCTAGTAAGTTCTAGCAGGATTCCAAACTGGACCTCTTGACTCCAAGTCCAACATATATACTCTCATTGATAGGTCTAGGACTGTAGCTAGATACTTTATTTGAGGGCATAGTTTTTCACCTTCATGTTTAATTTATTCATATACAAGATGCTCCAAGGAAGTGATGATGCAGACATTGTTAGGGGTGAGAGATGTTCCAAGTGTAATTCGGTTTCTTCTTCTTAACCTCATTGGAAATCATTCTATGAAGTTACTTTCTTGTTGTTCTTGTATTGTTTCAGTCATGTTTGACTCTTTCTGACCCCTTTGGGGGGGATTCTTGGCAAAGTTACTGGAGTGGTTTGCCATTTCCTTCTCCAGCTCATTTTGCAGATGAGGAGACTGAAGCAAATAGGTGTAAGTGATTTATCCAGAGTTATATAGCTAGTAATAATCTGAGACTGGAGTTGAAAGCATAAAGATGAGTCTCTCATCCTAAGCCCAGTGCTCACTGTGCACTGAGGCATCTAACTGACTTAGCTCCCTGGAATTTATCATTCATTCTCTCTGTAAAGTATAGTTTGGTGAAAGGAAGACTAAGTTATAAATTCATATCCTTGAACTGTATTTCCAACTTTTCACTTACTATCTCTATGACCTTGGGCAAGTCACTTCTATCTTTGGGCCTAAATTTCCTTCTCTCTAAAAAATATTTGGACTAAAATATCAAAAAAAAAAAAAAAACCTTTTACCTCTGATAGCCTATTCGCCCCCATTGTCTGTTCTTATGTGTTCATAAGATCATAGATTAAGAACTCGAAAAGACTTAGAAGTATAGTTCTGCTTGGAAACAGAGACCTAGAGAGTCTTAATGACTTTGCCAAAGATCACAGACTGATATTCTCTTCAAGCTCTGATAGTCTATGACAGGTTTCTCCAAAATGTGGCCTACAAGGCAATTTTATGAGGATCCCTGTGGGTTTTACTAAATGCTTTAGTAAATGAAGCAGAGCTACTGCAGAGCTCTCACTAAAATGCCAAGTCAAAATATATTGTCTATTGTTACAATAAAAACCTTTTAAAATAAGGTTGGACAGCCCTGGTATATGAAATGATTTCCCCAAATCACAAACATCTCTCTGCAAATCCAAATTCTTCATCATAAGATTGAGATGCAGAAACATTCTCCTCTCTGTCTTCATCATTAGTTATCTTCTCTCTAAGACTCTTGCCCAGCCAACAAACCTGTTCCATGTCTTTGGCACAGAAATAGCTTCTTCCTGTCTCTGAGTCTTTGCTGATATAGGTACTAATCTCTTCCCCTTGAAAGCATTCCCTACCCACCCTCTCTTTTCTATCAACCCCCTTCTTTACCCACTTTCAAAACTCAACTCAAACTTTACTTGACTTATCCTATCACAATACTTTCTATCTTTTCCAGTTTGGGCCAGTATTTAGTTGAATAGATATATCCATTTGTGTATTTTCTTTGTCTTATATTTATTTCTTTCTTGTGGAAGGAAAGCAATTTGAACTAGGGATAAGACCTGGATCCAAGTTCAGGCTTTGCCACTGACCTTGGTCAAATCAGACTTCCTCTCCCAACTCACCTTAAAAAATAAGGATTGTAATCCATAAATTACATCCCTTATGAGGAAAATAAAAATTTTAAAGCACTAGAAGACATCAGGTTCTTATTGCTATTGTATTTCCACATAGTCAAGATTTGAATTGAGCAATTTTAAAATACAGCAAGTTTGTTTGCTTTATCTAATGCCAGACAGCACCTCCCAATTGATTATTTGGGGGTCTGAATTTTCAGATTTGTTTTCCTGTTTTTGAGATGGAATGGTACTAATGGCCAATTAGTATTGATCAGCCTGACCCATTATAGTTCAATTGATTATAATGCTGAGTGATCACATCCACATGAATTCGATTCAATCCTGCACATGGAAAATTGACCCGTTGGCACACACCTGTTGCCTGTATCAACATTATATTTACTATATGACTGTTTAGAAATTGCATGGGACTCATTCATTTTTTTATTTCTATTTGGAAGTTGAATTACAACACGTTTGTCTATATCATTAAGCCTTTATCTTCTCTCTCTCCCTGTCTACCTTCTACCCATCCTTTAAATTCCACATTGGGATTCAGCAGGAAGTAGCAGGTTGGAACCAAAAAAAGCACCAGAGTTAGAAGATTGGAGTTCAGTTTATGGCTCTATCATTTGTTCATTATGTTATCTTAGCCAGACCCTTTCCTGCAGCTCTGGAACCTCAAATTCCTCATATTTGAAAAATAGAGATAATGATAGTTGCGCTGCCTGGGGATGGAATGAAAAGGATATTGGATATCTTGTTGGAATTGGAGAAAATTAGGGGGTACAGACATTTATTAAGCACTTAATGTGCACCAGGCACTGTGCTAAACATTACAAACACTGATTCATTTGTTTCTCACAACAACTCTGAGGTAGGTAATGCTATAATTTCCATTTACAGATGAGGAACCTGAGTCAGAAACTATTATTCTCAATTTATACATGAGGAAACTGAGTCAGAAGTTATTATTCCCAATATACAGCTGGGAAAACTGAGTCAGAAGTTATTAACTCCAATTTACAATTGAGGAATTTGAGTCAGACAGTGGTTAAGTCTTCCCAGGGTTTCATAGCTAGAGCTGTCTGAGGTCAGATTTGAATCAGAATACTCCTGATTTCAAGTCCAGTAATCTTATCCCCTTGAATCACCAAGCTTCAGGATTAAAGATCAGGATTTAAATCCTGGTTCCACTTGTTTACTATTTGACAGAATATTTGATCCCTTCTGTTTCCTCCCCACCCCATCCCCCCCCAAGAAAGTGGGAATATTTGAATTACAGAAAGATCTAACATACATTCTACATCCAAATCCTGTCATCTCAAGTCTCCCTAACCTCCCCAGCCTGAAGAGCAATCTCCTTTCTATAGCTAACTGTGGCACTTATTGTCTATACATTATTCTTTAGACAATTAGTTGTGTACCAATTCCTTACAGAAATTCTTTCCCTACTAGTCAATCAACAAGCACAGTCCAGGGACTGTGGTGAGTGCTGGGAATACAAGTGCAAAGAATGAAATTTCTTATACCAAAGCAGTTATAATTACAATATAGCAAGCACATAGGGAAAACAAAAGAGAATAAATACAAAATGAATACAAGATGATAAAGTACAAAGTAGCCTGGGAAAGAGGGTACAGTTGGGGAACAAGAATAAGGAAATGCTTCATAGAGATGATATTGCTTGACTTATGTCCTAAAACTTTTAGCACAAGAGAGTCTATAAGGAACCATTATTTCCATTGCATGTGTCTTGTCACTCTAGCTACACTAAAAGTCCTATTTAACCTCTTTATCTCAGGCTCCTCATCTGTAAAATGGAGTAATTGGACAATCTCCCAAGAATAGATTTGTGATCTTATCCATGTGGACTTTTCCTTTAGTCTTCACCCTTTGCCTCCTATGTAATTCTTTACCATGCTCTCACATAAGTCCATTATGAAAACCTGACCAATATACAAGGATCTTGCTCAATTTCTCTTGATTCCACAAGGATGGATGTCAGTGGAGCATGCAAGCTAACTGTTATCCACTGCTGTTGCTAAGTGATAGGCACCTCTTATTTTTCATAGGATCATTGACTCAGAGCTGGAGGCCAGCCAGTCCAATCCCCTTATTTTATAGATCAGGAGACTGAAACCCAGGGAGGTTATAACTTGCCCCTAGTCACGCAGGTAGTGTCAGAGATGGGATTTGAACCCAGACCACTGACTCCAAAGTCAGTATTCTTTCCACTTTGCCCATGTATTTTTGTATTGTTCTCAAGTGACATCCTTGGTATCACTTCTCTGAAATTCCTTATTTCTAATGTGATGCATTATGCTCATATCAACCATGTATTTTCCATTCATTGAAAGCTATCATATTTCACAACTCCCAGCTATATAATAGCTTTGCAAGAATATTGCTATTTTAAAATGGGCCTCCATTTCAGGGAGAAACTTGAAGTCATTAAAAGAACTTTGCAATTTTCTAAAGATAATCTAGCTCACTTTTCTCTTTTCTTCAATTTTGGGTCCAATTCATTGACTATTTACACTATCTATCCATGGTAGCTGTGCTGATGAACGAATCTATAGGTAGTTGATCCAAGGAAATATATTTCTGGGAAAAGAGCATTGAATTTAGAGCCTGAATTTGAATTCAGTTTCTTCTTCCTATAATCTGTGTGACTTTTGGGATTGGACTCATGACCTATAGGTCCTTTCTACTTCTACAACCTGTGAGTGTATAATGTGTAAATGGTCTATATACTGAATGCTGCCTGAACCAGATTAAAATATAATTGGGATATGTTGAACAATACAGTACGATATAGGTAATGTTAATTTTTTGTTTTCTAATTCAATATGTAGCTGTGGGAATATCTTTCTATTTCAGTTTGACACCACTGATTTAGACAGTAGGAATTCTTCATCCATTTGGTTTTTCCTTTATATATAATTAGACAACTTTCTTGAGTGAGTATGGATTTTATTTGGATTGTTCTTTACTGTTGCTGATTATTATGTAATCAATATTATGTAATCTACAAGTAAAAGAATTTTAAGAACCCCACCATTTATAGGAAATTCTTCTTTGCCTTGGACTATCTACCAATTTTCCTTTGAAATCAGGTAGTAGAAGGATTTACCAATGGTCAAGTAGATAATAATAATAATAATAATAGTAGTAGTAGTAGTAATAGCTAAACACTAATGGATTTGTTGAATGTTATCTGGGTTTTCCACTAGGTTGACTTTTGTTTTGCCACTGGAATTTGATGACTCTGGAAGAGAGATAAAGGCTAATATCTTAGTGCAACTCTGACTCGATTAAATCCAAGTCACTCACAAATCAATACTTTACCCACATGGTTTCTTTGGTCCTCTCTGAAAATGAAAGATAAACAGGAGTTACTACTTGATTAAACCTATCAGACTGCTAAGGACTAAGAGTGGAATCAAGAGTACCCTGAAGGCAATATCCACATCGACTTAACAACAATATGTTGTCAAAATATGACAAATAATTGAGTCATGTGGATTTGATTACAGAAATGACAGAGCTTATGGTAATATTCAAGAGTAGGTTATTGCCACCAGAAATTCCAAATAGATTGTCCTTAAGGTGCCTAGACCTATTAATTAATGCAGAATATACAAAGAAATGGTAGAAGTTGCAAAATTTTCAGAATTATAGGATGATTCTGTCTAGCTCTGGCTCTCTCTTGAAGTAGAAATGTTTAGATTAGGATAGGTTGCAAAATAGATAGGCAAGTTGCAAAAATTAATACTTACTACAGAGTTTAGTACCCCTCCCATGCTTCAACTTTTAGAAATACTAAGAAGTGTTTTTAAATTACTTTAGTCTAAAGCATTTGTCTAAGAAATCGCAGTCTTTTTTTAACTATCAATTAGCCAAATATTTAACAAATAGCTACTATATGCTAGATATTATATGCTAGGTATTGGATTTACAAAGATATAAATGCTAGACATACAAAAAAAAGGTAAAAGACACTATCTGCTCACAGGGAGCTCACAAACTAAGAGAAGGATAAGTTGTATAAAATTAACAGAGGGTAGATATTAGATAAGGAGAATTGGAAGAAGTTTCTGTAGAAGGGATTTTAGAAATGAAAATGGAAACATTCTGTACATGAGGGACTGCCAGTGAAAATGCCCAAGGTCAAAAGATGGAGCATCTTGTTTGAGAAACAGCCAGGAGGTCAACAGCACTGAATCCAGAGTTTGCAGGGTAGAAAATGTAGGAAGAATGAAATATGGCCTGGTCCACTGTTTATATATTGATTCAGGAAGGACTAGGGAGATGATTTGCCAGAATTAAGGACCCCTTGAATGATCTACCTCAAATTGAACCCTCTTTCCCCATGCTCTGAAGGAATTGAGATGATGAACAAAAGGAAGAAATATTTTTGACAAATTTAGCTATTGCAAGATTCTCTTGGGTTAATTTTCTTTTTAAAAAAATTTTTGGGGCGGCTAGGTGGCACAGTGGATAAAGCACCGGCCCTGGAGTCAGGAGTACCTTGGGTTCAAATCCGGTCTCAGACACTTAATAATTACCTAGCCATGTGGCCTTGGGCAAACCTTGCAAAAAAACCTAAAAAAAAAATTTTCCCCAGTTACATGTAAAGGTAATTTTAACATACATTTTATTTCATTCTTTTTGATACAACATACATGCTTTATTTGAGGCAGCCAAGACTGAAGCATATTAAAAATTCCCCTTTAGTAAAACTTAAATATTAAAAAAAAATATATTTTTCTCAAAAACCCTTACTATATTCCCAGAAAAAGCCCAAAGACCAAAAAGACTTTTTCTTAGGCAAATGGATTGTGTGGGACCAAACTTTTTAAAAAAACATTTATTTATTATTTTAACTGTATGCAAAGATAGTTTTCAATATTCATTTTTGAAAGATTTTAAGTTCCACATTTTCTCCTCCCCTTTCCCTCCCCCATCCCTCTAATCAACCTGATATAGATTATACATTTAGCATGCATTTTAAAAAACATATATATTGAGTTCCAAATTTTCTCCCTCCCTCTTTTCTCCTACCTCCTCCCTGAGATGGTGGACAATTTAATAAAGGTTATAAATGTTCAATCTTGCAATACATATTGCCATATTAGTCATGTTATGAAAGAGGACCCAGATTGAGTTTATTTTCAAACCAACTGGAAAGGAGAATCTTTAAAGGACACCTGAACAAAGTGGAATTGAAAGGTTTTAAGAAAATTATTCTCCAGGGATTTGGCTAAAAGTTATATAACTGTTGTTCTGTTTGGTGAAGCAACTTAACTGAATTTTTCCCTGAGGATTGAAACTCCGAAATATCATGTATAAGAAAGATTTTCAGAATTATAGGATGATTCTGTCTAGCTCTGGCTCTCTCTTGAAGTAGAAATGTTTAGATTAGGATAATAGAAAATTAATTTTTTTATATTTATAAATTACACATTTTTCTATCATCCTCCCTTCCCACCCCACTTCCCCTCAGCAGTGAACAGTTGGGTAAAAGTTGCACATGTACATTTGTGTTTAGCATCTTTACATATTACTCATTTTATGTAGGAGGAATTAGGACTAAGGGAAAAGAATGAAAACCATGGGATAGGAAGGAAAAACATTAGAAACGTTTTTAAAAAGTAAACATAGTATAGATTCAGATTCTGTAGTTTCTTGTTTTGTTTTTCTTTTCCTCTGGATGTGAATGGTTTTATCCATAACCTGTCTCCCAGGATTTTCCTATATCTCTGAACTGCTGAGAAAAACTGTATCCATCATAGTTTATCAACTCACAATGTTATTGTTAATGTGTACAATGTTCTCTTGGTTCTGCTCCCTTAGTTCAGCATCAGTTCATGTAATTCTTTCCATGCTTCTCTAAACTCTGCCCATTTGTGGTTTCTTTTTTTTTTTTTTTTTTTTTGCTAGGCAATGGGGTTAAGTGGCTTGCCCAAGGCCACACAGCTAGGTAATTATTAAGTGTCTGAGACCAGATTTGAAGCCAGGTACTCCTGACTCCAGAGCTGGTGTTTTTATCCACTGCGCCACCTAGCCACCCCTCATTCATAGTTTCTTAAAGAACAATAGTACTCAATAACATTCATATACCATAGCTTGTTCAGCCATTCCCCAATTGATAGGCATATCCCCAATTTCCAATTCTTTGTCCCTACAAAAATGCTGCTCTGAATATTAGTGTTGCTAGACCAAGGGGTAAGATCAGTTTTATTGCTCTTTGGCATAGTTTTAAATTGCTCTCCAGAATAATTGAATTAGTTCACAGCTCTACCAATAGTACATTAATGTCCCAATTTTCCCATAACTCGATTGTTTTCCCTTTTTGTCATCTTTGTCAATCTGATAGGTGTGAGGTGGTACTTCATAGTTGTTTTAATTTGCATTTCTCTAATCAATAATGAGTTACAGCATTTTTATATGATTATATGTAGCTTTAATTTCTTCATTTGAAAACTGTCTGTTGAACTGATAATGAGTAGAGTGAACAGAACCAACATTGTACACATTAACAATAACATCATGAGTTGATCAACCTTGATGGATGCAGCTCCTCTCAGCAGTTCAGAGACCTAGGACAGCACTGGAAGACATGTTATAGAACAATGCTATCCACATTCAGAGGAAGAAAAACAAGACAAAACAAAACAAAGAAAAACCTACAGAATCTTAATGAACACTATATTCATTTTTTAAAATTTTTCTCTAATAGTTTTCTTTCCTATCTCATGGTTTTCTTTCTTTTCCCTTAGTCCTAATTCCTCATACAGAAAATGATTAATCTGTAAATATGTTAAATATAAATGTATATGTACAATGTTCACCAGACTGTTTGCCATTGAGGGGGATGGGAAGGGAGGGTGGAAGGAAATTATGTTACTTATAAATGTGCATATGCAAGTGGATGAATGTTGAAAAATTTTCATAATGTAATTGAAAAAATAAAATATCAATAAATATTAAAAAAAAACTGCCTGCTCATATACTTTGACCATATGTCAATTGGGGAAGACTAATAACTTTATAAATTTGATTCAACTCTCTCTATATTTTAGAAATGAGACCTATATGAGAACCACTAGCTATGACAATTGTTTCCCATTTTCTGTTTTTCTTCTAATCTTGTCTGTGTTGGTTTTATTAGTGCAAAAACTACTAATAAAAATATTTCTGACAATCTTTTTTCAAAAATTTATTAAGGCAACAGTGGGGGGGGGGTTAAGTGACTTGCCCAAAGTCACACAGCTAGGTAATTATTAAGTGTCTGAGGTCACATTTGAACTCAGGTCCTCCTGACTCCAGGGCCAGTGCTCTATTCACTGTTCCACCTAGCTTCCCCAACTTCTGACTATCTTGTACTTCCACCTTACCATATCTACTGTAAAAATTCATGACCAGATAGTCAGAATTATATTCCAGAAGCATGTTACTCTTCATAAATTAACAAACAAAAACTTCCTTTACTACCGACTGGGAACCCAAATTATCCCTGAGAATACAACAAATTATTTGACACCTCATCAAAGACAAAAACTGTTGCCCAAATAACCTGGGTACAGTATCTGACCTGGTACTAAACTAGTCACAAGAGGTCTGTAGGAAAGGTGGGGAGAAGTTAATGCAAACAGAAATTGGAAAGGCAATTAAAGATTTAAAAGGGGTGTATTTTTTTCCTATCCTTGATAAGACTTAGCAAGAGGTGCTAGTCATGTGGCAGGCACACTGCCTGCCTGTACCCTGAGGTGTGGAAGAAATGACTATTCTTTACCTTAAGATAGAGAAGTAAATGGGATTTAGTTGCTTTAATTAAGCTAGGAATGAAGTATAGGGTCTATCTGTTGAGAGATACAAATAATCAGCAAGTCTACATAATATCTTGAGGGGGTCCTTCAGAGTATTGACCCACAGCCATCTCTGACAAGAGAACAAGGAAAAACTTGGTTAAGTGTTAACTAGCCCAGAGGAATATTGATTTTGGTTTTCCCATTGTAAGAACTCTAGCATTCTCCTGAGGAAAGGGAAATGGGTACTAGTGTTCAGGGCTAGTTGCAGTTAAGAGATTTCTTCAGAAGGGCAAGGAGTTTCCATACCACAATGAATTCTAGGGACTAATCTGAAAGCTTCAGAGTGAGAACCAGTCATGTTCTCCATTGTATCCCATTGGACTCCAATGAAGGACCTCCTGGAATAGCTCAAGGAACTCCTGATTCAACTGAGGAGCTATAGGACTCAGAGATCAAACAGATAAAAGATCCACAGTAAGCAGGAATCAACCTGGGTCTGGAAGTCATGTAGACTTGCAACTCTGGGGGAGAGAGTTTGTGGTTGACTAAACAAATTGTGGTTCATGAATGAACAGAATATTATGACATTTTAGGAAATAAATCAAATAAGTAATAGAGATACATAGGAAAATTTGTATAAACTGATTCAAAATAAAGTGAGCAAAACCAGAAAACCAAACAACTAGGTAAATGTAAATTTTAAAATAAAGCCTTGAATGTTATCTAATTATAATGGTCACACCTGACTCCAAAGAAGAGATGAGAAAAAGGTACTTTCCCCCTACCTTCTTTACAGAGGTGTTGGTGGTAGCTCAAAGAATATTTTATTTTTGAGGGGCAGAGTCAAGATGGGGGCACGAAAACAGATTTTCCTAGGAGCTCTCTTCCAAAATATTTCAAAAACCTTAAAATTATGACCGTCACTAAATTTCTGAGAGACAGAACACATAGAAAGATCCAGTGAGGCAATTCTCCAGCCCAAGGTAACCTAGAAGGCCGTGGGAAGGCTGTGTTCCATGGGGTTGGAGGAAGCATCAGTGCAGCCAGGATCATCATGCCAGAGCGAAGAAGCTCCAGCCTTCTGGGAATAGCCCATGGGGTACCTGGGTCCCTGGGAGCACCAGCTTACAGCAGTAGAAGCAGTTTCCTGACCTGCCAACCCAGGGAACACCAAACACAACTTGGAAGATCACCAGGGAAACCTCTGTCATAGTGAGTGGGAGTGAGTGTGGCCCTCAGCATATTGCAGCCCTCAGCACAACCCAGATCCCAGAAAACAAAAGCAGGCCCACAGAGCCACCCAGCAGGGAGCTGCCTGGCAGCTACTTCCAGAGAGCTCAGCCCAAGAAGGTAGGGGGGTGGGGAGGAAACTATTGAGGTTTCTCCTGTGCCCCTGGGACAGGACTCCAATGTCCACATTCAGACCCTGCTCTCTGGGGGCCCCCCATTGCCATAGCAGAGCAGGGACTCTCCTCACAGCTCCAGGGCAAAGGCATGTGCCTCTAGTCATCTACAAACCAAAGCACAGTCCAGGAGAGCAGTCAGAGCTTCTCTAAGACTCTGAAGGAACTGAGGTCCTTGAGGTTCTTGAGAGGATATCCCAATAATACTCAAAAGCTCAGGAAGCAACCCAATACCAGAACACAGGCTGGGGAAATGAGTAAACAGAAAAAAAGGAACCAGACCATAGACCATTTTGGTCCCATGGAGGATCAAAACACACACTCAGAAGATGACAATGTCCAAGCTTCTGTATGCAAAGCCTCCAAGAAATATAGGAGTTGGGCTCAGGCTATGATAGAGCCCAAAAAAGATTTTGAAAATCAAGTAAGGGAGGTAAAGGAAAAAAATTGGGTAGAGAAATGAGAGAGATGCAAGAGATCCAAAAAAAGCTGAAGAAAACAACATGTTAAAAACCAGTTTAGGTCAAATGGAAAAAGCATTTCAAAATGTTAACGAGCAGATGAATACTTTAAAAATCAGAACTGGTCAGATGGAAAAGGAAATGAGAAAGCTCTCTGAAGAAAATAACTTCAAATATAGAATGGAGCTAAAGGAAGCTGATGACCTTTCAAGGAATCACACACATTATCAAAAGAATTAAAATCTAGAAGAAAATGTGAACTCTCTCATTGACAAAACAACTGATCTGGAAAACAGATCCAAAAGAGATAATTTAAAAATTATTGGGCTACCTGAAAGTCATGATCAGGAAAAAAAGCCTTAACTTCATTTTTAAATAATTTCTACAGGAAAATTGCTCTGATATTCTAGAAGCAGAGGGTATATTAGAAATTGAGAGCATCCACCGATCACTTCCTGAAAGAGATAAAAAAAAAAACTCCCAGGAATATTATAGCCAAGTTCCAGAACTCCCAAGTCAAAACGAAAGTATCACAAGCAGTCAGAATGAAACAATTCAAATATCATGTAGCTACAGTCAGGATTACACAGAATTTAGCAGCATCTACATTAAGGGCTCATAGGGCTTGGAATATTATATCCTGGAAGGCAAAAGAGCTTGGAATACAACCGAGAATCAACTACCCAGCAAAACTGAACACCCTCTTCCAGTGGGAAAGATAGACTTGCAATGAAACAAGAGAATTTCAAATGTTCTTGTTGAAATGGCTAGAACTGAACAGAAAGATTGATCTTTAAGTACAGGACTCAGGTAAAGCAGAGAGAGTGGACAAGGTAAATTATGAGGGATTTAATGATGATGAACTGCATGTATTCCCGCATGGGAAGATGATACTGATAATACTCATATGAACCTTCTCATTTATTAGAGCACTTAGAAGGAGCTTTTATAGTTGAGACACAGGACAGAGTTGAATTTGAAGATATAATATATTTTTTAAATGGAGTCAGTGGGTGAAAAGGAAATGTACTGGGAGAAAGAGAGGAGAGTTAGAATAGGCAAAGATATTTCATGTAAAAGAGTCAAGAAATAGCTTTTGCAGTGGCATGGAAGGGGGGAAATGAGGGGGAATGAAGGAGCTTCATTCTCATTGGAAATGGCTCAGAAGGGAAATGACATATATTTATATATATATATATATATATATATATATATATATGTATATATACATATATATATACTTAATAGAGCATAGAAATCTAGAAGATAAAGGAGATAAAGGGTATGGGAGAAAGGGGACGGGGCAGGGGAGGGGGGATGTAGGTGAAAGAGGAGAGGGGAGAACCTGGGAGAGGATGGCCAACTATAACAATTTTCTTTTTTTACTTTTTTCAAGATGTTGGAACTAGATGGCATGTCCAGGACCAAGGTTGCTGCTGAGATGGTTGCTGGGTCTCTAGGGTGATATGTAGACTTGGGACTCTTGGCCCCAGGGTCAATGCACTGTCCACTATGCCACTCAGCTGAAAGGAGACAGAAAATATAATAAATGGTAGTGGAAAGGAATGGATAGAGGAAATTACAATCAGCAACACCAACTTTGGAAAAATATGGAAGTAACTTCTCTGATGGACTTATGATAAAGAATGTGATCCACCCCAGGGACAGAGCTGATGGTATTGGAACACAGACTGAAGCACATTTTTTTTCTCTTTCTTTCACTTTATTTCTCCTGAGGTTTTTAATTTTTGTGTGGGGGGGATTATATTTCCTCTTACAACAAGATTATTTTATTAATGTGTAAATAAATAAATAAAGCTGTAAATTAAAAAAGAATAATATAAAGGAAAATTTAAAAACAAGAAAAAATCAGTTTGGGTTAAATCTATTTAAATCCATATTCAAAAATCACTATTTGTTTTCACTGAATTTCTGTGCCATAAAGAGTGAGAGATAATTCCCAAGGCATTGCTCTGTGAAAAAGGAAAGCTTACTCAACACAAAATAAAATATAATTAATAAGACAGTTGAAGATAAAAAAGAATATTTTAGAAAATATTCTTTTTTAATTAATTATAGAAGTGGGAGAGTCCAGTCTCAGGATGACTCTATAAGTTTAGAGTAACTGTAAAGTCATTGAGGAATATGGTACCCACAGAGCAAAAAGGACTGCCTCTTTGTCTCCATCTGTTGAAATTCTTCTCTTCTTCCTTCAAGGTTTTCCCCAGATTCAGCCTCCTCCATGAATCTTTCTCTCATCCCCTTAACTAGAAGAGATCCCTCCCTCCCTTCCCTTGTTTTCATACCTCTTGTTTGACTTCCTCTATGTACTTTTCTCATTACAACTTGTCTTATATTTGTGCATGTAATATTCCACACTAAACTTGACCAATTGCTAAATAATATCTGTGATCTGGTGTTAGGTCCATATTCAGAATCTTTCTATTCTTTTATCTGGTCTAAACAAAAATTGTTTGCCAGTACTGTAGCCTTGGAGAATCAAGGTTGCCTCCATAGAACAATGGAGTAACAGAAGAAAATTTTCATGGTGATCTCTTTAAAATTTTTATTGTTATTTTTAAGATGTTTATATCATCTGCAGTTTCAAATCTACTAATCTTTCCCTTTTCCTTTCCTATAATCATCCCTAGTAATAAAGAGGGGGAGAGGTGGGGGAAGAAAGTTGTTTTTAAAAAATAATTTTCAAAACTACTTTTTACATTCACTGAATTTGACAATATATACAATCTCCCACATCTATACATAGACCCCTCCCCCCACCATTTTCTTTGCAAAGAAGGAAGGGGAGAAATGCCTTTTTTATTTCTTTTTTGGAGTCATTATTATTAGACAGCATTCAAGGTTTTGTTTTAAAATTTTGTATTTACATTGTTGTTTAGTTTTCTAGTTTTGTTCACTTTATTTTATATCAGTTTATGCAAATCTTTCTGTGTCTCTTTATAATTCATTCAATTTATTTCTGATAGTGTCATAATATTCCATTCATGCTTGCACCATGATTTGTTTAGTTATCCACAAATTGATGGGCATTTGTTTTCCATTCAGTTCTTGACCACCATAAAAAAGGTTTCTCTAAATATTTTGGCGTATAGGAGATCTTTCCTTCTATCTTTGATCTCCTTGGTATTTATACCATATACCTAGTAGTGGCATTTCTGGTTGACGATAAGGACATTTTGTTCATTTTTTAAAGCAAATTGTTGTCCAGAATGATCAAACTAAGTCAAAGCTTATATTAGTTTGCCTATCTTTCTATAACTCCTATAAAGATGACCATTTTCCCTCTTTTCATCATCTTTGATAATTTGTTGAGTATGCAGTGAAACCTCAGAGATGCCTTGATTATTATTAATAACTTGGAGCATTTCATATGGTTTCATTAATTCTTATTTTGAGAATTATATATTAATATCTATTGACTATTTATCTATTGGGGAATTGTTCTTGGGCTTACATATTTGTATTTGTTCCCCTAGTATCATTGATATTAGACACTTGAGTAATTTGAGACAAAGAATTCTGCCCTTATATAAGTCTTTCCTTCCTAACCTGGAGTATTGATTGTATTTGTTCATGAGATTTTCAAATTCATATCATTGAAATTAAATAATTTTATCTTTTGTGTTATCCCTTTCAGTTAAGAATTTCCTCCTAGTCAAATCTGGGAAAGGTACCTAATTTAGCTCTCTTGTAATTTATTTTATAGCATAAACTTTAATATTCAAGTTGTATATAATGTAAGTTATATTTGATTGATGCAAATTTAAATTAAACTTGTTTCACAAAATATCCTGAAATACTTATATACATACATACACACACTTATATATAATGTGTATGTGTGTATATGTATATATATCAGGTACCCAAAAAAGAAAAAGAAAAAACTTATAAGCAGAAGCTATATTTTATAGTAGAAATTTGTCCAGAATTTAAGGATGATCTTCTAGAAAGATCATCTCGTATTCATTCACCTTCCTCCCAACAATCTCAATTTTCCTTTTTTCCTACCCATGGTTCAAATACCAAACACCGAAATTATCTGATTTTAACATTAAATGGCACATCACTGAATATTTTTAATATTGACTCTTAAACTACCATCCTCACAGAGGTTTTGTGAGAAAAACACTACATAAATAAATATTATTAAGACTCAGTCCCTGTCTTCTTGATCATGGTGTGGTATGGTCTCCCAAGTCACAAAAATGTTAAGTCATTGCTTTTGGAGATCCTGTGGGTAAACCAAAAATTCATCTTGGAGATTCAATTCATTTCCAAGCTCCAAAGCCTAGAATAGCTAGAAAAAGGGGTGCCCTCTGTCTGCCATCATCCAGATGCCAAAAGCCCCACTCACAAAGGTCACCACGGGGATTCCCCAGAGACGTCTGTGTGCCTTTTTCTTCATAGGCTTATTCAGTCAGGGTCTGTTAGCTTTGGTATTGTTTGCAGTTTAACAGGATTTCAAGCATGGTGGTGGTCTCCTTGGGTCTTTTCCCTCCTTTTTTCTCAAAGCATTTCTGGTATTTAAAAAGCCCCAACTGTGACTGAGACGATTGCAATTACACAGGATGTAATTCCCTTTAACATAAATGTCCAAGGGCACCATTTCTCTACTTGGATTGTTATTGTCATGGGTCAAGACCAAAATATCATGACTTTGACTCAATTCAATAATAATAGTAATAATAATAATAACTCAAGTTTTCTACAGCCCTTAAAGCATTTGCAAAGTACTTTCCTCTGAAAACTTCCCATATTCTTATAGCCATTTTAAAGGGAAAAATACTGAGAGAGAAAGGTTTCTATCCAAAGATTCAGGTAGTAAGTGGCAGAGATGGGTTTCAATTCAGTTCAACATAACCCCTATTTGTTAAGTGCCTACTATGTGCAACCTCTTTGTAACATGAGCTCCAAAGAGAAGTTATAATCTCTGCCCTTATGGAATGTAGAGTTTAATAGGGAAATGTGTCACACAGAGACTGTGGAGATTATAACCTTACTACATGAAAATAGTTCCTGGACTTTGGAAAATGTTTGCCTAGTGATAATTGAGGGGTTAGTAATGTATAAAGCATAATTGTAAAGCACTGAATGGGTTGCTTCATTATGTATCAAAAAGTACATGTAAAAATGAAAATATGAGGTACTTTTAGATTTATCTTTTCAGTTCCAAAATCAGGGTACCCATGAGGGTATGGGGGCTTTATTCAGCTTTTCCACTCTGAATATAATGGAAAATGACCTTAGAATTCAATTTTAAAGCATTTATTCAGTTTCTATTATTTACTTGGCATTTTCCTAAGCAGGGAATAAAAAAATAAACAAAAAGTCCAGAAATAATTCCTATCCTCAAGAAGCTTACATTCTATTATGAATTGAGATCCTGTGGGTGAACTGTGAATCTAGGTAAATACAAAATATATCGAAGTCAATTTAAAGTGGTTTGAGGTGAGTAGATCATCAACAGCTGGGGAATTTAGGATGTCTCATCTAGGAGACGGCCCTTGAGTTGGGCCTTGAAGGAAGGTCCAGATTCTAAAAGGCAGAGAGGAGGAGAGAGCATTAGAAGAGACTTTGCCCTAGAACTAAGGAAGGTGATGTCCCTGTTGAGGTTTTCTTGGCAAAGGTCCTGGAATGGTTTGCCATTTCCTTCTCCAGTTCATTTTACAAATGAGGAAACCAAGGCAAACGGGGCAAATGATTTGCCCAATGTTACCCAGCTAGTAACTGTCTGAGGTCAGTTTGAACTAGGGTCTTCCAGACTCCAGGTTCAATGTTCTGTCCACTGCACAAGCTGATTGCCCAGTATTTTGGGAGGGGGGCGGACAAAAATGAAATAACCTCTGCTCTTTAAGATTTTGTAGTTAAGAGAATCAACATGTTGACAAATAAGTAAACCCAGGATCTAAACAAAATATCTTCAAAAGAATCTAAAAAGACCTTGTATTGGCTTTGACAATTAGTTGAGTCTTTTGTTAATTCATGCTCTATGTTCTAAGGTTCCATCTAGATCTGATATCATAGGTCCTAAGGTCCTTTCCAGTTTTGACAATCTATTTTCTAAATTTCCTCCTACTTCTTAAGGGTCCCTTCAGTTTGCATTATATATTCTAAAGGTCCTTCTCTCTCTCTCTAACATTCTATGTTCTAAATATTCTTTCAGCTCTAATATTCTATCCCTAGTATCTTTTCCATTTCTGATATTCTGTTCTGATGTTGCTTTTTTCTTTCTAGTCCTATGTTAAAAAGGCTCTCCTAGTTTACATTTTACTTCTAAATCTATGAAAAAAATTTCCTTGGATGAATTCACATGACCTCTTAAAGTTATTAGAATCTAGTTACATCAGTTACATTAGGCATCTAGAGTACTGAGTTCCCCCCCCAAAAAAAATGGAAGAACAGTATCATCATACAACTACACAAAATCAGGACATTAGCCTTCTCCAGAACCAATCCTGTTACCATTCCCTTGAGCATCCTGCTCTCTATTTCAAGTCAGTGCCAGTGGAAAGTCTGGGCAAGGAAACCTGACTGACTCACCGTTACCAGCAAGTTTTCCTCTCTCAGATGCCAGCTTTTGCAAGGACAATGAAGATCTTGTGTGTTTCAATAACAGATGCTTGTGAGAAAGATGACATGTGGCTCATTTATTCCCCTAAGTGACTAAATATGACAACAGATGTAACAGAGCAGACATCAAAGTCCTTGGGCTCAAAATGACCATTTTATTACCAATAACAATCCTTTCCACTTTCATCATACCTTGTACTTTACTCAAACCATTATCTCATTTGCTCTCCCCTGTAGCCATACGAAATAGGTAGGACAGTGTGGCAGAGTGGGGCAGCCAGGGTGGCACAGTGCCTGGCCTGGAATCAGGAAAACTCATCTTCATGAATTCAAGTCCTCAGACACTCTCTAGCTGTGTGACACTTAACTCTGTTTGCCTCAGTTTCTTCATATGTAAGATGATCTGGAGAAGAAAATGGAAAACCACTCCAGTAGATTTGCCAGGAAAAACCCCAAATGGGGTCACAAAGAATTGGACATGACTCAGCAACCACAACAACACGGCAGAATGGGTTTCAGTTGAAATCTCAACTCTTTTATTTACTATCTATCTGTTGACATAGGACATTCAATCAACAAGCATTTTTTCGGTACCAATTATGGATAATAAGAGTAATAATAGCAAAGTACTAAACGAGACACTTAACTCCTCTGGGACCATCTGTAAAATGAGGTGGCTGGACAAGTTGACCTCTAAGGTCCCTTCAAAGTCTTTAAACCCATTTTTCCTCTTTTACAAGTGAGAAAACTGGGACTTAACCCTGAAGAAGGGACTTCCCAAAGTAGCCTTAGCTGATAAGTGACAGTTCTAGAATTAGAATAGGTTTTTCATGAAGTGTGGGTGGGGGCTGGGGGTGGGGAAGATGGGTATCATCTAGGCATATGTTGCAGACATTTTAGCAAATTAGTGCCAGAGAAATAGAAGGGTAGATGTAATTTTTCCTAACATTTTGTCAAAGTCAGTCTGAAAAAAGGACTTGTATTTACGAGTTTAGAATGTCATACATAGCACAGGCACTAATTATTCCTGCAGTGGGAGGTCACCAAATTTGCATGATTATGCAAATTGAGGCATAATATGGAATTCTAATTGCATTAAGACATCTGATAAGAGAATGGCAAACTGCAAAAGTGATGAACTGTGTGCTGTACAACAGACAGTTTTCAAGAGACACTACCTTCTCTTAGTTGTAGGGCAAAGGTTATTCTCTTTTGAATGCTCTCTTGTCCTCCCCCCACTTCCATTCAAGGCTTAGCTCAAGAGTTACCTCCTACATGAGACTCATCCCAGACTCCTCAGCTGTAGATGCTCTATTCACCCCAAACTACCTTGTATTTACTTTGTGCTTGTTTCGTACTAATCTGGGAGTATACCACTGATCTCAACCCATAGGGCTCCCATGAGGCACACAGGTTGTTAAGTAGCAATGTGAAGGAATTAAAAGTGATTCTGGAGAAATTAAAAGAGACTTAGAATGAAAGAAGTTCAGTCTATGAGTGTTAGAAGGGGCCTCCTCAGTTAATGAGTTTAACCCATTCACCAATCAATCAAAAAAATATATTAAATGCCTATGATGTTCTAGGCATTGTGCTAAAAATTGGGGATACAAAAAGAGACAAAAGATAATCCTTGCTCTTAAGGAGTTTTCAATCAAATACATGAAAGGAAGCCCTACTATAGCATACTAGCTTGTGGTTATATCCTCTCTCCCTCACCATTTCCCAAGGTAGCCCATTCTCTCTCTGCATAATTCTGGTAGGTAGCTTTTCCTGACCTTAAACCTAAATTGACCTCTTTGTAACTTCTATCCCCACTGCTCCTTGGGTTGTCCTCTAGAGCCAAACAGAATAAATCTGTCCTCTACCATATAAAACACTTCTGATACTTGAAAATAATTATTATGGCCCCTGAATTTTCCTTTCTCCAATCTCAACAGCCTTAGTTCCTTTAACTAACATATAGTCTATTGTCTTCATCATATTGCTCTCCAGCATTTTTTTGAAACTACAGTAACCAGAATAGAATTGAACACGCCACTCCAGGTATTGTTTGACTAGGGCTGAGTACAAGTCTCATCGTTTTTTTATTCTTAGAAAATGTGTCTTTCATAATGTAACCCAAGTTTGAAGTATCATTTTTGACTGCCACATTAACTATTAGACATGTGGGTGGAGCAATAAGAGAGCACTAGTCTTGGTTTAAGAAGACCTGAGTTCAAATCCATCCTCAAATCCATACAAGTTCAGTGACCTTGAGCAAGTTACCTTTACTTCCCTCAGCTTCCATTTCCTCATCAACAAAATAGAAATAATGGTAACATTTATTTCCTAACACTGTTGTCAGAATACAAGGAAACCATATTTGTATAAAATGCTGCATATTGCTGTTCAAACATGTCTGATTCTTCATGACCCTCTCTATACCAAAGCATACCAATACTATGCATGGGATTTTCTTGACAAAGATCCTGGAATGGTTTGCCATTTCCCCTCTCAGTGGATTAAGGCAAATAGAGCTTAAGTGATTTGCCCAGCTTCAACACAGCTAGTAAGTATCTGAGGCTAGATTTGAACTCAGAAATATGACTCTTTCTAACTCCTAATTCCGATATTCTATCCACTGTTCTACCTAGCAGCCTAAGGTAGCAGCACCAGTAATACCAGCAGCACCATCAATAGCAACACCAGCACCAGCAGCAGCACCATCACCACCACCATCACCATCATCATTTATCATCATCATCATCATCATCATCATCATCATATCAATTATTATATTATACCACTCTGACATGTATCAACTCTGTGATTGAGATAACTCAAATAATCTGAAACTCAATTTCCTCATCAGCATAGTGCCCACTTCACAGATCTGTGGTGAGGCTCAAATGAGAAAATGTATGTAATGTGCTTTTAAACCTGAAAGAAAATATATAATGTCTAGCATTATCATCTGTATAATTATTAATAATAATTGCATTTTGTTTCCTTCTTTTGTTATGTAGCAGGATCAAAGGTGGAGCTCCTATACAGTTATTCCCCCAAAAGGTTCAAAAGCAATTTAGGAAATGAACAGTGATTTCTTTTCAATTGATTACTGATGTTTTGGGGCAAAATATCATCACACTGATAGGTATCATAGTCTTTAGTGAATTCAACAAGGAATAAATCACCTTTATGCTGCGAAATTCCAAACTAAGAAAATAGATAAATTAAGGGGCTTTACAAAAGGACACTGCAGGATACCTTAAATGGAAGCTCTTCTAATATATATCCAAGATGCAATTCAATTTATACACAACTTTGGGGGCATACTTTTACTGGCTAAGGCAAGATCCATTTGTATTTGCAAGTTGTATGCAATTGGAACATCTTAACACTTACAGGGGTTTTGTCAGTCAACTAGAAGGTGGGATGACATAATGGACTGGAACTTCATTTGGGATCAGGAAGAAATCTGGGTTCAAATCCCCACCCCTTGACATTCTCTAGTTGTTTAAACAAGATTCAGTCCTTTAAGCTCTCTGTGCATCTGTTTCTTATCTGTAAAATGAGGATGTTGAACTATATGGTCTCTACATACTCTTCCATCTCTAAACCTGTCATTATAATATTTACATATAATAATATAAATGTAATTGCATAAATCCTAGGTACAACCTAATTCATTTTTGGTATTACTTTAAAAATATGCCATCCAATTTTCTATAATGACAAAATATTAGTGCTGAGAAGGAACGCTTAACATAGAATGTTAATGCTGAAAGGAACCACAAAACCTACACTATTATGTCTGAAAGTGACCTCCAAACAGACTATCAGAACTAAGAAAGAATTTAGCTTAATTCCTTCATTTTATAGGAGAAAAGAGGCATGAACTAAATAGATCATTTGTTCAGAATCACACAGGGAGTTAGTAGCAGAGTTGGAACTCAGACCGAGGTCTTCCTAAGTTCTAAGTGTTACTGCCTATATATCAGGTTTCAGAAGTGGAGGAGAGAGTCACTGTCTGAGCAGAAAGCCCATTCTTCTGACATTCCAAACAGTAACTCTCTAGTATGAGTTTTCTATAAAAAACCGTTTGCCTTTATTAGAACAATGAAACCTTTCCCTAATTAAGTTATCTGGGACAGATAACACATTGGATGTAAACATTATACCTTGGAGAGGGCACCAACTCTACTTTATAGCTCTGGTGTCTCATGAAAGGCAGCTGTAACCTGAAATGACCGTTCTCCATGTGCGTAAGAGAATTGAAAACCAAGTCAGACCAAATTTTAATCTATTTGTCATAAAGCTTGAGAGTCCCACTTTTGAGAAATGTGAGGCACTAAAATGTAACAGGGAATATTGGAGTACCCAAAGGATTTTTTTTTCCTTTTTAATATACAGAATTGAGAGAGGAGTCCATGCTAGAGTTATCTGTTTTTAAATCTTTCATGTAAATAACTAGCAATATTCAGGGTAGCCAAATCTATCTGTCAAGATTCCTAAGATTGTGATAGAAAGTCACATGAACAAAGAACTTGGGCAACAGGTACCTTCTATAGTGTCTCTGACAAGGGACATCAAGCCCTGACTTACATTCACCCTCTCTTTCAGTATGATGGTGGCCATGGACAATTTGTGATACAGCCACCCTCAAATTGCCTGGGAACCCTGATATTCTTGGTCATTAGCATTTCACTGAATTTCTGTCAATCAGTTAACAAATCTGCATTAACTATTATGTATCAGGCACTTTCCTAAGCACAGTTTCTGCTCACATGGGCCTCACATTTTGTTGTAAAGATAGATGAAAGGAGAGGAGACAACATATAAATAATTAAGTACATGCAAAACATAGAGTAGATGGATGGTCATCTCAGAGAGGAAGGTACTAGTTGCTGGCAAATCTAGGAAGGATCTCCTGTAGAAGGTGCCATTTGAGCTACCCCTGGTTCTTTTAATTTATATTGTTGTAGTTATAGTTTCTTTTTTTCCTGGTTCTGCTTACTTCATTTTTTATCTGTTCATAGACATCTTCCCATACTTCTCTCTATTTAATATTTCTTATAGAATAGTAATCTTCCTTTTTTATGTGTTCGTAGACATCTTCCCATATTCTATTCATTATTTCTCTTAGAATAGGAATATTCCATTACATTTACATACCACAACTGACTTGTCTTTCCCTAATTTGGGGGCATCTGCTTTCTTTCCACTTCTTTGGTACTATAAAAAGTGTAGCTAAATACATTTTGGTACATGGGACTCGTCAAAGTGTTGATAGTGTCTCCACAAGATACTCCCTTCTTTCCTTAATGGAATTGCTCAATCAGGGGTAGCTCTCCTCTCTGCTCTACCCAGAATAAATGCCAATCTTGCCAGAAGTGTTGAGGTCATCTAGCTTTTCTTAGAGGGAGGGGAAAAAGTAGAATATTTTGAAATCCAATTAAGAAAGATTGTTCCAGAAACTAGGGTTAACTCTGATTGCTTGCAAAATTTTCCTTGTATCAAAACTAAATCTTCTTCTTAGCAATTCCTGTCCCTGCTTTCTAGAGGCAAATCTAACAAGTCAGCTCCCTCATTTTGGAATAACCTTTCAGTTCTGGAAAATAGCTATCATGTCCTCCCAGAGAACTCCCAAAGATCAGACTAATATTCCCAAATCAACAGATCTTTTTAGAGCATAATCTTGAGGCCTTCCATCACCTTGGTTCCAGGGCCAAGTACAGTGGTTCTATTATCTCCCCATTCCTTAATCTCTTTCTTAATATAGTCCAAGAAGCTTTAGCACTGGGGCTTCATATCACATTGTTTATTTACATTTAAGTTGTATCCCACTCATACCCCCAGATCTTTTGCAGATGAATTACTATTTAGCTAGGCCTTCTCCATATTGTATTTGTGAGGATAATTTTCAAGCCAAGGGTAACACTTTACCTCTATTCCTATCATATTTCCTTTTATTAGACTTGATCCAGTATTCTAATCTCTTGAGATCATCATGACTCTGTCCCGACTCACTAGCTATTCCTCCTACCTTGTAGATTTAACAAGCTTATCATCTAGTTCTTTATCCTATGATCTTGGAATATTAGAGAGGACTATCACCTCTGACAGAAATCTACCTAAGAAAACGGTCTAAAAAAGTACTTTTGAAGGTACAGATATCACTAACCTTGAAAGTTAGAGATATCATCAACTAGCCCCTAGTTTTCTCTGTACTAAGGTTGTCAATTAACCTCAGTTAGATTATAGTACAGCCCAATGGGGGAGCTTTCCATAAGGATACACACAAGACAGGGGAATGCAAATGCAAATGGTGAAAACCAATCAGATGACCAGACTTGCCAAACCTGAGTTATTTCTACTAGAGATAAAGCTCACTTTATTGCTTTTTCTTGACCTTTCTCCTTTACATAGTCTAATCTGAACTATAGTGTTACCTTGAGAAATTACTAACTCAAAAATTAGCGCTATTTCTGCTTTCATAATCTGACTACAAACTACCTTAGAATGAGAGGTTGGTATTCTCTTAGAATACCAGCTTTTGACTCCTTGACCTTAGAATCAGTATCTCCTGGTAATATCTTTTCCATCATCTTATTTCTACTTCCACTTCCCCCACTTCATTCTGACTGAATAGTCATTTCAACATGTGACATGTATATACTCTTGTTCTTACTCTCTTCTATCCTTCTACTAATCATTCCCTAATCTGAAGTGTCCCACCACCTTTTCCACTCTTACTCGAAAGATGACAGGAACTTTTGAAGGGAGTTATAAAGCCATCCTAACTGGATCCAATACAAATTTAGGTAATTTACTGACCAATAATTTTATTCATATCTGATAGAACCTCTATTATATTTCCTCTAGCAGCTCTTCCAAACCTTCTCTTCAAGGCCCTAATTCTATTTTATCCTCTCCCTCAGAATATGACCTGATTTATTTTGCTAAGAATGTTAAATCCATGCATCATAACCTTTATCATTTCCAATCTTTCACTGCTCAAATATTTTCTATGTTCTTGAAAAGCAATATAATATATAAGATCCCTAACTTTGGAGTCAGAGGACCTTAGTTAAAAGTCTCAGTCACTTACTAGCCATGTGATTCTACAAAAGTCCCTCAACCTCTTGGAGTCTCATTTTCTCTATCTATAAAATGAAGGGGTTGAATTAGATGACCTTTCTTAAGTCACTTCCATCATTCCATCCCATGGATTGTTCAATTTTAGACAATGGGACAGTCCCACTTTGCCATTAACATTCTATCTGTGCCCTTGATGATCAGTTCTATTATTTCCTCTGGAATTTTGCACCCTCTATTACTTTGTTTCTCTCTCATCTTCCATCTGGCTCTCTCCATTGACTTCTTCCCTGCTGCCTACAAATGTGTCCAGGTCTTGCCTCATCTCAAACTATCATACTATATCTAACAGAGTTACAGAAGTCAGAGTTGGAATATCCCTCAGATGTCATCTGGTTCAGCCTTTAGTGAACCAGTCTCTTCTATAACATTCTAGCCAAGTGGTCATGCAACTTCCTATGTAAAAACCTCCTTCATTAATGAAACTGCTTAATTTAAGACAGTCTTTTCCAATTTCCCAGAATAAAGTTCATTTTTACTGGATCTGATGAGGTCATCCAACTCTTCCTTGAAAAACTACCATTTCAGGGAGGGAGAAGAGAACCCATTACCTACTGAGAAAACCCATTCCCCTTTGATAGTTCTATTTTTTAGTATACTATTCTTCTAAATTGTTCTTTCCAATGACATTTTGCCATTTCTAATAAGCTTTTCTTAATCCTCATCTATCTTGACTTTTCTATTCCATTTGTTGATCATGACCTTCTACTGGGTACTTTCTCCTGGTTCTCTTCGATTTGGTACATTCCTTCTTGGTCTTGCTCACTGATATATTTCCAACTAGGTGGCCACTGTGGATAGAATTTTGGACCCAGAGTGAGGAGGATCTGAATTCAAATCCAGCTTTAGATACTTAACTACCTATGTGACCCTGGATAAGTCACTTAACTTCTATCTGTCTCAGTTTCCAAATCTGTAAAATTGGGGATAAAAATAGCATTTACTTCCAAGGAGAAAGGATCAAATGCAATATTTGTAAAATGCTTTACAGACTTCAAAATATTGTTTAAATATTATCTATTTTCCTCCTATCTAGGTAAGGATTGTTATCCCTCTACCTACCCTTTTATCTCTCTCCAGTCTTTCCTTTAGTGATTTTATCTTACTCAACTGGCTTTAATAATCACCTCTATGCATGGGCCTCCCAAATTTATGTTTCCAGCCAGCTTCTTCCCTTTTATCCCCATATTTCTCAAAATACCTAGTTTCTTTCACAGCACCTCAAAATTAGCATGTCCAAAAATTTCACTCTTGGATCTCCCATATCTCTCCTCTCCTTTTTTGGTCATACTTGTTCTTTACATTTTCTTTCATGCACATCAAAATTGGTAAAGATACTCACACCTAATATGTGTCATCTGTTTCTGAGATAAAAATATTTTAAAATTCTGATCAAAATTATGCATTCATTAGTGGGCAGTCTGAAACTGGGATTAACTGCCTCCCTCCAGGGGGTACTTATTAGCTGTGTGATCCTGGGCAAGTGATTTAATGTTGTTTGCCTCAATTTCCTCATCTGTAAAATGATCTGAGAAAGAGATGGTGAACCACCCCAGTATCTTTGCTAAGAAAACCCCAAATTGGGTCTGAAGCATTGGACATGGCTGAAAATACTAAGCAACAAGCCTTCAGATTGGAAAGTGCTTTCTCCCTCCTCTACATTAACTCAACAATTGGAGGTCCCCAACACTGATGAGTCTTACCTGCTGCCAGTTATCCCTCATTGTCTTATTGCTAAATTTTCACCAGGTGTTAGATAGATGCTCAGTTGGATGCTAGGTCACATATCCCTATATCTGCTAGAGGTCCCAAAGTCCCATTTCACTCTAACTCTTGGACCCACCATCTTTTTGGTAGGGCATCATCTACTGTGCTGTGCTCCCCAACATCCTCAGGGCCTTGCCATTTGCTCTGTTCCTTTCCCTGACTAAGTACTACCTGACTTTCCATCTGGCAGAAACTAAATATAAACACAGACCCTCCTTTTTGTGTTATTTTTTCCCTCCATTAGAATATGAACCTTGAAAGCAAGGCCTGTCTCCATTTTCTCTTTGTATTCCCAGTGCTTCCTTAGTACATGCTCAACAAATGCTTTTTCATTCTTTTCCATATGAAAAAAATGCCACAACAACCCAGAATGTGCATCTTAGCAAGCACTTAAATTCTCTAGACTTCGTTTTCCTCATTTTAAAAATGAAATATTCTGGACTAAAATGTTTCTAGGATCCCTTGTAGTTTTCTCTATAATCCTGTGGTCCTCAGCATTATATGAAGATAGGCAGATGTGGTATAACAGAAAGAGCCCCAAAATTTGGAATCAGAGGATTCATGTTTGAATCCCAGCTTAGGCACTTTCCAGAGCAACAGTTGGGCAAGATACTTCCCTATCTCTGAACCTCATTATGCTAATCTGTAAAATAGGAACAGTAATACTTGCATTACCTTTCTCCCAGCATTATTATTCAGATTAAATGAAAGCAGGTGTGTAAAATCCTTTGTAACTCCATAAAGAGGTTTTATAGAGTGTAAATCACACTATAAAATTAGCTTTTACTATTGTATAGCTATGGAACCATCTCATTTTGTGACATTTAAGTCTAGTTCACTGGAAATCCCTAAAATTATCATCTTTCTCCTGAATTTCCACCCAATATTACACATCTGTAACATTAGTAGAAAACTTTGAGATAGAATAATAATTTTTTGCTTTGCATCATATCTCATAAACACACACTATAAAAGAAATAATTAGTAAAGTGTGGCCAAGGTCCTGTCTTCTATTTTTTGCCTAAGTTAATGTTGATTTCCTCGCTAGATTAGGGAAATTCGAAAATCATGATATCCCAGAATATCAAGACAGGAGGGAACTTTCGAGAATATCAGATGGAATCTTAGAACAAAGCACAGAGAACTGCAGAACTGGGAAGAGACCATGGGTTTATTGAACATAGAATAACATGGTTGAAAGAAGCTTTAGAACACAGAATGTAGAATGTCAGAATTGGAAATGACCTTAGAACATAGAATGTCAAAGGTTGAAGGAAGTATTTAGAGAACTCCATTTCTTTTATTTTTACAGGTAAGAAAAATTAGACATCTTGAAAGAAGGAAAGAAGCTGGTTCTTAAAGTATGACAGCTGAGATTGGAATGGATGGGTTCTAGTCTTCTAAGTTTTAGTCAATGCAGTGTTTATTCTACTGTACCATATATATAGAATCCAAGCAGATTTTTCCATCTTTTGACCATTATTTTTCTATGTATAGATTCAAAGTTCATTTATGTTTTCCATGTGTATACAATTCTAAAAACATTTTTTAAAAAGAAGGAAAAATTGTTTAGCGGACAAAATTGGTCCTCCTAAAGTTTCCTTTCTCTAAGAGTTGAGCACAGATGAGAGCTGTCCATTCAGACAGCATTAGCTAAACACTCATAGGAAGCAAAGAGGCTTCCTTCAATATAAATGTAAAAAAGTCGGAGACACTTCTGATTATCTGTTGTTTTGCATGAATAACTACAGCAGCTTGCAAATAGGGAGGATTTGGCAGAGGGACCCAAATTGCAAATCCTCTGCAGCAGCCTTACGCTCAGATTAAGTTCCTGTGAAATCTTTCTTCAGTCACTAATTTCACACTCCAGGGACAGAGCTGTGAACAGCTCATAGCATATAAATCTCATTTTCATAACAGTTTCCTTAACCCTCAGACATTCTCTTATGGCCCTTTCTCTACCTTTTAAAAATGAGAAAACATTTTAATTCCTTTAGCAAGAGAGTAGTGTTCTGGGTTTGTTTAATCATCTCATTTATTTCACGTCTTTATAAACATCTTGGGTCCGATTTTATTTTTGGTTCTTTGGAAAATCAACTGCAGCCAGGCAGCATGAAAAGATGTATTCGTTCTGTCCCACTCATTTATTATTCTCCCATCCTTGCAACTTTCCAAAGAAGGGAAGTATTCTTTTTTTGCTTTCTATTATGAGTTAGGATGGTGCTTGAAATGTCCAATTAAAAAAAATTGTCCTATGCCTCCTTGTTGGGATGTGAAATATATTTTCTTTGTCAGCTGTTCATGCACAAAGGAGATAGTCATTCCGTTGATGAGAACACATGATGAAATAGGCATGAACAGCTACAATCATAGATCTGGAGGTGAAAGGATCCTCAAAGACCATTCAGTCCATTCCTTTATTTTATAGAAGAGGGAACTGAGACACAGAAATTAAGAATGTCAAGACAGGAAGAAACCTTAGAGAATATCAGAAGGAATCTTAGAACATAGCCTTAGGTTAAAAAATTAGGTAATTAGAAGAGGCAGAAATCAGAGCCAAGTTGTTGACTCCAAACATAGTCTATACCATGAGAACATGGGGTCCTGAAATTTGGTCATGATCTTAGTCTGAATCATAGAATCACAAAACTTCAAATTTGGAAGGGAACCAAGAACTATCCTCATCTATTCTAATCATGTCATAGGTCAGGAAACTGAAACAAAAGGATTTTCCAAGGTCATATCACAAATTAGGGTAGAATCCGGGACTTCAGAGAGAGGCAGTGTCATGCAGTGGCAGGGGCCCTGGACTTGGAGTCAAAAAGGCTGGATTCAAATCCTGATTCTGTGGTTTATTACCTTTGTGGCTGCTCACCTACCTTTGGAATCCACCTGTCATCCATCTAACATCTGTGGGTCCAAGAAGCTGTAACATGCATAGCAGCCATATCCTATGCAGTAAAATCATACCTGTAGTTGAGGTCAGCTAGATGAAGGGTAACATACAGATCTCAAACTTGTTGGTGAGAGTTAGGGGATGTCTACCCCAAGCATATGAAGACTACCTCCTGATGGAATGGATGAATGAGAGCAATTTGTTCCAGTGACCAGGAAGATAGCTGAAGGAGGTCACTAATGGAGCAGTTAGAGCTTGGTGAGATATCACAGATCTGACCAAGAAGCCAAGGTTCACCTCCTGCATCCTAAGTCATTGCCAGTTATCTTGACTCTTGTCTTGCTGATGGACTTTGATGACTCTGGAAAAGAGATTGAGGCTGATTACTATGCAACTCTACCTCATTTGAATCCAGTTGACTTGTAGGTCAAGTGATCATCACATATCTTTAAAAATAAGGAAAAAACAGCAAAACTTTAAAACAAGTCAATCAACCTGCCTGGGCATCAGATTTCTTATCTGTGAAATCATGGGATTGGACTAAATCTTAAAGTCTTTTTCTATTGATCCTAATTACTAATGTTTATTTGATTGTGAAATTCCCCCCCCCCCCACTCTTGTGGTTCAAATGGGTTTGTATTTGTAGTTATGAAGTAAATTGTTTCTATATTAACTGAATCTATTTAGGAAATGTCAACCAAATGAAATAGTCAGTACAGAGAATATCTTTTAGGAAATTTAATCACATCAGGTTTTTTTCCCTATATGCAGTTCAGGTTTGTTTGTTTTTTAAAATCCAAAGTCAAGGGGTTACCCTGAGCAAGTTATAGCCTCTCAGGGGCCCCAGAAACTCTCTAAATATTGCAAAGTGGTTGCCCATCTACATTGGGGAAAGGAAGTTGCTTTACTTTACTTTCCATTCACCAGTACCATGGTACTTCTGAACCCTTCCTCCCCCTCCTACCCAAAATAAATTAAATCATCCTTGTACTCTACTTCACAGGGCTGATAGGAAGAAAGCACTTTATAAAAGCACAGTAGAAATGTGGATGAGCTAGAAGGGATCTTCTAGTTTCATCCTGAATCATAGGTCTCAAAATTCCCAAAAATCATAGGAATCACTTAGCCTAATCTGATTACAGTAAGCAAACTGGGGATCCCAAAGAACTGACTTGCTAATTTATTAGGCTGCAATTAGTAAAGCTGAGGGTTAACTGAGAATTATGACATTCACACTAGATATTCCTAGAGCTAAAAGTGGGGGAAGGAAAGGAAGAGAAGGAAGGGAATAAGTATTTATTAAGTGTCTAATGAAAGAAGAAAAGCAAAAAAAGCAATAACATTAAGAGAAAGCATGATTTTCATACAAGCAAAAATATATTGATCTTGAAGACAGAATGGGGTAGAGATGACTTGGGAATTATAAGTCTCTCAAAAAATACAAGCCAAAAAGGCAAAACAGCATAATGCAAGAAATAATACAAGAGAACTACCAAGAATTGTTGAACACAAAAAAACAAAGTGATAAATGAAAGAATATCCAGATTGCTTCCAGAAAGATTTAAAAAAAAAAACCCTATATTTACAAACTCCAAGTCCCATATTGGAGTTGTTAAGTTTAACCACAGACAAATAACAAATTCTGCATTTGACTAGGGAAAAGACCTTCAAATATAAAAGACAGGTAATTTGAATAACACAAGACAATTCTTCATCCACTAGAAACTTTGGGAAGAAATGAATTAACATGCTTCAAAGAGCAAAGTAACTTAGATGCAAACCAAGGTGACCTACCCTGCAAATCTGAGCCTTCCATTATTGGAAAAAGATATTCAATAAAAAAGCATTTGAAAATTCCTAGAGAAAAAAAATTATTTGCTTTTCAAACACCCAGACAACAGATAAACAGGAAATATAAACAAACACGGGAACCAAGGACAACAACAATCACAAAGTAACAACAGAGAGACCATTAAAAGATTTTTCTAAATAAGCAAAGGAGAGGAGTGAAAGCAAAACTCAAATAGAAGTGAAGGTGATACAGAGAAACCTGGCCATTGGAATGATGAGATCAGCTGGAGACAAATTTTGTAAATCTTTTGTAAATCTTCCTTCTTCCTTCCACACCAGAGGGCCTGACCTTCTATCAGATTTGAATTGCATTGTTTTCTTGGGGGGGGGGGGGAGCCAGGTTGCACAGGCCCTGGAAGACCACCCAAAAGAGACCCCTCCTCAAAAGGCAGAATCTCCAACGAGGGACTTGTGTCATTCCCAAGTCACCACCCCCTCCCATGGACTCTGGGAGAACTTCCAGCCTCCTGCTGAAGCTTGGCCAGCTAGCCTGGCCAATTCAATCAGCAATCCACGTGGTCTTCTCTTTAAACTCTTAAACTTTTCTATTACTTTCTTAATATGCTGTAACTTTCTTTAATAAATATCTATTTTCTTTCTAAAACCTACAATTCCAAAGTCTGAGCCACGCTTCATCCCAGACCAGAACCGAACCCAAGAAACAAATCAGCAGCAACAAAGGGGCGGGGAGAAATAGGACTGAAATATGATCTAAATCTCAAAATCAAATGTTAAAAGACAAGAAGAAAAAAGAAAGAATAAAGAATTATAATCTTGATTATAAAATCTCTAAGATGGCAGAAATGTTAATTCCTATAGTCATATTTTTGAAAAAGAAAAGAGCAAAGTACACTAAGGGAATGTTAAGCCTCAATTTCCTCCTTTGTAAAAATATCTAACATTCATTTCCTCTTTCATTAAACAAACATTTAAGTTCCTACTGTATAGACTTAGAATACATACAATACTACTGAGTATAGCAATTCAATTGAATATATTCTGAATTAATTCACATAGAAAGGGAATAGAGAATAGAATGTTTCAAGAAGACAAACTCTCTCCTCATATCCCTATTATGTTTACAGTTTAGTAGTCCCTCTCCGTTCAGCTCATTTCAATAGGCTGTGCATCCAGAGAATTTTTTTTTCTTTTTCTTTTTTAGATTTTTGCAAGGCAATGGGGTTAAGTGGCTTGCCCAAGGCCACACAGCTAGGTAATTATTAAGTGTCTAAGGCTGGATTTGAACTCAGGTACTCCTGACTCCAGGGCTGGTGCTCTACCCACTGTACCTACCACTTAGCCACCCTCAAATTTTATTTTTTAAAGGTGAATATTTATTGAATATTCAATCATAAAGAATAATTTTAAATTCATCAAACAGAAAGTTAAATTAAAAATACTAGGTATAATTCAAAAACCTGTGCTTTCAAACTAAAAGTTCACAATTTGTAATTAAATTGAACTGGAAGCCACTGTAGGGATGGAAGACTGGGGGTGATATTAGACTGTGCATGCCTTTGTTTAATTTTCTTTGGTCTAAGGTTCCAAATTGGACAGTCTTGTGTTCAAAAATTCCTACTGGTCCTAACATTCAATATCCTGTATTCTGAGAGTCCTCCCAGATTTGGCATTATCTCTTCTAAGGGTATTCCAGCTCTGACAGTCTAAGGTCTGAGTTCACTTGAGATAATATATAAAGGGCGTTGCAACCTTAAAACACTATAAATGTCAGCTCTCATTGTATTCTACTATTAAGATCTCTTCTAGTCCTGATGTTCTATGGTCTAAATTCTAATGTTTCCAGTGGCTCTTTATGTTTTATGATCCTGAAAATAATTGTGTGAATTTATTTTGTTTAATGAGAAATTAACATGTGATTAAATATTGATAAAAATTGTTTGAGGTATGGGTGGGGCAGAATTTAAAATATAGTTACTATGTAAACATGTTTTATATGCTAAATGAGGTCAAATGAAATCATGAATGGGAGAGCACATTGGAAATGTCAAGAACTTTACCAATGTCAGGTATTATTAGGATATTCATTCCTTTTTAAAATTAGATCTTCTGTTTGGATCCTCAGTCTCTAACAAGAAGAAAAACACATATAGTTAGATAACAGATTTTACCCAAGTTTTCCCAGTTATCTAATAACACTATGCCTAAATCTTTGCTCTGTTAGAGTACATGGCTGATAAATTTTAATGTTCCTGCTATTAGCGGTTGTTAGACAGAGAACAATGTCACAGCATGTAGTCAGTTATAGCACTGTATTTACCATTAAACCTCATGATGATTGGAGGTGGAAGGGGGGGTATTGGGAGGGTGAAGGTGGGTTCTAAGGCACTCTTTCTATCCCCTCTGCCACTGTCTTAATTCAGACACAGACTACTGCCCAATCACACCATTTTCCCCTACTAAGCTCCTTGTTTCTAATCTCTCTCTCTCTTCCCATCTATCCTGAACAGTCAGTCATCTCTTTAGTTGCTTTTCATCCTTTGTTTTTTGAAGAGGACCAATGACATCACAGGGTGATGTCTTGACTTGAATGTGAATTAGATTTGAGGAGGCAGAATTACACAATTTAAAACATGAAATGAAACTTATTGCCAGTCAAATGACATCAATTTCATTGAAGGCATTTCTGAATTATCTCACATAGAAAATTGCTTCATTCTCCCATCAATTTGACACTATGAAAGAAATATCTCTTGATTAAGTTAGTATTTGTGTATGAGATATTCAGGGAGGAATAGTACTTCTAGTGTAAGGGTTTGCTGAACCCTTTTCAGGTCCTCTGATCCATCTTTGCATCCACCTCTCATTCAAATCTTATTTATGGCTCCAAGAAATATTGCAGTGACTATATCCTGTTAAACCATCTCAGGAGATGAACTAAACTCTATCGAGGTTTAGCCCATCAGTGAGCTACCTCAGCATATAAAAACTTCTCCAAAATGGAATGGGTGAATAAAAACAACTGGTACCAATGGTTATAAAGACAACTGAAGCAGACACTTTAGAACTCTTAGACCCCAGTAAGACATCAAAGATCTAAAAGGTCATCCACTGCATCCTGGGTCAACCCCAATCATTCAGACTTTTGTCCTGTCACTGGACTTCAACAACTCTGAAAGCTGTCTCTTAATAACAAAGGTGGTCACTCTCCTCAAAGCTGTTATGTGGTTTCCCAATTCTTAGACAGTAAGATCATTGCCCCTCAGTATGTGAACCTCATACCTAAAGAATGATTCTCATTTACCTATTCATAGAACTCATTTTCTAAGGAGGATCTTAGAAAATAGAATTATAGAATGTCACAGCTGAAAAGAATCTTCTAATGTGGAATGTTGTCTTAGAAAGGAACTTTGAAATTTGTCCTGTTAAACCCTTTCATTTTACATAAAATAATGGATGGCCCAGAAGGTTAAGTGACTTTCTTAAAGTTACTCTGTTTGTAAATAAAATGTTGGCTCTATATTCCCAGGTTAGTCCTCTTTCTGGCACACAGTATCACTATTCTTCCATGTCAATGGTTTAGAGGGTTCTAAGGACAGAGGAAACACAATGATAAAAGCATTCTACCCACATTTTTCTACCACCACAATAACATTTATTAGAGCTTCAGAACTGATCTGCTAACTTTGACTAGTATTCCCTTTAACCCAAGATTTTACCTTGAACAGTGATTCTAAGGAGCAGTTTGCGGTTGATGGTATCCTCTTCTATAACTTAAGTGTGACTCCAAATCATTCATGTAAGTCAGGGGTGTGGATATAGATATAGAAATGTAGGCACCATGCCACTTGAAGCAATTGCAATCTTATTGGGGAAGCAGTTCGGGATAGGGTTTGAAGTATTAGATCTGGAATGGAGGAAGGTATAAGCTTTTATCATGTGCCTCTTACCTGGCACAAATATTAACTCATGATTAATTATAATACCCCTATTTGACAGTTGAGGAATAGACAGAGATTAAGTGACTTTCCTAGGATCAAACTGCTTGTAAGTGTCTGAGACCAGATTTAAAACTAGGTCCTCCTGACTTCAGGTCCAGAACTCAATCCTCCTATAAGAATCTTGACTCTACCATTTGTTGACTATGTGATCTAGAAGTAAGTCACTTGCTCTTCCTTAGTATCTGCTCCCTCATCTGTAAAATAGGAAGATTTTATGATTCTTTAGACCTTCCATGAGATAGCTAGGTGATATAGTGGATGGAGTGTCAGCCCTGAAGTCAAGAAGATTCATCTTTCTGAATTCAAATCAAGCCTCAGATATTTATCAGTTGAGTGACCCTGGGCAAGTCACTTAACTCTATTTGCCTCAGTTTCCTCTTCCATAAAATGAAAAGGAAAAGGAAATGGTGAACCACTCCAAGTAGCTCTGCCAAGAAAACCCCAAATGAGTCAGCCATGACTGAAAGTGACTGAACAACAACAATGGGGTCCTGAAGAGTCAGGAAATGACTAAAATGACTTACAACAAGAAGACTTACCACCCAGAGCTCTCATGAGAAACAAATGACATAATCGATGTGAAAGTGGTATGTGCTGTAAGGTACTATGTAAATATTACTAGTAGTTGTTATTTGAAGAGGTGAGGGATATGCAAATGACTGTATGATTTAAGAATGTATTTAGCCATGTCTCAAATGGTGTTGTCAATTGTGAATCAAGGTCACATGGAATGGAATGATGGAGCCCTAGACCTAGAGTGAGGATAATCTAGTTTCAGGAGATCTTCTAGCATTAGGACTTGGAGTCAATCAATCAACAGGCATAGATTAAGCATTTATGGGTTATGGTAACCACAGATACTAAGTTTGAGAGAAGCCAGAAGAGGCAAAAACACAGTCTTTGTCTTCAGGAAGGAGACAAAATGCAAATAATGATTTACATATAAACTATAGATAGTATAAAAATCTCATATAATAATCTCAAAATGAAAGTGCAAAAAGGGGGGGGGATGGAGGAAGGGGATTGAGAAAGACTTTTTGCTCTAAGATTTGAGCTATGTCTTAAAGGAGGCCAGGAAAGCCAGTTGGCAGAGATAAAGAGGAAAAGCTTTCCAGGAATGGGAGGCAGCCAGTGAAAAAGAATCAGGAAATGGAACTTCATGTGTGAGGAACTGTAAGGAAGCCAGTGTCCTCCCATCATAGAGTATATGCAGTAAAGTGTTAAGAAGACTGAAAAGATTAGAAGGGACCAGGTTGTGGAGGAGCCAAACAAAGGAGATTCTGTGTGATACTGGAGATAATAAGGAGCCATTGAAATTTTTTGGATAGGGGAATGACATGATCAGATCTGAGGAAGGTCTGACCTTTAGGAAGGTCATTTTGGCAGCTGATTTGGGGATGGTGAGAAAATCAAGATTGATCCTGTATCATTTTCTTCTTGATCCTACTCATAAGCAATTGATTTTTGTTCTGTAACTGCTTAAGTCATGGTTCTTTGTCTCTGAACTTAATTCTGAGTTCAGTTGGCCTGTAATTAATTAAGTTTAAAAATCCAGCTCTCTGCTCAAGGAATTTAACTGACTTTGGAGAATGCAAGTGAAAATAAAGGGAGGTAGATCTGGTATCTTTACTGCACTTAGCTATCCTTCAAGGATGTCTGGTTTGATGTGCAAAAGTCTGGGCTGTTATCTTGCACCTGGACTCAAACAATGAGCACTCCTTAGCCTCATAAAAGAAGATTTGAGGGATTGTTGCTAGTCCCCATTACCAAACTTTAAATCAATTATGTTGTCGTCCCTTGCACCTCAGCTCTGTACCAGTCATGTCATACTTAATCCCATGATCTCACCTATCCTATGCTATTCTTTGTTCTACCCAAAACCTATGAAATCTTTAGTTATGGGTCTTTGGTATCCAATGACTCATTTATTATCAGGCAGTACACCCCTACTAATAAATGTGTGGAAATCTGCCTCACTTTACCTTGGGATTTCTGTAAAATCCCAATTGCAAAAATGGATTGTAATAAGAAGAGACTTAAAGAAGAGGGACCAATCAGAAGTCAATTTTAATGGTCTAGGCATAAGGGAATGAGAGCCTGCACTAGGCTGGTAGCTATATAAATGGAAAGAAAAGGGTGTATATGAAAGATGTGAAAGTAGAAAGAGTGACATTTGATGACAGATTCAATATATGGGCTGAGTGGAAATGAGGTCCCAAGGGTGATAGCAAAGGGCAAGCCTGTGTGTCTAGAAGAATGATGGCATCCAATATTATAAAAATTTGATAGAGAAGAGCATCTTTGGGAAAAGACAATTAGTTCAGTTTTGAACATGTTGAGGCCTATGGAACCCTCAGTTTGAAATAACTGAAAGTTGACATTGGACCAGAGCTCAAAAGAGAAACTAGGACTAAATATGTAGATCAGGAAACACATGAATAGGAATGATAACTGTACCTGTGCAAGAGAGCATAGAGGAAGAAGAGAAAAGGCCCCAGAACAAAGCCTTGGAGGACACCAATGGTTTGTGCTCATCCCCTCCCATTCAAGAAGAAATACTCAGAAGGAATATCCGACTGAGAGGAGAACCAGGAGAAAGCCATGATATGAAAATCTAGAGAGAATATATCTAGAAGAAGTGGATTATTGGTAGTACCAAAGGCTTCACAGAATTTGAATAAATCAACAAGTACTTATTAAGTAATAGCTGTATGCCTGACCCTGGGATCAAAGAATGATGAAGATTTAGAAAAGACCTTTGGATTTGGCAATTAAAAGATCATAGTTTCAGTTGTATGAGGAAATCAGAATATGAATTATAGTAAGTGGAGAAGAGGAAGCACCTGGTGTGATGGGATCCCCTACAAATTCCCAATCCTTAAAAAAAACCTACTCTCTTGATTCAACCATCTTCAGTAGATAATGTTCTCTCCTCCCTTTCAGGGCTAAATTTGAGAAAGCAAGTACTCTATAGTTTATCACCTTTGAGAATAGTTTGAGGACACTGGGTTGTTAAATGACTTTCCTTGATTCATATAATCAATGTATGATAGAGGTGCAGGACCTGAATTCAGGATTTTCTGACTCCAAGACAAGTTGTCTAGCCACTACCCTGTTCTGCCTTCCATTTTCTTCTCTCTAAATTAGGTAAAGATAAGCATTACAACTTCAGTATGGTAAAGAAAGCTCTGTAGAAATGTGGGGCTGATATAAAATCTATGGCACCTTCTGAGATAAGGACTTCCACATGTTTGCTGAGGGAGGGATGGTTATCCCTATTGAGATAGCTACTGAGGCATAGGGATCAGTACTAAAAGATGATAAGGAACTGGAGATGGGGGGTCTTATTTGCCAGTGAGGGTGAGACCCAGGTAGTCGCTTCACTCAATTCATTTGCTCATGGCTGAAGCCCAGAAAGGGAAGGCGGAACAGGGTAGTGGCTTATAACTGAGAATGTGCAATACAGATGGGGGCTCCCAGTGGAGACGGGTCTTGACAGCCCTGTTTTTCTGGTGAAATCCCAATTGCTTCATTCACAGCTGTAAGTGGGCAGTTTGTTACTCAGAAAGGCATTACTCTTTGATGCCACATAAGGGGATGGACTGCATAATCCTTGGGATCAAGAGATCTCAATGATGTCTTTCCAAATAATGGCAAATTAATTTTCTTCTGATTAATGGTTCATATTTTCCAACAGCTCTCAAGATACTTTTTACTTAGAGACAAAAATCATCTACCCCCTAAAACCATGTTCCTCACTAAATTAGTGTTAACTAACCAGCAATAGGAACCTGAGAATCTGTTGGGAAGATATTATTATACACAGAGAAGAAAAATGCTCATGGTTTAGGGGAAGAAGGAATCTCATCTTCTTGAGCCCTCTAGTCAAAACGTTCCATGCCCCCTGTTGCTGATAGGATAAAGTTTGAGCTATTTCCCCTCAATTAAATTAACATTTATGAAGCTCTTACAATATTCGAAGTAAGGTGAATGGATACTAAGGATAAAAAGAGGAAAAAATGGAATAGTCCCAGACATCAAAGAGCTTATGGTCTATTATACAAGTGAGCATACTACAAAATAGAATGTTATAAAGTCAAAGGAGAATAAGACAGAGCATTATTAAAAATTTGACGAGAGGGATTGTTTTCAACTTGGAAAGAAGAGTCCAGATTTGAGGGAGACTTCAAACATAAAAATGAGACTTGACAATTGATTGAATGTGAGCTGGGAGGGACAGGACACATCCTGGCATTTAAAGCCCTCTGCAATGTGACTTTTCACCTGCCTTATCTCCTAATATTCCTTTCTGTTTACTGACCTCTCACAGTTTGCTAGCTTTTCAGAATTCTTCCAGGCTCATAGAGTGAATTCAAAAGCACAAAAGAGTAATACTTCTGCTGCCTGGTTTCTTTTCAACAAGAATAGTGAAGATCATAGAAGACCTGGTTTATCTTCTGGGGAGAAAAGATACAAATCTTGAGGACAGTGTTTGGTTCTCCATACATTGAAATTAAGGGACAATGGTACAAATCAACAAGCAATTAATTAATTAAGCTATAATAAAAGAAGCTTTACCTGCAAAGACACTTAACTGTGTCAAACTGTCTAAAATCTCTGAAGAATCTTTGAATGTCAGTTGGAAGTTTAGTCCCTATCTCATGCATGGATCTGGCTCTGAGTGAAGCTGGAAGTGTAGAGGAAAGGTCCAAGGACTAGAAGTTAAGTGACCTGGGTTCCAGATTCTACTGTACCACTGGCTCCCAGGATGTTGGTCTAAACAGGTCCTTGATTAAATGTTTGCTGGCTGGTGAATACCACCCATAGGTATGTCTGTAGAAGACCGACTATTCTCAATTAATTTATAATATGGCTAAGGAAGTGACCTTTAGAATCAGGGAACTAGGGATTTAGACTCAGCATGGTCAATTACTAATTCTATCACCTAATTAAATCACTTCTCTCTCTTAGCTTTCCCTATCTGCAAAATGAGGGACTTAAACTACTTACCAGGATTTTCCTTCCATTTCCAATGAGATACATGCTTTAGACCTAAAATCTTCATGAGTTTGTACATTGAATGGCAGCATTCCTCCCAAACCATGGTGTCTTAGAACCTTGGATTTTTTAAAGTCCAGAGGAGCTCCAGAATACTACTAGGTGCCTATCAGGGTTCTCAGAGAGAGATTGGACCTCTGAGGACCATGGTATATTTATTTAACCATTAGCTCAGGACCCCATCTAAACACCATGTCAGAGGGTCCCTGGAAATTCTTCTTTTGTATAATGAGGGGGTTGATCCAGATGACCTCTGAAGTCCCTTCCAGTGCTGACATTCTCATGAAAAACACAGAGAATGCTTCAATAACCTCACATAATTGAAAAAATCACTACCCCTAAATAATTGTCAAAAAGCCCCTGGGCATTCTTTCTTGAAGATAGAATAACACTTGAAAACAGGCTTTACTAGCTTTATTACCTGATGAGACTAAAACCTTGTTTTCCTGGCAGGCTTTTCAGAGTTGAGAGAACACAGCCAGTCTGCCTGCTCCTTGAGTTCTGGCCATTGCTTTCCAGGTACTGTCTCCTGGATTTGTGAGGCAATTTACTCATTAAATAGGTATCTGGCATCAGCTCTAGTAGTTCAGATGGGGTTCTTAAAGTACAGTTTTAGCATTTGTTGGATTCAGCCCATGAGCACGAGTACTTTACTCATTAGAGGACCTGCTGGTCCTGCTCCATTATTGGCAAACTGGCCTAAACAATGTCCTGCAATAGCTTTACAGCTAAGGATGTCTCTTGAGAGACCTTAGAATTTACAACCCATAATGTTAAGAAAGTTGGAGCTTCAATCACAGAACACCCAATATCAGAACTAGAAGAACCCTTTGGGAAATTCAATTCACAAAACAGTTATTAAATGACAGCTCTGTGTAAGGGACTCTGCTAAACCTAGGAGCAAATCAAAACAGTTACTGTCCTTAAGAAGTTATGTTTTCCTAAGGGGTAGGGGGTACACAAGTAACCACCATCCACTGCAGTCTGATGAAAGAGAGAACACAATTCAAATGTACTTCAGGAGGAAGAAGACCAGGACAGGAGCACAGAGGCAGGAGAATATTAGAAATGAAAGCATAAATGTATGTGTGTGTGTGTGTGTGTGTGTGTGTGTGTGTGTGTATTTGTCTGTATCTGTATGTATGTGAGTTAGTCTGTGTGTTGCCCCTGTTGACTTTTACTTCTGTCTTGAGCTCCTCTGTCAGTCTGGTGAAACCTACAAGCTCCATCTAGAAATAATGGTTTTAAATGCATAAAATAAAAATATATAGAATTACAAAGGAAACCAATTATACTGAAATGCAATCATCAGAATAGTAAAAACAAAGCAAAATGAAACAAGTTCATAGATTTCAAGTTATGAATCCCTGTCAAAATACCATTTTACAGAAGAGGAAACTGAGGCCCAATGAAAGAAAGAATAATTGAGCCAGAGCTAGAATTCAAGTTAGGACAGTGTAATTCAGCATCCTTGTAGAGACAATCCACCTTTACTTCTGCAACTGTTAGGTTTAAAGGGCTATCCTTTTGTTCTCTTAATTTGGTTACTTAATGTCTTAGAGAGCTGAATCCACAGAAACCAATTTCATTTTCTTCCAGAGGCAGGAAGGATACCCAGTAATTTAATCCCACACAGGCATTGGAGGTCAGGACCAGCATTGACACCTGGACAAGAAGCTTCTTCCATGTGTATAACTTTTCCTGGGTTCCTGAGATATATTTGAGGGGAGGTTTATTCATAATGCAAAAATCATACTAAATTTGGTTGGAAAGAATAGAATGCTAGAGGCATAGAATCTAAGTTTAGAATCTGTGAAAAATTCATTGTCCCTGAGTTGAGAGGACTTGGGTTCAAATCTTAGCTCTGAGGTTTGCTATCTGTGTGACTTTACTTATCTATTCTAGTCCTCAAGTTTCTTATCTATAAAATGAAGGGTTAGGCAAGATGGTCTCTGAGATCCCTTCTATAATAAGGATCCCAGTGATGATATCAAAGACTCTGAAGTCAAGGTTCATAAACTGGCTTTACTGTATGCTACTGTTATGAACATGAGCAGAGCATTTTATCTCCTTTGGTCTCAGTTTCCCCATTTGTAAAATGAGGCAGTTGGACCAGCTGGCCTTCAAGATTCCTTCCAGTTAGGATTCTCTTTTGTACCAGTTTGTACCAGAACCAAGAAAAAACTAGGAAACCTTTAATAATTTTTCCTGATTAGCATTAATTTTTTTTGTTTAAATTTTCTTCAAAAGGTGGGAGAAAGATAATGCTATAGCCCAGTTGGCTCTTTGACAATGGGTGGGGAAAGATTTTAGAGTTGTACATGAACCTGGCACATCATTCATAGAAAACCTTGGCCATGCATGTCACAACAGCTCCAGTCCTCCTGGAACACCGCATACACAAGTGCAATTTGCCAGAGTTTCTAATTACTGTGAAAAAAGAAGATACCATTTCCCCTTGGGGCAAGTCAGATGAAACTGGAAGCCAGCCTGTCATCTTGTCCTGAGAGTTGCCTTGCTTTAGAAGCAAAGTGCCCAGCCACAAGGAATGTAGCCACACTTTGGGGCTAAGGGTACTTCACTCATTGTTGTATTCAAGTTTTTGCTTGCCATTCCAAGACCTTCAGCAAATCATTGAACCTCTCTGACCCTCTGTTTCATCTTCTGTAAAGCAGGTTTACTCTTATTCACACTACCTTCTACCCTTCTACTCCATCCCAGCTTTTGTGAGGAAAGATTTTGCAAATCATAACTCATTAAAACACAATTTTAGTCATTTAACAAATACCAATCAAATATGTATATATATATATGTGTGTGTGTGTGTGTGTGTGTGTGTGTGTGTGTGTGTGTGTATTAAAAAGCACTACACTCAATTCTAGGGGAGATGCAAAAGAATATAAAAACATGGTCCCTGTCCTCAAAGATCCTACAATCTAGCTGGAGATGGTAGATGTAAACATAATATTGGTTAGAATGTGGCAAGTACATAAGGAGAAATCATTCAGCACAGTGGGAAAAGAGATGGCTTTGTAATCAGAAAAAAATAGACTCATACTTCTCTGTGATTCTGGAACATTCTCTTAACTACCCAATGCCCCACCAGGCAGAGGGCACTCATCATACTGCCACTTCAAACAATTCTCAATAAGTTCATAAACAGTTTTTTTTAAATCTGCATTAGTACAATCTCCTATCTGTTTCCATCATGAATGATCCCTCAGAAAAAGCATATTGAAGGGATACAAAGTTCTGTGGGATGAAATCCTACAAGAGTTCATTTTCCAAGAAAATTAAAAAAAATTATTGCCAACCAGGAAAAATTATCCTCAGAATTGAGGCAGGCTTTCCCATTTGTAGTTGACCAAGATGGATAGGATTTCTAAAAGTGATAAGGGCATGACATGGCAGGGAATGTGTGGCCCATGAGCCAAAAAAGGCCCATGAATTCATTTGGTCTGGTGCTGCCAATGCAACCATAGGTAGGACTAGAAATTCAATAAATCTAGGAGCTTTTTAGGGGTGAATTAATTAAGTATTTGACAAATAAAGCAGGCTAATTTTTTAAGTTAAGAATTTTGTAAGGCCTGCAAATGATGTTATAAATATCCAAATAGCCCTTGACAGAAAAAAGTTTTGCCAATCTTGGACTACACTCAGGGGGGAGTCTAGTTGGGACTCATTCCACTTCTGGCATTCTAGGATGAAGGTTTTAGATGGGTTAAGACTGAGTTAAATGTCTACCCAGGTGAAATTCCTTTTATTCTAATAGGAGTTTATAATTAATTGCTTCTTGACTATTAGCCATTGTCCTTTTGACAGAGTTCCCCAATTCCTGACTATTGAACACTTTCCTTGAGGTTTGTATCTTTTCTCCCTAGAAGATAAACCTTGGCTTACATGATGTTCACAATTCTTGTTGAAAAGAAAGCCAATAGCAGATGTGCTGCTAACATTTTGGACTATTATATGACGCCAGAAGAATATTGAAAAGTTAGCAAACTATAAGAAGTCAACAGACATTTATTAAGTAGGGTTCCCTCAAAAGCAGTATGATGGCCTAGAATTATGCATTGATATCAAAATCAATATGCAGACAATGTGATTAAAATACCAGGTGCCACTGGTATCTAAACATGAACTGTAATTGTGCCTGGGTTGGGGGTCTCTTTGGCCTGTGTGTGAAGCAGTAGCAGGAGGGTCCCCCGCCCCCTCCCCTTTCAAGGGAAATTAATTACACCCATGATTTCCAATCCCAGGGGCCTCTCTTCTTAACCTTGCTCTCTCGAATCCCAGCGTGGTCTGAAGAGCAGTGTTTAAACATATGGCGTGCGGGCATTGAAGGTTCTCACTGCTGCTGTGGGTCACCCGCAGCTCGGGTGCCTCCTTGCCTCTGAATGATTTTGTTATCTAGCCTGGTCCACACAGATTGCAGTCAATGAAGAAAAGGTCCTAATTTGTCAGCTCTTGGGGGGAAGGGGTGGTCTGGGGGGATGGAGGGAGGGAAGTGTTTACTGCCAGAGGGAAAAAGGAGGGGGGTGACAAGGGGGATTAGCTAGTTCATTTTGTCGATCTGACATGTTGCTTCTTTTCAGATAGGCCCTGAAAGGAGGATGGCCCAGAGCCATGCATTCCTGATTAGAGATGGAAGGCAGATAAAGAAAGAAGGAAAGGGGTGAATGTGTGTGTGTGTGGGGGGTAGGCAGCGGCCACAAAGCTTGCTTAGCCTAGCGGTTCTCAGTCATTGGCAAGGCTGGATGAAGAGATGTATTTTGCAGGGGGTGGGTTCTCACTCCTGGCTTCCGACAGCGAGACATGGTGATAGTTGTCAGAATTCAGGGCTGGCAAGACTCTGAATGGAGTCACTGATGAGTATATTTGGAAAAGGGGACCGGAAAAAATAGTCAGCCACCCACCCCCACCCTCCCTGTGCCCAGGATTGAAGAGTCACCGCAGTGCAGGTGTGCCAACAAGCCTTAGGGACCAGTTTCCCTTTGGAAACATTCACCAGCCGGGGAAAGGGCCAAGCCAAGTCATTTTCTTTTTCTTTTCTTTTCTTTCTTTTTTTTTAGAGAACAAACTAATAAGGGAATTGAAAAAAAAAAGAAGTAGTAGTCTCCTTTTTCCTAGACAGGGTGAGGAGATGGGCAGCAAAGGAGGCCAAAGCGAATGAGAGGGGGAAGGGGGAAAGGTTGGAATGAATATATTACCAGCAGGTGCCGATAAGGACTTTCTTTGCAGTTAATAAAATAACATGAGAGAAGTGATGGAAGAACACCACAATTGGAAGCTACTGTTGCCCAAGTCACGTGAGGTCTCTTAGGAAAGGGAGTTTGGGATTAAGTCAGAATTAAAATGGGCTTGGCTTTTATAGTGTGCCCATTTCTTCCCTTCTTTCTGCAGCAGATGGTTTTATTGGGATTCCAAAATTTCTAGCCCTCACAGGAGGGATTTTTTCTTGTTTTGAATGACTTCATGAGAAAACCAATGTCTTTTTTTTTACCCCAGCACCATAGTCATCCAAGATGATGTGGACCCTAAACTGGGTTTTGAATAACAAGTCAATCACATTTGTGCATGTGTGTATATATAGGCTATGTATGGTGGCTATTTGGTCTCAAATATTTCCTCTAAGTCTCTTATCAGGAATTGTGGGGAAAGAACAGTAAACAGAGTCAATTTATCTGGATTCTAGCTTCAGCTCCAGTTGGCTGGTGATTTTGGACAAGAAAGTCAGTTAACACCATTTATTACTTGTAAAACGAAGGTGTTGAGCTAGGCAATCTTTAAGATCCTCTCCAGGTGTAATAGCATTCTATTTTTTCTGATCTAAGAGTCCTTCCATCTCCCACACTTTCCCTTCTGAGTCCTAAGGTGCCTTCCTGCTCTGCCATTCTGTTTCTTTGTATTCCAAATCCTCATGCACTAGATTATTGCCTTGGGTTACTTTCACTCAGTTTCTGATGGAAAGAAAGGAGGGAGAGATGAGGGAGGAGAGGGAGAAAGGGGGCCTTGAGATTGTAAAGAGAGCCAGTGATGCTTGAATTTGGTCTGTCAGTCTTGACATCAGATGCCTCCTCAGCAAAGTAGGAGGCTCAGTCATGTGTCATCCCTGATGATATCCATCTTTTAATAAGCCTAGTTAAAAAATGTATTCTGGTTAATCTTGGACTCATCAACTTTCAAAAACAGTTCTCATTTGCATGATCATCTTATGTCATATGATACACCAAAACTTCCTTAAAACTGCAGGTCATAGAAACTCCCATAGGCTTATTAAATTCTAGACTCCAGATTGAAGTGTTGTGATACTTTTTCTTGCCTTGGCTATGTCTTTGATGGAGTCCATTAAAGAATTTCCTATTTCCTGGGCCTCCCTAGTATCCCTATGCTCTGCCTCCATGAAAAGACAGCACTGTTCAACCCAAGCCAATGTTCACAGGTTGCTGGCAGTTGAGCTGGCAAGGTGGGAAGCCAAAACCAAACCCTATTTAATAAGGGATGAAAGGTTGTTGTCTTGTTCAGGAGATGTGTAGCTTATAGCTTTTCTGCTATTCTATGCTAATTAGAGCATGAGTTTAAGGTGTTTCCCTTCAGCACTGACAAAAAGTTGATCCCCTTTGTCTGTAGAAAACAAGTGAGAGTACCCCCAAACTGAACATACTAGACAGACCTGAATCTGTCTCTTTAAGAGTAAAGCACATTTTTTAAGGGAGGATGGTGATTGTGGGACTTCACTCTAGTGTTCTAGAATGGCAGTTTACTACTCTGGACCAGACAGACAAACATGCTGGAAGAAGCCCAGAGGGCTATGAATTCTGACCCAGACTCTGCCCTCTGTTATCACACAGCTATTTAGGGAATGGGAAGGCAGTCCCTCTGAGCAACCTAGATAGCCATCTCTTGCCCATGTTAGGGCTTCCTGTATATAGTTGGTAATTGCAAGGTTGAACCATTTTGCTGCTATTGTAAAGCTAATTCTCTTGAAAGGATGGAGAGATAGTAAACCAGGCATGACCTCTTCATGATAAAACAGTTCAGCTTTGGGGATATATTCCCAAGTGTCTTTCCCTATTAGTCTGTTTTGCCTTGTGAGGATTTGTGTCCAAGATCAAGTCTTGTATTCTAAGTTTTATTGAAAGTTGTCTGAGAGCTTTTGTAATTTTAATTAAATTCCTTTTATTTTCATTCTGACCTTAAAAATAACCAAAAGAATATTTTCAGTTTTTAACTCTTGCTTCATTTCTTGTATGTAGGCTTGAAGTCCTTGTAGAAAATCCATTCTTCCCTTTGAGTCTCTTGCTTATAGATTCTACTTTGTTTTTTTCACATGATTTATGATGTTTCTTTAAAATGATTGGTGCTGCCTTCTGTTTAACTCCAGTTTTAGTTCCTTGAATAGATTCTTTGTGCTGGTGAGAGGGCCAGGCTCTGCCCTCTAGTAAACTCTACCTGATCTCAATGTGGGTCATCTTGGCCCCTCCATTGATCTCCATGTTTACTTTCAGAGAATGTGATAATTCCTAAATTGTTTCTCTTAGATCTATTGTACAGATCAATGTTTTGATAGCAGATGTGCTACATTTCTTCTACTTTTTTGACTTTGTTCTAATATTTCCTGTTGTGAATCTTAGAATGACCCCTCTTCAATTATTTACTGTTTAAAACACTATTAAGGATGTTTTAGCATGAACATCTTGGACCGACATGATAAACCCACAAGGGGTTCTTAAATCACTAAATGGAAACCACTCAACTACATTAAAGTAGGCTTCAGACTTCTTTGTGGCATCTGGAGTGTCCAGGTCTAAATGTTACCATATCCAAAGTGGTAGCTACAACTTCTAAGGTCTACTCTGTGAATTTCTGACCAGCCTTGGCCTTTCTCATAGATTCCCTCCCCACTTTGCTGCCTCAGATATCAGAATTTTGTGTGCTACAGGTATATCTTTTTTGTTTTTTAAATGGCTTTATTATAAGTTTTTTGTGACTGTTGAGCTAGAGGTACTATAACACAGAATTCTTTCCTGATTCATCAGAGACTAGGATTTCTCATTTCTCATTAACATCATTCAAATAAGATATAGCTTTTGGTAGACCTCTTTTGAGTAGTCTATTGTCACTATGGAACTTTTCACTAAAGTAGTAGAAAAAGCCATGTGACCATAATCAGGGTACTTAGTCCAAACTTCTGTTGTTTCATCTTAGATGGATAATAATGCTTTTAATAATAATATGTGAGGTTACTGTGAAGATAAATATGTGATAGTGTATGTAGGGTTTCCAACGAACTCTGAAAAATTAAAATACTATGGAAATGTCAGTAATATTATATCAAAATACCAGAAGGAAAGGTATTGTGGAATAAAGGAAACTGTATTGTTCATTCCTCTGAACAAAAATTGTGCAGAAGCAGCTAGTGTCAACAAGGATAAAGTGTTGAGTTTGAATTCTGCCTCATACTTAGTAGTTGTGTGATCCTAGGCAAGTCAATTAATCTCTTTGAATCTTTGTTTCCTCACCTGTATGATGCATAATAAGAGCACCTATCTCTCTGGATTGTTGTGAGAATCAAATGAGGTGACACATGCAAAATGCTTTATATCTTATGCAAATGCTATCATTATTTACATATAATAAATTATTATTTGCACAAAATATAAAATAATTAATAAATGCAATACATAAATAATAGAGAGGGAGCATGGCATAATGAACAGAAAGCTGCCCTCTGACAAGAAATATGGATTCAAGTCCCACTTCTGATACATACTAGTTATGTGACATTAAAGTGAAGCTCTTAAAATTTGAGTGCCACACATTTTCTAAGGCTATAAATTACAGTAGAGATGTTGATCCATACCTGGAAAGGGAAATTCCTTATTGAGAGCATCTTTGACCAATGAAATCAATTTGGCCCTGCCCCTTCACCTCTCCTACCCTCCTCTACCCCTATAAAAACTAACATTTCAGGACAGCTAGGTGGCTCATTGGGTAGAATACTGACTCTGAAGTCAGGAGGATCTGAGTTATGAAGTTCTGAGTTCAAATCTGGCCTCAGACACTTAATAATTACTTGGCTGTGTGACCTTGGGCAAGTCACTTAACCCCTTGCAAAAAAAACCAAACTTACATTTCTATCAAGCTTTAAGCAAAGCACTCCCTACCCCCCACCCCGCCCCAACCCAACAACAATTTTATGGAGAAGATAATGCAAGTATTATTATCCTTATGTTAGAGATGAAGAAACTGTCAGGAGTCAAATCATAGGTTTTAGTCATTAAATTCTGTGTTTTTGTTTGCTACAATAGAATGACTACTTGTCTTTCACCTGTGCACAGTAATATCAGAATACATCATAGAATTTAAAATATTCTGGTTTAGATATAGTTGAAAGAATATGGAACTGGAAGTTCCAGTTTCAGCTCTGCCATCTAATACCAACAGTAAGAACTTGGACAAGTCATTATAATTTTCTGAGTCTCAGTTTCCTCTTTTTGTAATAAAGCCAAAATAAGAATTCACTGGCTTACAAGTATGACTCTGAGGAGCTTATCTGATGGGGACTAGGTGGGGCTGGAGAAGAGAATCTCAACCTCACAAAGATATGAGGAAAGTGTTTTGTGAATCTTAAAATTACTATGCAAATGTGAGCTCTGAGTCCTTTTATTTGTAGGCACTCTATTTCATGGTTAAAATTTATTTTTTCCTTATAAAAATATGCATAGGAGAAGAAAATAATAAATCAATAATTTCATCGTGTCTGTAACATTCTATGTGCATTTCATTTCTCGCTGTGGATAGTTTCTACATTTTAATTTTCCATCATTTTGACTTTTATGACTTGTGCATAGTAGGTATTAAACAAATATTAGTTGATTGAATTACTTTCTTTCCAAACTAACACAGCTTATTCCTGACCTTTCAGAAGAATGAATCACTCAATGCCCTTGTAATGTGAATTTGGTCTCTTCATTCGCTATCAGATATACCTAGCAATGCCTCTTCAGAAAAAATCATTACACCTGAGGAATTCCTTTGAAAACTCAGAGGAAGAAGGTTCTTATACAAGATGGTCACACTTTGTCTTTTTCAGTTCAGGGACTAATGATAGATTTGAGATTGTAAATATGGAAGACACAGCTATAAACACTTCCTTAGAGACATTCTATTCTCTGTACAGGAGGAACCAATTAGGTAGCATTTGAGAATAGCACCTACATCAGAGGAGAGGGTATAACTGACTGCCAAAAAATTGGCAAAGATGTACGTTTAAGTGGTATCACTTTGTGGCATCTGGCAACTAATCTGGGCCTGTCATAGTATTTCACAAGTTTAAATGGCCCTTTTCTTTTTACTGCAAGTTCTACCTACAAAGTTAAGTCTATGCTCTACTAGGTAATGGTATTGTAGAGTTTTCAGTCTTAAGGGAAAACTATAGATTGAATGAAATCAGCAAGATTCATAGAATATTGGAGCTTTGCGAGACCTTAGACAAGAGTGTAGAATGTTAGGATAGATAGAGACTATGCGAGTTAAGCCTCTGTTTTTTGTAGGAAATGAAATTGGAGTCCAGAAAAAGAAAAGTGATTTGCCCAAGGTAGGTACAGCTCCCTATTTACTGTTTTCCAGACATAACTTATGCTTTATGCATCATGCTAAATGCTAATGAGAGAAGTCTATACTTTGTCCTAAAGGCAAAAGAGAGCCACTGAAATTTTTTGAGCAGGGGAGTTCCTTAAGTAGATCACTTTGGCAGCCTTGCAGATTGGAGAAAGTCTAGGACAAAGTCTGGAGCAGTCCCTATGTTTGGACAAAGGAGAAAGGGGGAACTAAAAAAGAAAAATTTCCAGGGATTAGAGAACATCCAGGAGGAAATGGGGGTCAGTATTGTTAAAAAGAAGAAGAATTTAAGGAGAATGAATATGAAAAAGTCTTTGAACTTAGAAGACAAGAGATCTAGGCAATCTAGGAGGGAGCAGTTTCAGGAGAGATGTAAAGTCAGAAAGTGTGACGTCAAATCAAAAGCAGGGAGTGATTGAAGAGGAAGTGTAAGCAGCATGTGTAGTCACCTCTTTCTCAGAATTAGGAAGTGAAGGTTCCAGAAGTATAAGAAGGGGGAGATATAGGGCAATAGCTTAGTTGTCCTTTGTTCTCACACAGGTCAGACACAAATTTAGAAATGTCTCCAAATGTGTACATCTCATGTTTCTTTTGAGCTACTTCAATTCTGATTTGTTCATAATACACAATGCCTTGTTTGATTCAGGCACACCATGCTGGTTGGTCCTTTGCCACAGAATCAATTCCAAAGTTCTTCAGAGAGACATTGAGTGTCTCTATACTGCATCTCCTGATCTCCATAGCAGTATTTGCCTTGTATGAGTTCTCTGTAAAGAAGTCTTTTAGGCAAATGTATATTTTGCATTCAAACATTAAGCTCTCTGCAGTAGAGTTTGAATGTTTGGTAGTTTAGCTTGAGAAAGGACCTCAGTGTCTAGTACTTTATCTTGCCAGATGATCTTCAGCATCTTCTTAAGACTACTCAAATGGAAACGATTCAGTTTCTCGGTATGTTATGAGCTCAGCACAATGGCTCTGTAAACCTACAGTTTGGTAGTCAACCTCATAGCTCTTCTCTGTCATACTTTCCCTTTGGAGCCCCTCAAATCCTGGAAAAATACTGCCAAGGTAAATACACTTGTTGTAACTGATGGTTCCACATATGGATACATGACTGATGGAGCACCTGTGTTTTCTTGGTGTTAATTGTTAAGTCAAAAGCAGCATAAGCAACAGAGAATAGATCCATATTTTGTTGTATTTCAACTTCAGAGGCTGCATTGAATGCACAATCATCTACAAACAAAAACGCATACACTTTCTAAGAATTGGGAAGTGAAGGCAAAGCAAGTATAAGAAGGGTAATAGCTTTGAAGCAATGATGGAATCAAATAAAAAAATTTTTAAGGATCATGGAAATCTAGAAATGTTTCTGTGTTTCATGGAAGGATCCAGGAGAAAGGGAGAGATTGAAGATGCAAAAAAGAGAGGAAAGACTGATGAGTTAAATTTCTGAAGGAGATGGGAGGGAATGGAACCAAGGACACAGAAGGGTTAGCCTTGAATAAAAACACACATTTTCCTTAAAGACTGAAGGTGAAGGGGACAAATAATGAATGAAACTGTAAATAGATATTGAGATATGAAGCAGAAAAGATCTGGGAATTCATGATAAGCTCAGCCTTCTTAATAAAATAGGAGATGTGATCAATTTTTCAAGGAGGATGGGGAGTGGGATAGAATACTTAAGGGAAATCCAATGGGATAAATGTGATAGTGAGTATATATAAAAGGATCACCATGCAGCCTGGAAGACCCAGCTGAGATTAAATAACTTGAATTTGTAGTCGATCCAGTTAGCACAGGGGCAAGACTTCCTCCAGTAGAATGAAAATAGGGGGGAGAAGACATATGTCCCAGAGTTGAGCATCTTCAGGACATAAGTATGGTAAGACAGGATTTGAAAGATAATGTAAAGGTGGAACAAGTCAACTATAGGATCTAGACTGTGAAGGCAGGAGCATGAAGATAGAGAAAGAGAAGAAATATCTTTAAAGGAGGAGAGATTGCCTAGTGAAACCAATAGAGGGGAGGCTCTGGAAGTCGATGGGGAGAGCAGTGAATAGCACTGCTCCTAGCCTAATAGTCTAAGGTACAGGAGAAGCAGCCCATTCTAATCATGTGGTGACTTCTAGAGAGGTCCAGACTTCTGTTGACCATCAAAAGGAAGGAAGAGAAGAGTCTGTTAATAGTAGAACAAGGATTCTAGGAGGCCCCATGGAATTGACTGAGGAAGACTAGGTCTGTGGAATGGTAGGACTAATTGGAGAGAGATAAAAGTTTGGGGAGAGACTGCAGGGGAAAAGGATTTTTCATTTTTTGAGAAAGTCACTATTAATCGTAAGAATTAAGGTGCTCCTAGAAAGTGGCAGTTTATTGACTGGGACTAAGAGCAGTTGGTCATCAGTTTCTCCAGATTGTCATAAGTAATAAGAGGGATCAAGGCATCATAGACTTGGCAATTGAACAAACCCTAAAGACCAGGAAGTCTAATGCCTTCATTTTACAAGTGAGAAAACTGGTCAAGAGGAGAAAGAGGAAAGGAGAGGAGAGCAGAGAGGAGCAGAGGAGAGGAGAAACAGGTAAGAGGAAAGGAAAAGGGAGAGGAGGAGAAAAGATCATACAGGTAGCAAATGACAGAGGAGGAAAGACTTGGATTCAGATACTCTGACCTCAAAATCAGTATGCTCACTGCTCCAGTTCTTCCCATACTGCCCTCTGAGGGTGGGGAGCCAAGGTATAGGGGCAAATGAGACAGGCAATTCTGACCAGTTGCCTGAATAATTAAATATTTGATCATTCAGTCTCCAGGGCCAGATTAAATCCATAATTATTAACAGCTCCATTCCTCATCCCAACAGAATATACATAGGTATGCATGTGTGTTTATAGAAATCCTATTCTCCAAGGCTCTCCAGTATATTTGACTTCCTCAGGATTCCTGAGGAATCTGAGTTCTCAGGAGGTAGAAAAGATGCTGGATTGGGCACACATTTGGCCTTCTCTTCTATAACCTTATTCCAAAATGGCAGAGAATGAGGAATGCCCAGAAGTTAACCCAACATTAGGACATGAACTCTGCTCCCCATAGAATTGAGTCATTGGTAGCACCAACCCTTTGATATCTTAGGTATACTGCAGCTGGAGATGATTCCTGACCTAATGCCCATGGAATAGCAAGTGATGCTTATATTTCAGAGCTGTTACTCAGCTGTCATTTCTGCATACATTGTTGGGTGGTGAATGCCTCACCTGACTCATTATAGAAACCTTATTTCATTCTACTCTGGTCATCTTCTCATCAGCAGCCTTGGCACTACGTGTCCCATTTAGCTCCTTCTCCCTTTTTAGTTCTGAAATCATAATCAAATTATTGCTACCATTGCTGTTGGATAAATTTTGTCAGCCTGGTCAATCTACGACCACTTCCTATAACTTTCCAAACCAAAATCACTTTCCCTGGTAACCATTTCTTTTTATGAACTTTTTCCTCTAATAGAGTATAAACTCCTCAAAGACAGGTAGCTTTGCTTTTGTATTTGTATCTCCAGCATTGACCACAGATCAATAGGGGTACATACCAAGCACTTCAGAAACTTTTTTTTCAATCCTTCCTTCCTTCCTTCGTTTCTTCATTCATTCATAAATTCTGGGTTTGCTTCAAGCCCTCTGACTCTGAGTTCCATCTGCAAATCTTTCCTTTGATTTCAATGTCTGATAGATGTGAAGATTTCAAACCCTATAGAGAGAGCCACAGTGAGTGCTCCCACTCCCCAGTGCTAACATATTGTATTATTTGACAAACAGTGGTTCAACAACATGTTGTTTAGTTCTCAAAATACAGCAGGAATCACTACTTAGGATAATTGTGATAAACACCAGGCTTTACTGCACACAAACACAGCAGCAATTAATAACACACAGTAGGAGCCATGGGAAGCAGTGGTGGCTGGGTGGGCTCCACAGACCAGTTTTCCAAAAAAAAAGAACTCAAGGATTTTGCAATGGCATCCCATTACATCAATGACATGGAATCGTCTTCCAATTGTCTACCTTTTTAGAAGAAATACATGAAAAAGAATAACCTCCTAGGGAGCTTTACTTCCCAGGTGACCCAGGACTTTTATTTTTTTTCTAGGTTTTTGCAAGGCAAATGGGGTTAAGTGACTTACCCAAGGCCACACAGCTAGGTAATTATTAAATGTCTGAGACCAGATTTGAACCCAGGTACTCCTGAATCCAGGGCTGGTGCTTTTTCCACTGCGCCACCTAGCCACCTCTCCAGGACTTTTATTAATATGTATTTGATTAACCTCTGGAAGTCAGAAAGACACAATTGCTGGGTCTCTGAGTCTTACTTCTTCATCTATAAAATGAAAGTGTGGAACTAAATGGTCTTTAATATCCCTTTCAGTTCTAAGATAGCTAGATGGTAGATGGACCTGGAGTCAGGAAGGTCTGATTTCAAATATAGACTTAAATGTTTACTAGTGAACACTAAATAAATGCCTGTTGTCTTTCTTAGGATTGTATGACCCCTAGTTCCACCTTGTTGCTACCTCAGGGTGAGTGGGATCCCTAAGACAGGAAGCAGATTCCCCCACATAGATTTGGAGCACAACTGCCCAAGTCCATTGTTTTCCTTAACCATTCAAGAATGTAAATTTCACTGTCAAGGAATTTTTAAATTCAAAGTAATGATTTTTTAAAATTTTCTTTTCAAAAAAATCATATTTTAGTGATCCTCCTTTCTTCTCTGCCAATAAAATCAACCTCATGGCTGGGACCTGAGGCACAGTCCCCCCTTTTACAGAGAAAGGTGGGACAACTTACTTTTCCAAGGCCCACTTCATCTTAATCTGAAGTCAAAGGTTGCTCAAGTAAAAGCTTCCTTTGCTTCCTTTCCCCATTTCCTCAACTTCATCTCTCTGATATCACTCTTCTGCTGTCTTTTCTCTCTAACTTTCTCTCCCTTGTGTTTTCTGAAACCTGTTCTCTTATGGGTGGGGCGGTGAGGGAGTCTGAATATTTTGGGATTTTTTATTTGCTCATTTGTTTTGGGGTATTAAGTTTTTCCCCCCCGGGGGGTGGGGGGAATGATTTGCCCAAGGTCACATAGCAAGTAAGTGTCAAGTGTCTGAGGCTGGATTTGAACTCACATCCTCCTGGCTCCAGGTGTCTTTTTCTCACCAGTCCTATTTTCTTGTTAACAAAATGCAATTCACATTAGACCTCTTCTTTCACCCCCTTTATCTCCTTGAAATCCTGGATTAATTTCACCCCTCAACCCTAAGGGTGGAAAAATAGCAAAACATTGTAGCCTCTGTTATCCTCTTTAGCACAGAATAAACACAGCAACAAACACACCCCACATATACTCACCATATATACCACACACACAAAACACACAACATCTGCATACCACACACACATGCACATACCACACACCACATACACATACTGCTCCTTCAAAATATAGAATTTCCTTTTTCTTTTGTCCTATATGCCCAGTGCCTGTCACAGAGTCAGTACTTAAAAGTGCTTGTGGATTAACTGATTGGGTCCATAAAGATTTTTGTTATTGTCTGGATATGTCTGACTCTTAATGACCCCATTTGGGATTTTCTTGGCAAAGATACTAAAGTGGTTTGCCATTTCCTTCTTCAGCTCATTTTACAGATGAGGAAACTGAGGCAAATAGAGTTAAATTACTTGTTCAGCGTCATATACTTAGTTAATATCCAAGATCAGATTTGAGCTCAGGAAGATGAGTCTTCCTGTCAGGTCTAGCTTTACTATCCACTGCACCTCCTAGCTTCCCATAAATTCGAGGCTTTAAGGAAAAAGGAAAAGAACTTCTATGTTATAAAATGTTTATAGCAGCTCTCTTTGTGGTAGCAAAGAACTGGAAATTTCAGGGATGCCCATCAATTGGGGAAGAGTTGAACAAGTTGTAGTAAATGATTGTGATGAATACTACTGTGCTATAAGAACTGATGAGCTGAAGAGCAAAATGAGCAGAACCAAGAGGACACTGTATACAGTTATAGCAATATTGGGGTTTTTTTTAGGTTTTTACTAGGCAATGGGGTTAAGTGGCTTGCCCAAGGCCACACAGCTAGGTAATGATTAAGTGTCTGAGGCTGAATTTGAACTCAGGTACTCCTGACTCCTGGGCCAGTGCTCTATCCACTGCACCACCTACCACCCCAGTAATATTGTTTTAACACAGGGATGATTTTGAGCACATAAGTCATCTTGACTATTAAAAATACCCAAAATAACTATAAAGGTTATAAATGAAGAAAGATGCAATTTGCATCCCAAGAAACAGCAGTATGCTATGGAATAATTTGATAGATAGGTAGATAGACAGACAGACCTATTTGTGTCTAATGGTAGGGGAAGGGGAAGGAAATGGGGAGGGGAAGCCAAGAAAAAAGAAATTTACATGATAACTTTATTATATATTTAAAAGGAATAAAAAGTTGTACATAAGAGATTTGCAGTTTTGTGTGTAATCATTTTTAATATGTTATGGAAATTCCATAAATTAAAAATTAAATTAAATTTCAAAAGAAGACTAGGCTCTCTTAAAGTTCATTCCACACAGATGTATCATTCTATTCATATCTTGGTTTCTCTCATCTACTTGCCTCCAAGTCATTTTCTCTCCTTACCTGGCTCTTCCACTTTAACCAGCCCCTACTCTTCTCCTTGTTCCCTCAAACACTCCTATATCCCATCATCCTCTTCCTCCATTCCTATAACTCCACCTCAGCCACACATAGGGAAGGTCATCTCCCAGATTTCATCATCAACCACAGTGATTTGCCTTCTACTTATAGCCCATCCATCTCCATGCACTCAGAAGGCAAGCACTCTTGCTTTTCCCAGGGCAGGGTACTCCAATTCTCATCTCTGTGCTTTTCTACAGGCTGTTCTCCATACCTAGAGAGTTTGCATTCCCTCCTCCCCTTCACCTTATAGAATCTATAGTTTCTTAACTCAACTCCCACCTCCCAGGATGGAAGTCCATCAGACCCCTTTGTATGTATTTGATATTCTCTTATGTGAATTCATGTTATTCTCCCCTACTCCTATCTTTAATAGAATGTAAAGCTCCCTACAGTCAGGAATTATTTTTCTTTTCTTTTTGGATTTCCATTGCCTAGCACAGAGAAAGCATATAATAAATGTTTGATGAATGAATGAATGAAATAATCTCTTTGCATTTTTCCTTATTCTTCACACATCCTAAATCTGCAATTCTTCTTGACCCTGACCTCCAGTCATTCTCTCTCCCTATTGACTTTCCCAGTCCACCTTCCCTCTGGCTTCACATTCCTCCCTTTAGAAATCTTGGCACTAGTTTAACCAGTTCAACTATGTAAGGTCCTCTACCCTCAAGTCTCTTGCTTCTTTCCGCTCTCACCATTTATTCCTTTTCAAACCCCAGCCGCCAATTATCACCACAATCTACCTTCAGGTCCATGCTACTGAATACCATTTAAAGGAAGTTATGCTATTATGCAGACCACTACAGATTTTTGTCCTTTAAAAGTGCTCTATGTTGGTAAATAGGAGCTGTAATTTTTACAGGGGGACACAAAAACGTTCTCAAATCATCATACATAGACTTTGTTCATCTTTATCATCTGTCTGTCTGGTCCTAAAACCATATTCTTGAAAAAAGTCTGAGAAAAGGAAATTTTGCTTCCAGTAAGTAATTTAATTGACTGGATTAGAAATTATTTCTCTTTATCCTTTAAAGTCCATCTCTTCTACTTCCTCCATGGAGCTTTCCTTATCTATCTCTCAAATGGAAGTAATTTCTCCCTCCTCTGTACAGTACTCCCTTGGAGGAAAGAATTCAATTGATTTCAACAAATTTTCAATCATAATCCACCAAGAAGATATACAACACTCCTTGTTATCAAAGAACTTATATTATCAGGGGAGAGAAAAGGTACACATATGGGTATTGACAGGTTCTCTACAGATAGATGGAAGGTGATGAGGGAAAGAAAGGACTCCAGCAACTAGAAGGATGAAGAAGATCCTCATGGACAGTACATGGTACTTGAACTGAAATCAAGCATTGGTCCTTTGATGGATCTGGAAGTTCATCATCATGTGCTGACATTGGTGTTACTCAATGAAATAATAATACCTATTTGTTGATAGCTTAACTGCCCCCCAAGAATCATATCTGTTTTTTCTACCTCATCTCCCATCTCTGTGACTTTTATGAGAATGAACTTTCTCTTCACTACTGGATTCATAAAATGTGTTTCAAAGCAAAGCTCATATCCTTCCTCTTCCTCTCAGTTTTTCTTGATCACTTTCTCTCCACTGATGAGTGCTCTCACACACGAAATTATTCTGCATTATTTTGTTTAAATTTTGTGTTTATTTCTATATGAGTATCTTACATCCCTTTCCTAGAACATAAATTCTTTGTGGGCAGGCCCTATTGCCTGTTGTCTTTGTGTCCCTAAAAGATAACACATTGCTTTTCTCATAAGAAGTACTCAATAGGGGTGGCTAGGTGGTACAGTGGATAAAGCACCAGCCCTGGAGTCAGGAGTACCTGGGTTCAAATCCGGTCTCAAACACTTAATAATTACCTAGTTGTATGGCCTTGGGCAAGCCACTTAACCCCATTTGCCTTGCAAAAACCTAAAAAAAGGTACTCAATAAATAGTTCAATTGACATTGAATTTTCTGTCCCTCCAGAATCACCTATATACAGTAGATTCTCAGTGAAAATTTATTTAATTAAATAATACTTCTTTCTTGAGAAAAATCTGCTGGAAGTTGAACATTTGCTTTAGGTTAGTTGTACAAACATTGAAGCCCTCTATGAATGTGAGTTCTTATTTTTTTACTCAAACTAATCATATAATCTTAGACATGAATTGTTAGAGTTGTAAAAGACCTTTGATATTATTTAGTTCACCCAATTCTAGAGACCTTCTATTCACTTGTTTGTGTCTCACAATTTCTAAGTGAAAATTAATCAAGCCACAAGCATATATTAGACACTTACTATGTGCTAGTCACTAATATAGGCACTAGAGCTAGAATGATCAAATTAAAATAATCCTAGCCTTTGAGTGGCTTATGATCCCAATGAGGGGAATCAGTATAAACATCTATAGCCATATATAAAAACATTACAAGGTAAATTTTTTGATAGGGAAGGCACTACCAAGTGAGTAAGGCAGAGACTGATCTTAGGAATTCTAAGAGGGGGCGGCTAGGTGGCACAGTGGATAGAGCACCAGCCCTAGAGTCAGAAGTACCTGAGTTCAAATCTGTCCTCAGACACTTAATAATTACCTAGCTATGTGGTCTTGGGCAAGCCACTTAACCGCATTTGCCTTTGAAAAACCTTAAAAAAAGGAATTCTAAGACGCAGAATTAAGAGGAATGAGATAGAGTCATTGAAAGCACAGAGATAGAAGGAGTATCATATGTAAGGAAAAATAAAAAAAGACTCTAGGAGGTGGAGGTAAGTCCAACTATCCAGATCATTCAAATACAGACCAAGAAGAGTCAATAACCTAATTCAAAAGTACACCAAGATGTGGAGCCTGGTCCTAACACAAACCCTAATTCAGGAACAAAAACTGGAGAGATGTCAAATAAAAAAAAATACTTAATGGTATAAAAATTATTGCAACTCTAAATTCCTCCAAAAAGGAAGGGAAGAGTAATTCTGAAACAAGTATAAGCAGAGATGCATGGATTTTCCATAAGGATTACATGAATATCTAAAAAAATGAAACATGAGAAGAGAATGAAAGACAGCCTCTGTAAGAATTGAATAGGAAAATAAATAGCCAGCAGAGAAAATTGGTGAATGTTACCCGAGAAATAAGCTTCCTGAAAACTAGAATTTAAAAAAATAAAAATCAATGCTTCTTTCAGAAGCATTAAAAACAAAATCAAAAGACTGAAAAAAAGAGAAGAAAATGTAAGATACCTGATATTTTAAAAGAGACCTGAAAAATAATCATGGAAAGATAATTTGAAATCATTGGACTCCCTGCAAACCCTGATTTTTGTAAAAGCCTGAATACTATATTTCAAGAATTATAAGTGAAAACTGCTTATATCTCTTATACTCCAAAAGACAAAGAGAAGAAAAGTAGAATATACCCATCACCTCCTGAAAGGAAGTCAAGAAGAGTAAGTCTCAGAAATGACATAATCAAAATACGGAGCCTCTAAGTCAAAGAAAACATTCTGCAAGTAAGTAGAAAGAACCACAGTCAAGATCGTACAAGATCTATCAACTTCTTCTATAAGTAAGAGGAGAACTTGGAATATAATAATATGCCAAAAGACAAAAGCTTTAGATTTACAAACAAGGAAAACTTGCCCTACAAAACTGAGTGTAATCCTACAAAGAGAAAAAATGGAATTTTATATGAATTAGGACATTTTCAAGTAATTCTGATGACAAGATCACAATAGAAAAGGAATATTAACATACAATCAATCACAAGAGCATAAAGAACCATAGAAAGGGTTAGATCCATTTGAGCAATTGGAGAGAACTTTATGATGACATAATGCTAGCATTCTAATGGGGGAGAAGAGATAAGTGCTTTTTTTTCAGAACTTTAATATCTTCAAAGATAATCGAGCACTGGTCTTGGAGTCAAGAGGACCTGAATTCAAATCCAAACTCAGATACTTAATACTGTGTGACCTTGGGTAAGCCATTTAATCCCATTGTCTTACAAAAACAAAAACACAAACAAAAAATTTTTTTTAAAAAAAGGTTTTTGAGGACATTGAATAAAAAAATTATAGGACCTGGGCAGGGTCTGTTCTGTTCTGAGGGCTCCAAGAAGTGAATGAGAAGGGAGAGTAAAAGAAGACATGTGTAGAAAAGAAGTGAATAATAGTTGCTATTTCTTACCATTAGAGTACATGAGAAAAGTATACAAATATGAAGGAAGGGGTGAGGGCAGTAAACATCAAAAGAACCTCACTTTCATCTGAAACAAATGAAAGCTGTTTGAGCATAAAACAGAGTTTGGTATCGAAATGTAGCAATCTCAACAAGATAAAAATTGAAATTAAGGATGGGATGGTGAGGTGGCAGGCAGGGGTTGGGGAGAGAGAGTAAGGGAAAAGATAATGCCAAAGAGGGATTGATGACAATGACAATGAAATGGGTTTAAATGCTCAGAAGGAGCATTTAGATTGCTTTTTTCAACAACTGAGGAAAGTATTGGCAGACAATGGCATGGTGATGTAATGGAATATTATTGAGCCAATTGCCAATGACAAATGAATAACATTTCAGAGAATCCTGGGTAGTATGAGCTCTCATGAAGTGAAGTGAGCAGAACTGGGAGAACAATTTACACAAAGTCAGCAATATTGTAAATAAAAACAACTTTTAAAAAATCTAAGAGATTTGTTCAATGACCAACCATATCTCTAGAGAACATATATAGTATGTTATCTCACCTCCTGTCAGGGACGTAAAAGACACAAAAATGTAGAAGGAGACAAAGGTTTGGGGGGCATGGAAAGAACAAATAAAAAGTAATATAAAAAGGGAGATAGTGGTAACAACCAGGGGATCTGAAAAGGTCTTATAAAAAAGGTACTATCTGCATTGCATTATGATGAAAGCAAGAGATGGAAAATTTCCATGGATCTGTGGTCTCACTGATGTTTTCGAGTATATATAGAAAATAAATGTTTGTATTGTATTGAATTGATTTATTTGACCATGTAGCTTTGGAGCCCTAGCAGATGAAAATCTTAAGCTTTTTACAATTCATGTGGCTGGTCATTAGGGAATGCCCAGTGGCAACCCATTATCAAGTTTGTCTGTTCCCTCTCTCACCTGTATTGGAGTCCCTTGACTCACCAGTGATTTAAGGATTGTCTCGAGGATTGTATACAAGGTGAAAATGCTGCTTTTTGCTTTTCATCCCACGTTTGATCTGTGTATATGATTTGGAATGCATTGTCTGTAATATATCTCTGGGATTAATATACCATTTTAAGCAGTTCTAAAGCAGTCAACAACTGTAATTCAATTACTGGTTGTTGAATTTTTCATGCTCTTTGTCTCTCCTCCACCTCCAATCCCAGCCACGGAGTCAAACTTTTTTTTTTAATGTAGCAGACGCCAATTTTGTGCCTCGCTGACTCACATAACAGTGGGTGTATTAAATGGTGAACAGTTGATCTGCATGAATTAAAGTGAGATATCTCGTAAGCCCCAAAGCTTTTAAACTTACAAACAGATATTAAGCAAGACGAGGTTGCCATGGAGAAAAGGTGGATGGATGCCAGTGTTCACCCTAAGGACTTAAAGCATACCTCTATTTCGCAGGATCAAACAGGTCTCTCTCAATGAGGAGCCAGCAGCAGTGACCACCCTGCTGGCTGGCTGACATGTTAATGATGCTTGACTTGGCTTGTCTTGCTGTGTGTGTGTGTGTGTGTGTGTGTGTGTGTGTGTGTGTTTGTGTGTACAGTTGCTCATGCACATGTGTGATACTGTTGAGAGCATACCTTGGGTTTCTCCAAAGTCTATTCCAATACCTTTTCTATCCTAACAGCTATAAATGCTATTAAACTGAAAAGAGTTATTAAATGAATAATTAGTGTTTCTGAGTTCACTGAAACCACTGATTATAATGTTGAAAATTTCTTGTATCAAGCTCTACACTTAAGTGTAAATAATCATACCCTTCCCTTTGCTGGATTTCTCTCTTTTTACAATGTCTCCATATCCCTCTGTCTCTTCCAGCTTCTTAGCTCTTTGGTAAGAGTCTATTAAGGTTCTTGGGCACATCATTTAACCTCTCTTTGCCTCAATTTCCTTATGTGTAAAATTATGATGATAATAATAATAACCTACCCTGCAAAACACTTTGAAAACTACAACATAACATATAAATAAGAGTTGTAATGAGGGTCAAATGAAATTCAATATACCAAGTATCTTGAATAACAAAGAGTAAAACACTATATAAATGTCAGCTATTATGATTAATGGGCAGCTAGATGACATAGTAAATAGAGTGCTGATTCTGGTGTCAGGAAGACATCTGTTTTAGTTCAAATCTGGCTTCAAATACTTGCTAGTTGTGTGACCCTGGGCAAGTCACTTAACCCAATTTGCCTTAGATTCCTCATCTGTAAAATGACTTGGAGAAGGAAATGGCAAACCACTTTAGTATCTTAGCTTAAGAAAACTCTAAATGGGGTCAAGAATCAAAAACAACTGAATATGAATGAACAATAATAAATTATGATTAATAATAGTCATGAACTCAAAGGTGTTAGAGATAAAAAGAATATATAGTTCTTATACTGTTAGTCCTGGCAGAAGTTATAGAAATCATCTAGTTTAAATCCCTAACACTGCAAATTCTAGAAATGGGATTCAAAGAAATGATATGATTTTTTCCCCCAAGATTGCTAGAACCCACATCTAATTCCTAGTATAGGGCTCATCTTCCTGTTCTATACAACATTCTTGGCATTAAGAGAAGGAAGAGAGGGTCAATGAATGAAACTATTTCCCAGGAATGGAGCAAGAAAGTCCAGGACAATTAACTAATAGTTTTATAGTCAGCTGATTAATGTGCACTGAATCATCCACATGCATACTTAGCTCACAGAGCTAAGTAGCTGCAAGGGGGGGCAAATTATGCAACAACTGGACCTTCAGCTCACCCTCTCTCCAAACCCTCCTGCCTGTCAGTCACTGCTTTTCTCCTCTTTCCCCTTTTCCATCCTTTCTTTCCCCTTCTCTTTTTTCTTGCTCCTCCTCTTTTCCCTGTTGATCTTTGTCCCTTCCTTTTCTTCTTTTCTTTTGTCCTCTTCTGCTTTCTACCATTACTTTCTTTCTCCCATTACTTTTGTTTTCATTCCTGCTCTCTTCTCTCATTCCTTTCTTCCCTCCCTTTACTCCTTTGCCTCTCCCTCTTCTTTTCTTACTTTCCTCTTCCTTGTTCCTCTGTTCACTTCCTTCTTTTTTCCCATCTGCCTTTTCCTCTCCTTTCACTCATTTTTCTTCTCCCTTCTGCTGTCCCTGCCTTCCAGTCTTCTTCTCTCCCCTCTCTCACTCTGTTCTCTCACTCCCTGTTCTCTTCCCTCTTTTTTCTTATTTATATTCTCCCCAAATTCCTCCTCTTCCTTTTTCTCCATCTCCTTTTCTTCTTCTTCTGTGCTCTCTCTCTCTCTCTCTCTCTCTCTCTCTCTCACACACACACACACACACACACACACACACACACACACACACACACACACACACACACACACACACACAACATTGTGACAATTGTTTCCTAAAGAGGCCTGACTAGTTGCCTGACACTCCCCTTGAATCAAGCTCTAGGCATTGGCTTAGGGCCTACTTTTCAGTCTGGTAAATAGATTGGTTAAGACCTTATATCTTGCCATCAATAGACATTATAAAAAATAAACAGAAAACCCCCAACTTAAATCAAGGAAAGTGTGAAATGAATAGGAGAAACCACACCTTCATTACATAAAACTGTAGAATTTTAGAGTTAAGCAATTGAGTCCAGAACCCACATTTCTTTTTTTTTTTTATGGATGAGGAAACTGCAGAACAGAGAAAAAAAGCAACATGACCAAGGTGATACATGTCTGTGGCAGAATCAAGACTTAAATCTAGCTGTCCTGATCCCAGTCCAGTATTCTGTCCACCATCCATCATTCATTGAGAAATAGAAGAGACCTTAGAGAGCTCTCCTGTCCATCAGTCTTATTTTATTTTTTTAATTCTAAGTTTGACATTTTTATTTATTTTTCCCCCACCCTCCCTTCCCCTCCCACAGAAGGCAGTCTGATAATCTTTACATTGTTCCCATGCTATACATTGATTAAAATTGAATGTGTTGAGAGAAAAATCATATCCTTAAAGAAAAAAATAAAATATTAGAGATAGTACATAAGACAACTTTTTTAAAAAAAATAGTTGAAAGTAATGACCTTTTTCTTCATTTAAACTCCACAGTTCTTTCTCTGGGTACAGATGGTATTCTCCATCACAGATCCCTTAAAATTGTCCTTGATTATTGAACTGATGGAATGAGCAAGTCCATTATGATTGATCATCACCCCCATGCTGCTGTCAGGGTACAGTGTTTTTCTGGTTCTGCTCATCTTGCTCAGCATCAGTTCATGTAAATCCCTCCAGGCTTCTCTGAATTCCCATCCCTCCTGATTTCTACTAGAACAATAGTGTTCTATAACATGCATATACCACAACTTGTTCAGTCATTCCCCAATTGATTGGGATCCCCTTGATTTCCAATTCTTTGCTACCACAAACAGAGCCGCTATGAATGTTTTTGTACAGGTGAGATTTTTACCCTTTTTCATCATCTCTTCAGGGTATAGACCCAGTAGTGGTATTGCTGGATCAAAGGGTATGCACATTTTTGTTGCCCTTTGAGTGTAATTCCAGATTGCTCTTCAGAAAGGTTGGATGAGTTCACAGCTCCACCAACAATGCATGTGTCCAAGATTACTCACATCCCTTCCAACATTGATCATTGCCCTTTCTAGTCATATTGGTCAGTCTGAAAGATGTGAGTAATTATTCTAATGAGTAATGATTTAGAGAAATTTTTCATATGACTATGGATTGCTTTGATTTCCTCATCTGCAAATTGCCTTTGCATATCCTTTGACCATTTGTCAGTTGGGAACAGCCTTATTTTATATAAATGGAAGCCCAAAAAGTTTAAGTGACTTATCTGAGGTCCCATGGATAATAAGCTACTAAGCCAGGATTTGAATTTATTAAGTACCTGCTGTGTGCTAAAAACTGGGGACACAGAGACAAAAACAAAGTGCTCCCTGCCCTCAAGAAGCTTACATTCTACTATCGCTCTTGTCCTATGACCTCACATTGAATCTTTACAGTATGTAATTCTAGGAAATTTGAGTGGAAAGGCTCTGCTATCTTTTTCTATACTTTCCTATCTTTTCCCTTTTCCTTGCCCATTGCCAGTATTCCTCTCATGGCTTGACTGGTCAAGAGGTATTTCTTTATCCTTCAAATTGTCCTCTCTTCATATATCCTTAGGGACATATGCCCCTCATCTTTGAAAGTAACTAAATTTTTCAAGACTATAGATAAATTTCCTGGTAATTCAAAGCATCCAGTTTTGTAAAAAAACAAATTTTCTGGACAAATTTTCAGAAGCTCCTTTTCTTGAAAAAGATTCATCACCAAGCCATCAAAAATCAGTTTCCACTAGATGATAACCTTTCATTACTGTGGTTCTGAAATAAAGTCCCACCTCCTGAGTTTTTATTAAAGTCCTTTATACTCTTTTGCCACCCTACTCTCTCCACGTTATCTCACATTATTTTCCAACAGAGGTCACTTGCTACTATCATCTATCATGACCTGTGGTTCCCCATACCCATACCTGTACCTGGGATGCCCCCTCAATCCTTTCTCTGGGAATTTTATGCACCTTACAAATTTAAGGTATATAGTTCAAGTATCTCCTTATCCATAAAGCCTTCCAAGATATTTCCATCAGTATCTTTACCCCTTTGAACATCACAGAGTACTATTTACCCTTTGTTTCAAATTCTTCCAACTTCAAAATATCCATAAATTAATTTTATATTGATACCTCCCGCAACAACTGACACAGATCAAAATTATTCCATACCTTAGATAATCTTTATAAATTGCTGTGACAAAAAAATCATTACTTTCTAGTGGAGAATCTCAGAGCTAAGCTGATCCTTGTATGACAGACATTCTTTCCATCCCTTGGGCAGTAGGCAAACCCTTTCTTGCTTGATTTTACCTGCCAGGGTCCAAATTCTGCCATCATATCTTTTGAGACTCCAAAATATCCTCCCTATAATAAAGCTTCATAGGAAGATTTTAGTAGCGTTCTCATCAAAATATTTTTTATCATTGTGTATTATTTTGGATCATAGTTAACTGTGACTATGATATTTTGACCTCTCTCCTATACTATAAAGTCTCTGAGAAAAGATACCATGTTATATTTACCTTTATGACTCCTTCAGCACCCACCCAAGGACTCTGCACATAGTATATGCTTAATGTGTGATTTAATTGCTTTGAATCTTACTCTACTTCTGTATGAATTGAATTTAGGCTCCTCTTCCCTCTGGGTTAGGATCCATGATTGACAAGTAATACAGTTCCCAGCTGGGATATAAGTAAGCCCTGATACTGATCCTTTCTAATACAGGGTGTCCCAAAAGCAGTTTTAAGCTTTAAATGGGATAAAATTGCATTAAGATTTTTTGAGTCACCCTGTAGAATCTGCTATGCATCATAGTACAGGAGGGAAAGATTTTAGATGTGGAGTCAGATGGCTGCTCCTCCTTAGCCCTATGACCTTAGGCAAGCCACTGAACTTCTCTATCTTATCTTCAACTGTTAAATGGGGATAATATTTGTATTATCTATTTCACTGGATTATTATAAGGAAAAGTGCTTTAGAAATGAAAATGGGGGTGGATGGCTAGGTGGCGCAGTCTGGCCCTGGAGTCAGGAGTACCTGAGTTCAAATCCAACCTCAGACACTTAATAATTACCTAGCTGTGTGGCCTTGGGCACACTTAACCCCATTGCATTGCAAAAAAAAAAAAAAACCTAAAAAGAAAAGGAAGAAATGAAAATTAGTACTTCCTCTCTGAAATTTTTTCCCCTGGTCTGGATTTTCTGGCCAATCCTACTCCTCTTCCCCATCCCCAGCCTGGGTACCAAAGGCAAGAGCCCCACCCTTCTAGGTCTCCTGATTCCAGGTGACTGCCTTTGACTCTTTTCCTCCCCGGCCCACCAAAGGGACAATTCTGTTTTGCATGTATTAGATCTGAGTTCTGCAAACAGTTTGGGATGAATTAGGGGGACAGTTAAAACAGTAGATTTGTTTGAGTTTGCACAAACTGGACCCCAGAACTTAGAATCATGAAGACTTGGGTTCAAATCCCATCCCAGACTTGGGCAACTGTGATGCTAACCCAATTACAGTCTCAGTTTCCCTGTCCTTAAGATGAAGGTAATAATAGCACCTATAGTTGTTGTGAAGATGAAATGATTTAATATATACAAAATGTTTTTCAAATCTTAAAGCATGATTTAACTGTTAGCTAAAGATATACATATATGTGATTATGTATATGTGAATATATATGTGTGTTTTATATATACATATAAATATGATTTTATACATGGGATCATGGATTTAGAGACCATCTAATCTCAAATTCAATTCACCTATATGTCATGGCATCACCTCCCTGATCTCATGGTCTTCTTTAGGAAAAAAAATTGCAACCAACAACAACAGCAATCCAGTCTCTCATTTTTTATAGCTGAGAAAACCAAGGTTCTTAGGTAGGTAGGTAGGTGACAGAGACAGCATCCCACAGCTTGTGAACATTTGAGGCAGAGAGGGAAGTTAGGTTTTCCATGCTCCAAGTCTAGCATTCTGTTCCTTAGTGTATGTTGTTCTTCAGATCTGCTTTCTTTGTTTTTATATCAATTCAAACATGACTTCAGTCTTAAATGCAATTCAATAGACAGTTTTTGAGCACTTACCATGTGCTAAGTCCCTGCTCTCAAGAAGCTGATAATCAAATCTTTCTTTGAATTCTTTACATTTACATTATTACATTCCAGTTTATTCAGAATATCTCTATTTTTATTGACTATCTCTTCTAGGAAAGTTCCAATCTACTGTCTATGGAAGCTGATCCTCTGAGTGGATAAATGAACGGGTGCCACCTGGAAGTTAGCCAGGATCATGCATAGGGAGATTGGGGTTTAGGGGTGGGATGGGAGGGAAATCCCTGCATAAGCAAAGTCTTGTTGTTTTTGGCACCTCCAAAGCTGTACACCTTTACCTGGGAAGGCCGCCTGGGGTGGGATCCACAATGGGTGTGATAGGGCATGCCCTTGGGAAGTAGCAGCAGATTCTGGGATCTTCACTCTGGTGCTTTCCTAAGAATTACCTCAGTCCATCAGAAACTTTCAGAACATACCATAGTCCATATCCTTAAATGGCCCGTTCTTTCAGAAGGAAGAAAAGAAGAAGCTTTCCCTCTCCAGCTCCAGACAGCCTGGCCCTTGAGGCCCTCTATTATCAGTTTCCCTTCCTACCTTTTCTACCTTATCTTCCATAATTGCTTTATATGCACCCAAAGTGTCTACCAATTTGGATTATTCACTGATCCCCATTATTCATATTTTCATCTTTTTTTTATCCCCCTTCTCAATTCCTGGTACCTTTCTTCTCTGTGTTTTTGTCTATTAAAGTCCTGCCTACTCTGAGGACCAAATGCCATGGAGCTTTCCATGATTTCAGCTACCTAGAATTTAAATTCAGGAGAGTTAGGTTTGAACTCTAATTCACACTTTTCCCAGCTGTGTGACCAAGTTATTTAACCTCTCAAGCCTAATTTTCTTAATTTTTAGAGATGGGGAAACTGAGGCTCTGAGAAGTAAGTTTGCTTGCCTAAGATCTCAGAAACCCCCAGAAATGAATTTCAGATCTCTTGACCCCCAATCCAGTGAATATTGTATTATGTCATACAAATATTAATTGATTTGTTGACAATCACACAAATGTTAAGTGATAGCATCAGGTTTAGAAATTAAGTCTTTTGATTATCATCATATACATTGATTCCCTTCTATAACTCATCAAAGGCCACAAAATAGCAATACTAACCATAAGGAATCAGCTGGGAATAAAGATGCTTTTTTAAAAAATGGAAAAGGAAAAAAAAGATCATAGGTGAATCAGGAAAGTAGTTAAATTTCAAAAGTAGGAAAGGAAGAGGAGATGCCATAGTCAGGCCTAGTTTAGAGTATCAAAAGTTGGAACATCAGAATCTTTGGACTTAGTGAAGATGATACAACCTTGATTTTAAGCCAGAGGCTGTTGGCTTGTTATTTATTATATACACTTTGTTGGGTGTAAACAGCATTAGGTTTCCTGGTTTAGATCATGCCCCAGAAGAGTACTTAAAAGAGAAGCCTATCCCTGATAAGGATAGATGCAGAACCTGAAGATACTTGCCAGGCTTATTAACCAGTACCATACAGTAAAAAAGCAAAGAAAAGATGCATTCATGATCTATCATCCTTGACCATTTTCTCACTTGAAGGTGTTAAAGAGTAATGATTCAAAAGCTAGCCAAGAGTTTCAGGGATATTGTATCGTCTTGTCTCATTCCCTTGCAGATATTGATGTGACATGGGTCACTGAGTAGTGTAATCTTAGTTATACAATTGCTATTGATCCCTTCCATTAAGTCAGTATGTGCTAGATTCTTTCCAAAAGCGCTGAAGGTTTCGAGGATGACCCCATATTCCACTAAGCTGAAAATGCCTTCTGATCATCGACAAGAACGCCCGGGAGCTTCTTGACCTTCCTTCTCCTTTAAGGTCATCTGGCTGTTAGTACAGGAGGTCTGTTGTTGAGAATTTATTTTTAAAAAAAATCTTATTCCCAGATGATTCCCTACGGTTAGTAGTTGCTATTGTGGCCTTTGGCAAGTAATAGAATTAGAATCTCAAGCACTGGAAAGGACAGAAAACAGTGTTCAATTCGACCCCAACCTGAAGCAAGAATTTTTCTTGTTACCTCCCTCACAAGTGGTCCTCCAGTCCCAGTTAAATACCTCCAAAACTAGGGAACAACCTACCCAAGTGAATCAATTCATTCTCCATTCATTAGTAACCACTCCCTACTAGAACTGAAAAATACCTCTTAGCAACTTCTGCCCACTGACTCAAGCCAATCGCCATTTATTAACCACTTACAGTGGGCAGGCTCTTTAACAAGTGCTAGGAAAATAAAGAAAGGTAGCAACAATAACAAAAGAAAACCAAAACAAAACAATCCTTGCTGGTCCAGAACTCACAGCCTAATGGGTCAGACAACATGCAAGCAAGATATTGACAGAATAAATTGGATTCTACCTATGCCTCTCTCAATTTTTCCTCCTCTCCTCTTTCTCTCCCCTCCTCCATCTTCCTCCTTTCTCCCCCTCCCTCTGTTGCTCACTTCCCCATTCCCCTCTTCTCTCTTTTCTTCTTATCTCTGAATCAGTGTCCTCATCTGTGCAATGGGAATAATATTATGTATGTCAGCTTTCTCACAGGATTGTTCTGAAGATCAAAAGGCATAAGGTATGAGAACACAGATTTCCTAGAAGACTTAAGCTCATACCCACCCTTCCCAAGCTCTGTGACTTATTACCTTTGTGACTTTGAACAGGTCAACCTCTGTGATCCCTCAACTATAAAATTAAGGGGTTAGATAAGAGGACCTTTAAGCTCCCTTCCATCTCTACATACTTATGTATGTCATATAAGTGTAAAGCTATTTTTATACCCTATCTTTCCAAAGGATTTTAGGCAACTTACAAATCACATATCATGAAAAATAAGACATATAAAAGAAGCACAGAACACTTTAGATAAGCTAATCATTACAATTTGTCACTTAATGTAACTCCAAGTTGCTAAATTCTGAGGATACAAAGAAAGGCCAAGACATTTCTGCTCTCAAGAGGCTCAGAATTCAGTGCACCTAGGATCTGCTTTGCCAGAGAACAGCTCTTCTATTCATTCACTCATTCACTCATTCATTCATTCACTTGGCAACTATCAAGTATCCCCATGCAGATCTCTATTCTTGGCACTGGGAGAAATACAACAAACAATGCAGATGATTTACTGAGTTTTAGAAATATAGTCCAAGGGCATTACTTCCCATGGGAGACAGACATGAGCATATAAGCTTACTTCTGTAGCTAATAGGGTCACTCCTAAATTTATAAGAGTACTTTATATTCATAACTCATAAAAGTCAAAGCTTCTCAGGGTAATTGGGGATAAGATAGGAAAGGAATGTGTCATATGCTATGCTGTTCTGTCATTTGGGACAATACTAGTTGTTGCATGATTGAGGAAAAAGATGGTGAAGAATAAGAAGGTAGACTCAGAACCAATTACCATCACAAGAGTCTTCTAGGACTGTGAAAGAACAATGAACAGAGAGTTAAAGACCTGTATTCTAATACCAACTCTGCCACATGCTAATTTTAAGCTCTTGGCAATGTCACTGTAATAACTAAGTTTTCCATCTGTGAAATGGGGAGGTCTAAGGGAAGGCTATGTTGGAGAAAGCCCTAACCAGGTTCTTGAAAGTCAATCATTAAATTTCAATGTAAACATTTACTCTCCTTGGGAATCAGCAAATGCTACAAATCAGGGTTTGATTTATTGTCTTGTTGATTGTTCAAACTTAAAAAAGTAATGAAGAAAATGGAAATAATGCACATGAAACTAAAAAATTCATTCATTTCATTTATTTATTTTTACATTTACAAAGCAAACTCTTGCTCAAGGGTCTTTTTCAGCATAAATATTTTACATTCTAAAGTTCCTTCCTATTTTCATATTGTATATTCTGCATTCTAACCCTGACTTTCTTTGTTCTACATCCTAAGATCCCAGCCAAACTCTAAAAAATTGTATGGTAGTAGAATTTCGTGAGATCAGGGACAAGGTTATTGACCCTTGATTTAATTTTTCTTACTCAGCTCTAGTTATTGCTTAAAAGCAAGCAAAGACAATTGTTATGGGGATGAAAAGCACCGCCCTGCTAACCACAAGGAGTGGCAGATTCTCTGTCTTGCTCTGTACTAAATCATTGCTAATCAAATTACTGTATTCACTTTATAAAAGTCCACATGACTGAGAGGACAGCCATGTCAGTTTTTTTTTTAACCTGAACATCTGGAAGATCTTTGACTTTCTCATAATTCAAAACCCAGATCCAACTTAAGATTTAAAAATATATATATATACCAGTGACACCTTTATTGACTATTCAGATGAGGTGGGGGAAGGGGAGAGGTTGTTGGAAAGTGTCTGATGCAATCTGTATGATTAGAATGATCCTGATGTAAGTAGTGGCACAGAATAGTAATACATGCGGCAAACTATTGTGTCTTCCTTATAGTGTTACAGATGTGTAAAAGTCTTAAACAGTTCTTGGAGGAAGAATAGAAATTGAATATTATTTCAGTTTTTATTGGAGTGGGAATTAGGAAATGGCTAGGTGGTAGGAAATTTGCATAGAATCAATGAGAAAAACTGGGAGCCAGAGAGGGGTCCAAAATCACATAGCTAATGAATAATATAACTGGGACTAAATGGCAACTGGTCAGAAATATAGGGAGTTAAGAATGCCTTGGAAGGGCAGCTAGATGGAGCAGTGGAAAGAGTACTAGCCCTGGAGTTAAGAGGACCTGAGTTCAAATCTGACCTTTGACAATTAACTAGCTGTATGACCTTGGGCAAGTCAATTAATCCCATGGCCTTGCAAAAAAAAAAAAAAGAAAAGAAAAAAATGCTTTGGACAATGGTGAACTTGAGTGACTAGATGAATGGTAAGAACTCAAAAGAAAGGAATTTCAGAAGAAAGAGAATGCTGAATTTGAAAGTTTATCAGACACTCTGGTGGTAATATCTAATAGGTGACTTGATGATGTAAGATTGAAACTTAGAAAAGATACTTGGTTAGGTATGGGCGTCATCCGAATAGAGATAATAAATTAGTAAATCCATGGGAGATGACAATCATAGAAAAAACAAAAATGAGGACCTAATGAAGATGGGAAAATGCCCTCAGGGAAAGGGGGGCTCAAAGATCAGGTTTGTTTGGGGGTGAAAAATTCACTGTCCTGACTCAGGGAGATAAGAACTTGGATTTTAATTCACAGGTTGGACCAAAGATTTATAGATTACTACGATGTGTTTACAAGTCATTTAAAGTTCACAAAGGCTGATGAAAAAGACATTTAAAATAGGGAAAAGAGGAAAGGGAAAGACAACAGTTATGAGATGTGATAGGCCTTGGATCCACATGGATCCAGCACAGAGGAGGGGGGTCAGCTAAACTTTTATAGGAAGTCTAAACTTTTATAGGAAGTCTTCTGTGCATGGAGGAGTCAGGGGGAGGGGATCAAGGAGAGCTCCACCTGGATGCCACTGGAATCAGGTAGCCACTTTGAAAGCTAAGAACCAGAAAAGCGGAGGAGGAGGAGGAGGAGGGGAATGGGCTTTCTATCATCTTGGTGAATTTATGTTTGAGAAGAGGGTTAAGCTAAACAATGGAGAGAGTCAGAAGCCCTCAGAAAATGTCAGACAAGTACAGATAATAATTCCTTAATATTACAGGAGAGACTAGACAAATATTTCTCCTTCATCACAAGCCTTGGGTACAATTCCAGGTGTTGATCCAACACCCACCACCACCACCACCATATCTCTTATATCCCAATTCTTGTATTTTGTTTCATTTTTGTTTTTAGGTCCTCCACACTAAGCATCACCTGCCATGTAACAGGTGCTTAATACATTCTTATTCCCTAATTGAGGAGGTGGAACCCACAATATTTTCCATTTTCCCACATTTCTGCAGTTTTCCCAGTCATTTCCATACCAAGATACTTGCACACCAGTCATTATCCTCCTTCCCATTAGAACCTTCAATACTGGACTCTTAAAGAGTATTCACCATATCCTGCTCAAAATCCATGTCACACTGTAAATCCCTTTCCTCTTCCCCCTTTATGAATTGACTTCCTCATTAAAAAATGAGTTCTCTAAGAGAACTATCTTGCTTGCTTTTTATATCCTCAGAATTTAGCATAGCATATGATCCATTAAGAACTTAATAATGCTTTATCTGTCTGTCTAGCTAGGGTGTGTGGGTTGTCCAGGAGCCTCTGGTGCATCTCTGGTGCTAGTGCTTGTTCATTCACCTTTGGTGTCCACCTGTCACCCAATTCTCACCTATGGCTCCAAAAAGCTGTAGTGTGAGTAGCAATGGAACTTTCTCGATAAAAACTGCTAGGCAGGCAAGAGAAACCAGATTGAGGGTAACCCATGGATATCAAGTCCTTTGATGAGTTAAGAGGATGTTTACTTAAGACTTCTCCTGGTAGAATGGGCAGATGAGAACAATTTGTTTCAATACCATGAAGATGGCTGAAATAGGCAATGTGGAATACTTAGAGCTTGGTCAGACATCAAAGACTCCAAGGTCATCCACTGCTTACTTATCTAGGTAGTCAGGAGACACCAGCAAACATCTGCTAGCTCCATCCTCCAGACTAGACTCCTGCTCCTATCCCTTTGAAATCTATTTTTTCTCACTGATATTGGAATAGGGAGGGGGTCTATTGGATCCTAAAAGTTGGGCTCTTAATATCACCTGTCCTTGTTTCTTCCACTGGAAGTGTTCTCAGTATCACTTTTCAATCCCTTCACCTTTTTGGAAGGAGAGACACTGTGTGACCAAAACACATTATTATTATTATTATTATCATTATTATTATTGTTGTTATTATTAATTTAATACAAGATATTGAACAAACTGTTTATTAATGAGAGATTCTTCATCTCAGTCTTTGAGTAAGGTCAGATAACATTTTAATGACCTTTACATAACAGGGCTGTGGACAGGCTGCAATCCCTAAAAGCAACTCCATGAATACCTGAGAACAGAGATTAGCAACCTCTTCTAGGGTTTTTGGGAAGGGTCTGAGCGCAGAAGAGTCATTTCTTTTGTTCTGACTCCCAGGGTGTCGCCCCAGCTGCCCCCTCCCCCTTCATCTAGCAGATCATTCATTGGCAGCTGCCACCAACAATCCTGTCAGCTTCCTTCTGATTGACAGCCCAGGGCACTGCTTCTGATCCAGTAATTAATTTCCATTTCAGCCAGAATAGATGATGTGCCTAAGGAGAAAAATGATTCATTGTGTGTTTTGACATGTTTCAGATCTAGCGAGACATTGTATTCTTTAGGCTCATGGGACCAGGCACACATAGCTCTCCACCACCGAACTGGTGTGGACCTGAAATACTGAGTGGCAATCACTTTTTTTGTACATTGGATTTGATTTTTGTAAACATACATTTTGAATGTTAGATTTTGATTGACTTGACCACACCTTTGCTTTTCTTCCTTGCCTTTTTCTTCAGTAGAAGTGGTGTGATTTCATGGCTAGGGCCAAGACCCTGCATACACCCTGACTGTGTGATCTTGGGTAAGTCACTGCTCAAGGTTACTCTCTAAAATAAGTTTCAGAGAGTGGCATTTTGAATTGATGGAAAGAGTTTCCTCACCTGGGAGTTTCTCATGTCAGTGAAGTCCCAGGTCATGTTACTTATTCCTATTTCCTTTCCTCTTCAAAGGATCATAGGATTGAGAACTAGAAAAGATCTTTGAGATCCAGACCTTTTGATGCCTTTTGAATATGGCATCACCTCAGTTTTCTTATATGAATCATATTTGCTTTACCTCACAGAGTTGTTTTGAAGAAAGTAAGGTGTACAGAAATGTACTTTAGTTAGACTATCCTCTCGTCTAGCTGTCTTCATTTTAGAGATGATAAAACTGAGACCCAGAGGAGAGAAGTTACTTGTTCCAGTATTCCTTCAGATAATAGACAACAGATACAAAATTTAAACTGAAATTTTGAACTGAGGACCAAATGAGGGATGTGATATTTGTCTGGGATCATGCAGGTAATGAGCAATAGATATAAAATTTGAACCCTGGTCTGACGATACCAGATCTAGTCCTGGACATCACCTCTCAAGTTCCTTCCTTGTGATAATTCTCTAAACAGCCACTTTGTCCCAGCTGCAAGTATCCCCTAGTCACCAGTCCTTACTCACTCCCCTATCCAGCAGATAAAAATCTGCAAGGAAACACATTTCAATGTTCTATTCTATAAGGGAATACTTTAAGCAATATTTCAAATGAATTTTAAATCTGTCCTTCCAAGATTTCTTTTTTCTCTTATGTTTTGTGTTCTAAGGTCTCTTACAACTCCTTGATTCTATGCTCTAAGGTCACTAACAGTTCTGATTCTGGGATTTTAATAATAGTTGATGCTATAGTGTTTTAAGATTTATAACATGATCCACATATAATCTTGATCTTTACAACTCTGTAAAATAGATGTAATCTTTGGGGGGGGTTTTGTTCCCAACCTGTGATTTCATCAGGGTAGGGAATTTCCAGTGTGGAACTCCCTCCAATGATGCCAAATCACCAACTGTCAATAACTGAAATAGTCTCAGAGAGTTACTTAACACACACACCAGTATATTAGGAGGTCTTAAGCCTCGGTATTCCTGACTATCAGGATGACTCTATATTTACTCTGCCATGCTGTCTCCCCATTTTACAGATGAGGAAGCTGAGGTACAAAGAGGCTAAATGACTGGCGGGTAGTAAGCAGCATCGCAGAATATTGAATATAAGTTCAGTACAACTACTTCAATGTCTCATTCCCTCGAGCATTTATTAAAGGGTAATGACGAAGCTGATAATGGTTTTTAAAGCTTTGAGTCAGATACAAGGCTAGGGATTAGTAATGCTAACCACTATGGTATGATTCTTTTCTCACAACAAGTCTTTTCATAAGGAAAAAAAAATATCAGCACAACTTGTGATATCAGAAGGATGGTCTGTGATTTATTTTTAAATTGTCTTAAAAAGGAGATTCATTTTTTCAGCTAAGGTTTTTAAATATGGCTAAAGTTAAAAGGCAAAATGTATTACAACTACTACAATAGATAAAGTTTTCTTGTTGTCCCCAGAAAGGTAGTACCCAATAAGAAATTCCTATCCTTCCTTTGGGAAGAAGTTTGAAACCCTGGATAAACATGAGTATTTTGGAGCTGAACAAGGTCAATGGCAATAACTTTCCTGTTATCTTAAACATACCCTATTGAGTCTTATCCAAATAAACTAAGAAAATGCAGTAGCTCTCTCACACAACATGGCTCATTTTACACAGAAATAGAAGACTACAAGTTGAATCATGTCTCCTGGAACAGAGGGACTCTATAATAGAAACAGCCTAATACAACACTTTTAGCATATAAAAGAGGATGTTAGCTTTGTCTTTCTGCCACCACCATCTGCCTAGAATGTCCTCCCCATTCAAGGAATCAGAATGTTAGAGCTGGAAGAAACCTTTGAAATCATCTCTCTTCCAGTCTCATCATTTTACAGATGAGGAAATTGAGTCTCAAAGAACAAAAATTTCTAACTTTTTTCTACCTTTCTTTCCTTCTTGTATATGACTCCCTATCAAACACTGGTCTACTAGACTCATTCATAGTTCCTTTTATATCTCCGTGGCTTTGTACCAGCTGTCCCCCTTGCCTGTAAGGCTCTGCATCTTCATCTCTCTCTCTCTGAACTCACCTTAATTCCCAACATCTGCAGGAGGCCTTTCCTGGTCCTCCCAAGTACTGGTGCTATTCCTTTTCATCTTCTCTTTCATCTACCTAGTTATTTATGTGTTATCTTGCACTGACCTTGTTTTTTATGTATTATCTCTCCTAGTAGAACATAAGCCCCTTGACAGAAGTACCTGGGTTCCAACCTCAGCTGTTCTTATTAGTGTTTGGCTTTGGGCAAAACCTTTCCACTCTCTGGGCTGTATTTTCCTTATCTGTAAAATAAGGAATTAGATTAAATGATCACTCAATCAGACACCATACTTTTTTTGTTTGTTTTGTTTGTTTTTTAGGTTTTTGCAAGGCAATGGGGCCCAAGGCCACACAGCTAGGTAATTATCAAGTCTCTGAGGCCGGATTTGAACTCAGGTACTCCTGACTCCAGGGCTACCTAGCCGCCCCACATCATACTTTGGGGGGGGGGGCGGGGAATAGCCATACATTTTCTTTTTTTAAAAAAAAATATTTATTTATTTATTTTGGATTTTATAAATTTCCCCCTAATATTGCTTTCCCCCCCCACCCCCACAGAAGGCAGTCTGTTAGTCTTTATATTGTTTCCATGGTATACATGGATCTAAGTTGAACGTGATGAGAGAGAAATCATATCCTTAAGGAAAAAAATAAAGTATAAGAGATAGCAAAATTATATAATAACAGTTTTTTTAATTAAAGGTAGTAGTCTTTGGTCTTTTTTTAAACTCCATAATTCTTTCTCTGGATATAGATAGTATTCTCCATCACAGATAGCCCAAAATTGCAGACAACATAATTTTTAAGTATGTTTTTAAGTAAATTCTTTTGTATGCAGGAATGTCTAGGGATTAGGGACTATCAAAAAATCATAACAACAAAAGTTTTTAGCTCCATTGAAAAAAGAGCATAATCTCCTTGAGGACAAGGGTTGTCTTTTCCTTTTTTTGTATCCTCAGTGCTTAGTTTAATGCCTGGCACATAGTAGGCACTAAATAAATACTATTTGATTGACTAACTTGCCAAAGGTCACCCAGTGAGTTAATAATGATAACTGAAATATATCAATATCTAACACTTATTTAAGTTTGGCAGTGTTTGGCAGAATAGCAGAACTGAGTCTAGAGCTCATCTCCCCTCTTTTTTTCCTATCAAGACAATTCAACTCAATTGTATTAAATGTTAAGCTGCATTCAATGTTCTGTGACAGGAAATAGAAAGAGGAAAAGTAGCCCAAGCACCACTCTCAAGAGATTTAGAATCCAATAGTCTGATTACAAGCATTATACCATGGTTTTTCTCTGTACCAACATGGTACTCTGTACACAGTAGATATTTATAAACTATGAACATGTCAAGGGCTTATAGTCTACATCTTTAGGAATGATGTGCATGAAAAAGTTTTCCCAGCATTTCTGGAATTGGAGCCCATTTGTGTGAGAACCTAACATAGCCTAAAGGAGAGTGACAAGCCTCACCTCCTCCCTGAGGACTTGCTTACACTCTGCCTCCTTCATGTGTTTGCCACAGCAGTTGTGCTTTTCTATTTGGAAATCTCAGCGATCCTAATTGCTTTTCCTCTGAAGGAATAGGGATGACACATTCCCATGCCATCCTGAGAAGGTTTGATTCAGTAGGTAAACATTTATTAAGAGCCAACTTTGTGCAAGCCTGATACCCCGGGGCTGAGTGCCAGGGACTCAAAGATTAAAAACAATTCTGTGTCTTCCAAGAATTGCATAGGTTACAAGTCTCCCATCTTTGAAAGTATTCAAGTCGAGAGAGTACCAGTTGGTGCTGCCACAAGGGGAATTGATGCCTATCCCATCCTAGTGGTACTAGATGCTCTCTGAGGTCCCTCCTAGCCCTGAGATTCTATGAATGAGTTGTAACTTCATAAGCAAGTATCTTCCAATTAAATTTCTGTAAACTGTCAGAGCTTGGAGTATTATAAGCACTGTCCTGAGATGTTTGCAAAAAGACTGTTTTCCATATGGAAGATGGGGAGCTAGCACAGAATGGAAGAAAGGGAGTGGGGAAAGCAGATGACATAGACAAAGTATCCATTTCTTTCCTGTTTACCCTTAGGCAAATTTCTTCCCTTCTCTGAACCACAGCTCTTAAATTTAACACGAAGAGATTTATATCAAAGTTTTCTTCTCCCTCCAAGAGTCAGAAACTTCATGAATATAAAGGATGGGGAATCTTGAATATTTTCACATCTGGGAATTAGAATAAAGAGAGCATCTAAGGTAACCAAGTATCCATTCAAAAGAGACAGCAGTTTGCTTGAATAGTTACTAAGTCAGGAGACCTGGGATGGATTCTCAGCTCTGCCATTTTTATTATGTATATCATCTAGGGAAAGTCTTTCTAGATGTTAGCCTCCTTGTGTACCATCTACTTCCCAGAGTAATTCTAAGAAAAGTGCTTTGTAATCAGTAAAATTCTATATAAATGCAAGCTGTTATGATTTTGAAAGGATAGGGCAAAGCACAAAATACTTTCCTTTTGGACTCAGTCTCTCAATATCACCCAGGATAGAATTACAGCAGCCACTCACAGGCCTGACATCCCTACTGATCCATAATTTCCACCTGTTCTGTTTCCTACCCTTTTTGCAGTTTGGTGGTCACCCTACTCTCAGGGTCCACAGGATTGACACCAGATTTAACGTGGGCAACCAATCAGTTTGATATCTACTGTGGTTCAGGATTCGTTAAGTCAAGTGATCCACCAGCATAAATCACTGCCAGTAACCAGGATTGCAGAAATGTGCCACTATGCCCCACCACCCTTGGAAAAAACCTTTTTTTATTGCTGTATTTTGTTTATGCATCATCTTCATTCCTAAATATATCTTTCTTCTTCCCCTATTCAGCAAGTTATCTATTTTAACAAAGAAAGGGGACTTGAGGGGAGTCATTCAGCAAAACTAATCCACAAATCAATTGATTCTGATTATGTATGTAATACACATACACACACACAAACACACACACAGGTCCTCTTTGGAGCAAATGAATCAGGTCACTTCAATTGCATAGCAACAACCTGTTGTTATTATTACCTTCATTGTATTATAGACAGACATTTTAAGAAGACTACACAGTAGATCAGTTTCTCAGGAAATTTTTTTCTTCAGTCTAACAACAAGGCATTTCAGTACTGGGCCTGGAGTTAGGAAGGTCTGAATTCAAACCAGAGTCAAACACATCCTAGATGTGTGACCCTAGGCAAGTTATTTAACCTCTGTTTACCTTGATCCACTGAAGAAGGAAATTTCAAGTCACATCAGTACTTTTGCCAAGAAAATCCTGACATTCAATGGTACACAAATACAAAGAATCAATCAGAACTGAACAAAACAACAAAACTGTCTTGATTTTTCTATGCTTACCAAGGATGACAAACAGCTGGTCACCATTTCTTACCTGTCTGATAAACTGGAATAGTCCTGAAGATTATTATTATGTTATTTCCCAGCCTCTTCTTCTCCAAGCAAACTAACGCAAATCCTTTAACCTTGCTTCTTAGGTATTATTATCCAACCCTTTAATCAGCATTGTAGTTCTCCGCTGAGCTCAGGACAGCTAAGAAATTAGAAACATATTGAAATACCTCATGGTCCCTAGATATTAAAAATCAACTTCACTTGTTTATCCAAGCCAACCTGAGTTCAGGGTCATACTATGTATTTTCTTGAAATTGCTGTGGGTGTAACAAACCCTCAGAAATCCTGAAAGATTTCCTGAGTAGTTCTGTACTGGGAAGTTCTTTTCTATGACTGGGGTTGAAAAATAACCACCCATTTTAGAAACTAACAATGCACTATAAGGTGTTGCTCTCTGGGGCAGCTGTGTGTTAGAAGACACAATTAAATCTGTGAAATAGATTTGAATCCATTGTAAATGAACAAGTAGACAGGCATTTTATTAAGTATTTCCTATGTATCAAGTCCTGTACAAAGCAGTGGAGGTACAAGAAAGGCAAAAGATAACCCCTGCTCTCAAGGAGCTCATCCTGGGGAGACATCACATAAACAATTATATAGGAAAGGTATATACAGGATAAATTGGAGATAATCCTTAGAGGGATAGCACTGGCATTAAGTAGAATCAATAAAGGTTTTGCAAGAAGATGGGTTTTTAACTGAGATTTTAAAGGAAGCTGGAAGATGGAAAGGAGAATGCTAGACATGGGGGAACAGCCAGTGAAGATGCGCAAAGGTAAGGAACAAAAAGGAGGTCAGTCTTCACGAATCCAGAATATGTGGAGGGAAGTGAGGTATAAGAAAACTGGAAAGGTAGGATGGGGCAAGGAGCAATTTTATATTTAATGCTGTGGATAATAGGGAGCCAATGAAGTTCATTGATTGGAGGGTGACATGGTCAGACTTCAAGAAGATTATTTTGATATCTAAGTAGAAAATGAATTAGAGTTAGGAGAGGCAAGGTGTCAGACATGTCTCCATTTGCCTGGTGACAATATCAGAGGAAAGAAAGGGTATAGAGAAGCGAACTTATGAAGGTAGAATCAAGAGGTCTTGGCAACAGACTGGATATTAAGGGCAAGGGGAGGAGAGGTAGGAGAGAGTGAAGAGTTGAGGATGACACCTAGATCTAAGTCTGAGTAACAAGGAAGATGATACCTTGTACAGTATTAGAGACATTGCTATTCAATCATTTTGTTCATGCCTGACTCTGTGACCCCATTTGGGGTTTTCTAGGCAAAGATACTGTCATGGTTTGCCACTTCCTTCTTCACCTACTTTTACAGATGAGGAAACTGAGGCAAACAAGATTAAGTAAATTGTCCAGGGTCACACATTTAGTAAATGTCTGAGACTCATTTACACTTGGGAAGAGGAATCTGACTTCAGGAACTAGCTGGTACCCACAGTACCATCTAGCTGCCCTAACTGGGAAGTAGGAAAGAGGGAAAGGTAGTATCAAGGTATGTTTAGCAAGGCTACATAGAAACCAACATAAAAAAACCAGAAAGGGTGTGGTCCTTAGAATCAGAAGACCTTGGTTCAAGTCCTGATTCAAATTTAGGCAACTCACTTTATTCCATTCAATACAACAGATGTTTATTAAACACCCTTTAGTAGTGAAGTCGAGCAAAATACTCTGAAATATCTAAGAGAGGATCACCTATTTGAAGAAAGAAGTTAAAAACTTATGGAGGAGCTAGTGCCCAGACCGAAGAAGAAAGAGAAGACTTTCAGTAGGCTGAGATGAGGTATTCCTATCTAAACATGATTCAAGTGGGAGAGAATAAATCAAAATCTAAGGATTGTGAATGGTTCATTTTGCCTGAAACATGGCGCACCTGAAGGGGAATAGTGTGGCATAAGTGGGAAGGGTAAATTGATTCCAAGCTAAGCAGTTGGTATTAAATCTGGTCAGCAATGGGGAGCCACTGAAGGCTTTTGAACAAGAGAGTGATGTGATTTAATGCCTCTGAGATTTCATTTTCTAAACTGTCAAGTAAGCATGGTAATACTTTATAGACTACTTGTGAAGAAAGCTCTCTATCAAGCATATAACATTTTGTAGAAATAAATAGTATGTACAGTGGAAAGGGAGCTAGATTTGAAGTCAGAGACCCTGGACTCAAATCTCAGCTTACCTAGTTAGATAAGTCATTTAACCCCTCTGACTTCTCACTTTTCAAAGGGGAGATTGGGTCAGCTGACCATTTGGTTTCCATTCAGCTTTAAATCTTATGTTTCATAAATGTGAATCATTGATATTTTATTTTTCTTATTGTTATATCTGGCACTATAGCCACAGTTGTTCCTCAGCAACTTAATTACTGTGACTTCAGAACTCCTGAGGGGGAGAGGAGGAAACCAAAAGAGGCATCAACAGACACTCTGTAGATGTGGTTTTTGAGTAAGTTTATGATATGATTTGTGATCTGAGATCATTTGTTTTGATTTATACTTTTCAAACATGCCTTTCAAATCACTTTGTTTAAAAATACTACAGAGGATAGGGATCCACATAAATTGTTCCCAATAAAATAGAGTGTTCCTTCAAATACATCTCTTCCATCACTGGCAGACACCTCAGCTTAATGGTATGGAGTAGTGTGTGTTAGTGTGTAAGCTGGCTGGTTATAAATGTCCAGGCCTCTGAAGAGAATTTATGTTTCTGAAGATATTGGTTGGAGCAATATCAACATTTCACCATTCAGAAAAATTATGAAATTAGTCCCTGTCTTCTTTAAATTAAATTAAAACATTGCTTTCTTACACAACTCTCTATTTTCAGTAAAAAAAAAAGGTGAGTGTCTGCAAATACAGAATGGTGTATATCACATAATAATTTTTCTTTTTTATCTTGGGGGTGTTCATTTTGGTACAGCAATAGAAGTGAGGGGTGGTTTTTATCTAGTAATGAAACAGAAGGAACCAATAAAATGTATTTTCATTTCAAAAAAGATATTGTAGGATTGATTCTGATAGAGTACTTAATAAGTCAGAAACTCTGGAGGATACATGCTGTTCATTGAATTGAAGAGTATAGATTTAGACTGAGAAGAGACCTTAGCATTTCTTTATCCAATTTTCCATTTTATAATTAAGGAAACTGAGGATCAGAATAAGGAAGTGATTTGCCCAATCTATCCAAATCTAATAGTCAAATTTGAGTCCTCTGAACCTAAATTCAGTACAACAAATGACCTCTCTGCACAGAGGTAGAAAACAAAAAATCACATCTAGCTTATTAGGAAGAAGAAACAAGAAGGAGGAGGAGGAGAAGGAGGAGGACGAGGAAGAAGAAGGAGGAGGAGGAGAAGGAGAAGGAGAAAGAGAAGGAGGAGGAGAAGGAGGAGGAGAAGGAGAAGGAGAAGAAGGAGAAGAAGAAGAAGAAGAAGAAGGAGAGAAGGAGGAGGAGGAGGAGGAGGAGGAGGAGAAAGAGAATAAGGAGGAGGAGAAGAAGAAAGAGAATAAGAAGAAGGAGGAGAAGAAGAAAGAGAATAAGAAGAAGGAGAAGAAGAAGAAGAAAGAGAATAAGAAGAAGGAGGAGAAGAAGAAGAAGAAAGAGAATAAGAAGAAAGAGGAGAAGGAGAAGAAGAAGAAGAAGAGAGAAGGAGAGAAGAAGGAGGAGGAGGAGGAGAAGAAGAAAGAGAACAAGAAGAAGAAAGAGAATAAGAAGAAGGAGGAGAAGAAGAAAGAGAAAAAGAAGAAGGAGGAGAAGAAGAAGAAAGAGAATAAGAAGAAGGAGGAGAAGGAGGAGAAGGAGAAGAAGAAGGAGAAGGAGAAAGAAGGAGAAGAAGGAGGAGGAGGAGGAGAAGAAGAAGAAAGAGAACAAGAAGAAAGAGGAGAAGAAGGAGAATAAGAAGGAGAAAGAGAAGAAGAAGGAGAAGGAGGAGAAGAAGGAGAAGGAGAAGAAGAGAAAAAAGAAGGAAGGAGGAGGAGAAGAAGGAAGAAGAAAGGAAAAACAAGAAAGAAGAAGAAAAAAGAAGGAAGAAGGAGTAGGAGGAGGAGGAGAAGAAGGAAGAAGAAAGGAAAAACAAGAAAGAACAAGAAAAGAAGATCTCTGAAGCATTTCTTGTTTTAAAAAAGTATCCTCTCTCAAAGGGAATGTCTCATTTTTTTTTTCTATTGAGCCCATTCAAGTAAACAGATGTATAAAAGAGGGCTGTTTTTTTAATTGAGGTTTCTCTGCATCCATTTGATATTAGAGACAGTCTATATCTTTCATTTTATTAGGTTTAAAATTATCTTTAATGGGCCTCCCCCTCCCCCCAGATCATAATCTTGGAAATTCAGATGGGGTTTTCTCTCTGTTTACTATCAAGATCACATATATCTGATTGGGTGTGAGTCAAAGCAGAGGTTTAAATAAAGCCTGTTCCTCTGTGAGACTTCTGAGACAAAAGGGACTGATATCAGGATAGAGTTAGATTTAATTACCTCAATGGCAGCTTTAGAATTCTGATGCCCCAGAGCCTTCAGCTCTTAGCTTCAATGTATCTTGAATGGGCCCGACTCAGTGCTTAATGAAAATTTCAGTTTTCACCTGTATAGAACTGAGAGGAATTTTAGTCTGAAAATTTGTCATGTTAAATACAGTAAATGAAGAAGAGAACTCAAAAAGGAAGTTTGCTTTGTAAATGACATCCCATGGACAACATGAGGTGGTAGAGAGAGCCTTGGTTTTTGTAACCAAAGGGCATGGATTTAGATCCTGGTTCTGCTAGGCAACTGTCACAAACTTGTGACCTTAGACATGTCATCGCTCTCCTTAGTTTCTTCTTTCATCAAGTTGAGGTAATTGGATTTATAATTCCAAATCTGAGCATAGTTCTTTCGACAAGAAATAGGAAACTTTAGTCATTTTTTTTTACTTAGGAAATGTTTCTATTTTAAGATTTTTTTATTTTGCCATTTTACTTTTGAAGAGAGGTTTATGCAATAGACAACTGATAGGAAGAATTAGGAATAGCCCTAAAGTGTTCCAAAGTGCCAGCAAATTAGTTAGTTAGCCTAGTGGAAAATAGGACAGTATCTGGCATAAGATGACAATTTGTTGTTTTTTGCTGGTTTTTTGTTTTTATTAATATGGATATATTTTTACAAATAAATGTTATGAAATATTTTCAACAGTCACCAATATGCTTATGTATATTTTTAAGTTACAAGATTTCCTTCCATTCTCCCTTTCCACCCCACCTCCTCGGTGGCAAACAGTCAGTTTAACATTATACATACATATCTGTGATAAGCATGTTTACAGATTAGTAATTTTCAATATGAGGAAGTAGGATTAAGGGAAAGAGATACACAAAAAATTTTTTATAAAGTGTTCATCAGATTCTGAAGGGTTTTTTATTTTTATTTTTTGGTTTAGTTTAGTTTAGTTTTTCTTCCTTTGGATGGGGATAGAATTGCTCATAGCCAGTCTAAGATGGTTGTCCTAGCTCTCTGAACTTCTGAGAGATAAGATAACAATTTGAATAATTTATACAAATAAAATTTACAAGGTGCAATTTCACATCTTAGTTGCAGTCAACCTTACTTGTGTTAATAATGCATTGATTTCCAGAAAACTTCAAAAAATCCATTGACAGCAATTTGAGTAAAATAAGGCTCTGGTGGCTCCGAAGCCCTTTGGGAATTTTCACAACTCCCTGACCTAAGAGTATAAAAGAAAGCACATTTGCCTCAGTTTGGCAGAATATTGCCCTGTCACTAAAATGATCAGTTTTTGTTTTTACATCATTTATCAAGCACCTGTGATGTGCTAGACACTGAGAAAATAAACACAAAGAATGAAACAATTCCTACTTACAAGAAGCTTATATTCTAATGGGGGAAGGTTATATGTATGTATGAAAATAGCTAAAACATAAAATACACAATTAATAAATTATTAGATTAGTAACTTTTTGTAATAATATCTTAGAATGTTAGAGCTGGAAGGAAGAACAGAGTATGCAAAGGCTAAAAAAGATTTTAGCACTTAGAGTGTCAGAGCAGAAAGGGGACCTTAGAGCAGAGATCAGAGAAGAAAATAAGATTTATTAAGCATCTATATAATCCACAACCTGCTGAGAACTTTACAAGTATTATTTTATTTGAGCCTCACAGCAACCCTCAGAGATAGGTGCTATGATTCCTCCCATTTTACAGTTGAGGAAACTGAGGCAGACATAAGTTAAATGACTTGCTTAGAGTCACATAGATAGTATTTTAAACCAGATTTGAATTAGAGCCTTCTTGACTCTAACTTGTTGCTGCTTATTGATATAGGAATAAGAACCCTGGATTTGGGTTCATAATCTAACAATATTTATGTGGGGGAAGGGAGCAAGTAAGCTTCCCTGTGCCTCAGTTTCCTTCTGTGTAAAAGGAGAGATTGAGTCTAGATGATAGAAACTCAGACCCAAAGGGAGAAAATGGTTCACTCAAAGTTCCATAGCTGTGCAGCAGCAGAGTGGCATTAGACCAGATGTTCCCCTGTTCCCCTGGATTCCAGTGGTCTTTTCATGATACCATTTTAGCTGTCTTTAAATGCACCTTTACAGTCTTCAGTGCTCCTGATTTCTCACCCCATTATATATTATAGCTAGGATAGATATGAGCTCTCTCCCCACTTCATTCCACAATCCTAACTTGCACATACACACACACACACACACACACACACACACACACACAGAGAGAGAGAGAGAGAGAGAGAGAGAGAGAGAGAGAGAGAGCTACTCAGTAAACCAAATGTGTACCTGTAATGTGGCATGACTTTTACTTAAAGTTAATTGAAAAATCCACATCATGAAAGAGCAAAGATATTTAGGGTTCTCTACCACTATTGCCTCTTTTTTAACTTCACTGACCATTAATCTTTTAAAAATTTCTCTATAATGCCATTTGTAAATCTTCCTTCTCTGGAGAGGAAATGCTTATGAATAGGCTGGCCCTGAGATGTAGAGGATGTGTGAAAGTGAGATAGAGATGCCTCTTAGAAACATTCCATCTACTGCCCAAGTAAAGGGTACAGTGTTGGGTCCAGGCTGGGGCAGGTGACCAAGGCTTATGGCTGGCTTCTTTCAATAATCAACAGCTCTGGATAGTGCAAAATAATAGAAAGTGCATACAAAGTAGGCAGAAGGTCACTGAGCCTGGATTCAACTCTTAGCTCTCTGCCCTCTTGGTCCATGACCTTGAGCAAATCATTTCCCCTCTTGGGTCCTCTGTTTCTCAGATGTCAAGTGAGTGAATTGCCTAAGATGACCTCTGAGCTCCCTCACCGGCTCTGGTCTGGTGAAGGGAAGGGCCCCTGGAAAGCTCTATTAAATTCTTCCATGGTAAAAATAAAATACTTCCCAATGGAATGGGACTTTAAACACTCAATTCAGTTCAAGTCAATATGCTTTTCTTAATGCAATCAGAACAGCTTAGTTACTAAGAAAAGCTCTCATTCCTCACAATACCCTTATGAGGGAGGTACTATAGAAATTATTATCTCTAGTTTACAGATGAGGAAACTGCCCCCAAAAAGGTGTAAAATCCTTACCTGGGAAACACATTATTTAAAATATCATGGGTGGAATTGGAAGCTACTTCCTCCCTCCCAAAGCCAGCATTCTATCCACTGTGCCACATTGACTCTCAAAACGTAAAGTGATATGCCCATAGTCACACAGCTAGTATTGGAATAGGGATGTGAATCTAAGCCCTCTGACTTGATGAGGATTCTGACCACTGGACCAGATAGCTTTGGGGGAGAAAGTGAGGCTAGAGACAGCAGAGCACCCCTCACCCAACTCCAATTCATGTGCTTGTCATGACATCACCTCCTTAAGGTCATGGTCTTCTTCAAGAATGAAGGACAAAACATCATCATCAAACTAAGTCTCTCTATAGAGAGAATTTCCTTAGAATTAGGTAATAGGAGACTCAGATTCAGCGAGGTAAAAGGTATCACTAGAAAGGCTGCCCTGGGTTTCTCTTTCTATGGAACAGCCCAAAAAAGAGCTCCAAAACCACTTGGGTCTCCTTCTCCAGTTTTGAGTGTTGTCCAATAATGGTCCCTTTGTAGACCTCCTCATGTAACAGCTCATTCATTTGGGCAGACAGGGCTACCCTAATGAAACATAAGATGCAGCTTTCTAGAATGGTGTCCAAGGTCATCTCTTTGGATGGTTATCATATTTTAGGTTTGGCTCAAGTTCAGGCAGGCTCATACCTGTAAATCCATGGAGATCTCAGCTTCCTTAGATTCTCTTTCCCTTGTAAAGAAGTTAATCACAGATCATTAGAACTGGAAGGGACCTTAGATTGCAGCTAGTTCAACTCCATTAATTCTTTTTTCAGATGGTCTCCTGATCTGGCAGTCAAATAATGAATGCATAGAATGTGGGTCACAGTCTCTGCAGGGTCATCCTCAAAGAATTATTGAATACACAGAGTTCAGAGCTGAAATATCAACATATACAAGTCAGTATTTTTCAGAGAAACAAAGTCCAGTGAGAAAAAGTCATATTATTACCTAAAGAGGCAATGTGCTACATTGGAAAGGGTGGTTGACTCAGAAGTAAATAAATGGTTGACTGACTGATAGACACACTTAAAAAGATATATATAGATACAGTGGTATATAATGCAAATAAAGTATCCCCAGAAGTGGTTGCATTATTTGAATACATATTACATATTTCTATTGAACTGGAATCAACGACCATATTTTCCATTTTTAACTTGAAATAGTTTTAATTTTAATGCCTATGACCTCCACAGAGGATTTATTATTCATACCAATCAGAACCTGTCTGAACAAATTTTATTGTTGTTTCAGTCATGTCTAACTCTTCATGACCCAATTTGGATTTTCTTGGCAAAGATACTGGGATTGTTTGATTTTCCTTCTCCAGCTCATTTTATAGATGAGAAAACTGAGGCAAATAGAGTTAAGTGACTTGCCTAAGCTCACACATCTCATAATTGTTTGAGGCTAAATTTGAACTCAGATCTTCCTGACTCCAGGTCAGCACTCCAGTCTCTAAAGCATCCAGCTGTCCTGTCTAAATTTAAGTATTCCATGGAATATACTCTCCTCAAAGTCAGGGACTATTCCATTTTTTTCTTTGAATGTCCTAGTGTCTGGCACAATATCTTATCCTTTAATATGTTAGCTGAATTTAAGTGAATTTCCACTGCCTACCACATTTGTGAAAGATCGGATGAAATCATGCACATGAAAATAATGTTAACTGTAAAACCTTATGCACATGTGGATTATTATCATGTCAGTTATTTGCCAGATGCCGATGGCCACATGATATGTTGAGAACTCTTCCTGAAAAAAAAATCTCAGAAGAAATTCATTCAAACAATCCTTTCTGTTAACAAATCAGGAATAGTCTGTAACCAAATCTTAAGACTAAAGGAGATTTTAAGAGTGTCTCAAGTTCCTTCTTCCAGGATTCAAAAAAGGCCACATTTAAATTCTTTCAGTCAAAGGGGAATCCATCTTAATTCTGAAGACCTCCTGAGAAAAGCATTTCAGTTTCCCTCAGCAGTTCAATGATTCCAATGATGAATGAATTCAGTCCCAGGGAAACATGATTGTTGTCTTCAAATACATAAAGGTTTGTATGGAAGAGGGATTTAAGCTTTCTCTACTTGGCCCTGGAGGGCAAAACAGGGACCAATGGGGGGGAAGCTACAGGGAGGCAGATTATGGCTCCATATAAAGAAATATTGAAACATTGAAAATTAGCTAACCATGGAATGGATTGTTTGGGGAAAAGAGTGAGCTTCCTGGCTATCATGGGAAGCTTTTGTTGAAAAGACTGGTTGGTCTCTGATAAGTTATCTTATATTGAGCATTCATGGCTCAGATATGGGGCAGTGAGCTTGAAATCAGGAACTCATCTTCATAAGTTCAAATCTGACCTCAGAAACTTATTAGCTGTGTGACCTTGGGCAAGTTACTTAGCCAAATCTTTAGGTGGTGAATCAGATTAGATAGACCTCTAAAAGCCCTTCTTACTCTCAGTTGTTCTAAAATCATTCCAGAGAATCTTATCATGGGATTATGACTAACATAGCATAATGAATAGAGTGCTAGAACTATAACCAGAAGACCTACATACAAATCCTACTTCTAACATTAGTAGCTTTGTGACTATGAGCTAGTTACCTAAATTTCTCTGCCAATTTCTTCATCTACAAATTGGGGATAATGATACCCATAGTAACCTATCTCACAGTAAAGTTCAAAGGATATTATATGTATAAAACTATCTAGAAATTTTAGAGTGTCATCTATATGTTAGTTGTTATTGTTGTTATAATTGTTTTCATCTCCATCGTCAGAATGATTTGCAGCTTTTGCCATCATCAGGAATATGGGGCAATTAAAATGCCATGAAATGGGAAAATAATGAGCTTTTGTCAGTCACCTTAATAAATCACCAGCCTTGGGGCAGTTAGGTGGTGCAGTGTATAGAGCATGGGCCCTGGATTTGGAAGGATCTGAGTTTAAATCCAGCCTCAGATATTTAATAATTACTTAGCTGTGTGACCTTGGGCAAGTCCCTTAATCCCATTGCCTTACAAAAAGTCAAAAAAAGAAAAGAAATCACTAGCCTCTTTTTCTCTCTAAATCTCTCTCTCAAAGTGACCTAGAAAAACTGAGCTTCCCTTGGTCAGACTTGGCCTGGGTTTTTAGACTTGTCCAACAGTGGAGTTAACTGAGCTTTTAGGAGAGAAAGCAGGAAAACCAAGTAAGACCTCCAAGTGGTGGAATAGTGTGACATGGGAGATTGTGGTTGCCCCAATGGCTTTCCCTATGTATCTTCATTCTCCTAGGTTAAGTATAACTCAGGCAAGAGCCAGTAAGCCATACTACTAGAGGCCTTGTAACACAACCTTCCCAAATGGCTCAGACACTAATGACATTGTGTCACAAGACCAGTGAAGGTTATATGCACCATCTGAGTCCTACCTTTTTCTCTTGCCAGATGTCACAGGACCTTTAGGGTCACAGGATCCTAACAGCAACCATCTGTTGACCTTCTGGAAAAGGAAAAAGTCATTCTGGAGGACAAGACTCTCCACTCTACCACTCCCAATACACATACAATCTCCATTTCATTTTTTGTCAATGTTGTTTATTTTGACTCTAAAGTATTTTTTATAGAAAGGGAACAAAAGATACAGAAGTCAATATATGTGACTGCTAGAAGATCATTTTGACTGTACTAAATGATTGATTTATTTTATACATTCTAGCAGGAAATCGGGTATCTGAGATTGAACAGCTTTGCTGGGATGCCAGGCTCTAGGCAGTCAGCAGCTCTACATGTCAAAATGGTGGCTGATTGCTCTGCATGATGTGAGAGAGAGAGAGAGAGAGAGAGAGAGAGAGAGAGAGAGAGAGAGAGAGAGAGAGAGAGCTGCTCCAGCATCCAGAGGATGGGTAGACTTAGGAATGGAATGACTGGTCTATCAACTAATTAACAAACATTTATTGAGTTCATACTATTTGCTCAATTCTTAATTCCTATGGCAATGGGGATACAGAATCAATCCCTTGCCATTTGGCAGTTCAACCATGTTCTACCATGCTCATGAATAGTTTCCTTCAAGTCCCAGATAAAATTCTACCTTCTTAAAGAAACTTTCCCTGTTTCCCTTAAGGCTAATGCCTTCCCTCTGAGATTATCTCCAAATTATCCATTATATATCTTGTTTGAATATTGTTGCTTGTATGTTGTCTCCCATATTAGACTATGAACTCTTTGAGGGCAGGGGTTACTTTTTCTTTCTTTGTATCCCCAGCACTGGCACTTTAAGTTCTTTATAAATCTTTGCTGAGTTGACTTCACCTACATGCATTCAAGATAAACTGCCAGTCAGAAGGTGAGTTGACTATTGATCTCTGAGGCAGATGGGTCCAGTAATATGGGGTCTAAGACCCCAAATATCTAAAAATCAGTGTAGTACTGGTAGACAGGACAGGAAGGTATATAAAGAAAGCTAAACAAGGCAATCTGCCACTCCAGCTATAGTCATCTTTATCCCCAATCTGGCCCAGTAGGAACCAATCCCTAAGTAAGATCCACCAGGGCAGTTTTCAAGGGTAACCAAGAAGAAACAGCTTTCTCAAGTAATGGGCAAGGAATAGCTACTGGCCTGTGTTGGCAAGAAGCCCATGAATAAAGCCAAGAAAGTGAGGGAGAGGACTAGTGAAGTATTCTAAGTCAGCAGATTGTTGAGTAACTGGTCTGAGAGTTCATAAACACAGTCAAGAGTTCCCTAACTATGACCTCCCAGATCTCCTCTGGGAGCTGAGTAGGAGTATATCAGGATGAGGGAGGGCTTCAGGACACACCAAAGCTATCCAAAGCCTAAAAGGAGATTTCCATGGGGATCTCTTCCCTTTGGCTCTGTTCTAAGTGATTGCCAGGAATCATTTCTAAGGCAATGAGGACCCAAGTTCAAATATTGCCTTTACCTCATCTGACCTCTGTGTTTTGGGGCAAGTAATCTCACTTTTCCCAGCCTCAGTTTCATCATTTGTAAAAGGGAGTTGACCTTGATGGTCTCTAAGGTCTCTTTCCATGCTAGCTTTATGATAATCCTGGGAACATTCTGAGAGATACCCATAGGTTCCATCCTTGACTAAAGGATATGACTGAAAATAAAACAAGTTTCCAGTACAATTTTTTTGTATTCTCAAGAGCAAACTCAAGTGTGAGGAGTCTACAAGGAGTCATGAAGCGTTAGAGCTGAAAGTCACCTTCAGCAGAATCACAATTTTTTTTTACTTGAAAGGAACCTCAGAGGTCAGTTAGTCTACTCCATTACTTTCCCTCCAAGAATCTCTACCACAACTGACAAACAGTAAGTGGTCCTTTGTTTGAGGAACCGAGAAGAGGGGAAATCCACCTCCTCTAAAGCTGCCTTTTCTATTTTGACATAATTGGTAAGAAGTTTTCCCCAACCTCAAGTCTAAATTTGTCTCTTCCACTTCTAGGACTTTGCTTCTGCTTATGCCCTCTCAAGCCAAACTGAGCAAATCTAGTCCCTTCTTCTACAGGATATCCTTTCAGGTCCTTGAAGCCATCTTTTATGTATTCCTTCTTCCTCAAGACTTTCAGCCAAAAGAAAACTCTTCTTGAGTCCTTAAGTCTACAGGCTAAACATAACTAGGATCCTTTAAGTGAATCTCATATGACATGGACTTAAGATCCTTTTCCTTTATCGTTGTCCCCTGCTCTGGACATTCCAGTGTTTATCAATAACCTTCCTAATACTTGGGACCCAGAACTCCAGATACAGTTTGAGCAGGACAGAGCATAATGGGATATCCACCTTCTTATCCCTACAAGCTATTATTTTGACTGTCATTTCACACAGTTAAATAAAATTCAGTTTGTTGTCCACTAAACTATTTGTAATACTTATTGCTAATCTTATACTTATTGCTAAATATAAGATTTTCCATCTTATTGTGTTATTTTATTAGAATCAGCCTAATGTTTTAACTTGGAAAGATCTTCTGGATTCTTAGTTGATCATATAGTGTATTAGCTATCTCCCCTTGTTTTCATCACTTGTAAGTTAAAATATTCTTTTCAATTTACATCACAATGCATTTCACTTGATACCAAAACACTTAGTAATATTCTATTTCCTACCTATATCCATATATTCTTCAGGGATGTTGGGAATTTTGACTCTTCTAAGACTGCTCTTATTATAACTATTATAGCTAGTGGTATTCCCTGATCTCCAACCATATAGCATCAAAGAGATAATAATGATATTATAAGGATGACTTTGGCAGCAGTGAGCAATTAGAAATAGTTGCCCTATACAATTTCTCAAATGTAATCTTGCATTGATCTCCTCTTCCCATTCAGGAGAATGTAGAACAGAGAATAAGAGAGTCCAAAGGAAGTGTTCTGAACCTGTCTGTGAACTTGTTTTTTTTAATGTTTTGATAATAATACTTTGGTATAATTTGTTTCCTTTATTTATTATATATTTTACTTTGTATAGTTTTACAAATTGTATTTTTTTTTAGGTTTTTGCAAGGCATGTGGTTAAGTGGCTTGCCCAAGGCCACACGGCTAGGTAATTATTAAGTGTCTGAGACCGGATTTGAACTCAGGTACTCCTGACTCCAGGGCCAGTGCTTTATCCACTGAGCCACCTAGCTGCCCCAAATTGTATTCTTAAAAGGAATTCATGTGCTTCAGCTGGCTGCCCATGAAATCTAAGACACAAAAAAGTTAAGGCTTCCTGAAGGGACCTTAGAATGTAGACCACAAAATGCTAGAACTGGAAATGTTCTTAGAAACTAGAATTGAGAATAGCAGAGCTGGAAGGGACCTTAGAGATGTCAAGTTGCAACTTCACATTTAGATAAAGAATCCAATTCCCCAAAAAGAAAACTGACTTGCCTAACACTTGCATAAAGATACAACTAGCAATTGGTAGAGATAAAACTAGGAGCTGGCAATTCCAAATCCTAATCTAGTTTCGTTTCCAGTGTATCACGGTGTCTCCCAAGAATTAACTGCACAAGAGGACCATTCATTTGCATCTTCCTCTCTCGTTAGTGGCCATTCTGGCTACCTGAATGGAAGTAGAGAATTTTGGGATCTGCAACATCTTTGGTTTTTTAGTTATTTCAGTCATGTCCAATTCTTAATGATCTCAGTTGAGGCTTTCTTGGTCTCAAGATACTAGAGGAGTTTACCATTTCCTTCCTACAGATGAAAACACTGAGCCATAGAGAAGTTAAATGACAGGGTCACACAGCTTGGAAGTGTCTGAGATCAGATTCAGTCAGGTCCTCCTGACTTCTGGCCTTCCATCCCCTGCTCAGCTAATTGCCCTCAGCATCTATCTGGGGCTGAAATTCTGAATGCCACCATCATTATTATAATCTATGCAGTAATAATAATACTATGCAGTATTTTTTTAATTTGCACAGAGATTACATATCTATAATCTCAATGACCTTGAGAGTCATGATTATAACCCTTCTGCATATAAGGAAACTAAAACTCAGAGAAGAAAATTCATCTGCTCAAACAGCGAGTTAGATCTGCAGATGAGGAAATTGAGACCTAGAAAGGAAAATTGTCCAATATCACACAGTGAGACAAATAGATGGCACCATGAATATTGCAGGGGACTTTAAGTCAGAAAGATTTGAGTTCAAAGATGACTTCAGATGCTTAATAGCTGTAGGGCCTTGGGGAAATCACTTATACCCTGTTTCCCTCAATTTCCCCATCTATAAAATGAACTAGAGAAGGTAATGACAAACCACTCCAGGATTTTTGCCAAAAAAAAAAAAAGCAAATGAAATCACAAAGAGTCAGACATGACTGAAACAACTGAACAACAACAGAACTTCCAGCTCCTGATCTACACCAGGCTAGTCTGCAATGTTGAGGCCAGACTCCCTAAAAATCTCCTGTTATTCTCAAAACCCCAAGGACTAAGATTTTCAAGCACAAGTATACTATCAGCCCAACCCCAGTTCTCTCTTCACACATCTTCCTTCAGCACATCCAGGTCCTTTTCCAGTCACTCAGGGACCAACATCAAGCCTGAGACTAATTACTGACAGCCTATGGGAGAGGACCCAGGGAATGTCTGAGAGCTGCACACTCTGTTATCCTGAGTATAACTGTATTCGACCTTTCCTGCTAACTTCTGACAGCACTGCAAACAACCTTAGAACATGAAATGTTAAAATCTGGGAATTTCTTTAGAATAAAAAATGTCAGCCGGAAGTGTCCTTAGAACATTGAATATCAGAACTTGGATACACTTTAGAAGATAGAATGCCAGAGTTAGGAAAGACTTTAGAACAAAAATTGCCCAAATTAGGAGAGACTTTAGAACTTAGAGTGTCAGAGTTAAAAGTGTCCTTAGAACATAGAATTTCAAATCTAATGAGACTTTAGAGCACAGAATGTCAGAGCTGGGAGAGACTTTAGAACAAACAATGTCAGAACTGGGAGAGATTTTAGAACCTAAAATGTCAGAGCTGGAAGCATCCTTAGATCATAGAATGTCAGATCTAGGTGAAACTTCAAAACATAGAAGGTGAGAATGGGGAGAGACTTTAGAACTTGGAATGTTGGAACTGGGAAAGACTTTAGAACATAGAATGTCAGAGCAGAAGTGTCCCTAGAACACAAAATGTCAGAGTTGGAAAGGACTATTTCTTATGTTTTACAGAGGAGGAAAGTGAGGCCCAGAAATGTGATTCACCTAAAGCCATCAAAACTAGGGAGAAACTGAGTCAAGTTTATAAAGACTAGTTTTCCTGAGTGACAGACCTTTCTATTAACAAGGATCATAGATCTCAATGTGGAAGCAATCTCAGAGGTCATCTAGTCTCATCTTATTTTACAAATGAGGAGTTATTGTAAAAATTGCTCTATGAATTACTTACTTTGTGTCTTAACATTAAATTGAATGTTTATCAGCTTTCTTTCAATGTAAGCATTCAACTTATAGGGGTAATTTGCTATCACTTATAGCTGTTTCCTTAAAGCATTACCATTGTGAAATTAGTCTGAAATCCCCAATGGTATCTTTTCTTCAGGGAGAGATTGATTCTCCCAGGGGCCTCATATGACAGGGATATGGGCTACAGGATCTCTGTTTTAAAACTTCTGTGACTTGCCAATTGTTCATACCTGTACCAAGATTAAGCATGGTGCAGTCAGAGTGGCAAATGGTGAATTAGATGGGAATCACGCTGTTAGGGGCTACTTGTGTTGACTTGAGTCCCTTGTGAATTAAATCATTTAATACTCTGGATGGAAAAAGTCCTTCTAATCTTCCTTTTGAATGAGCCGTGAAATAGGATCTGTGAACTGCCTGAAATGTGAAGAGGTTACTGTGGCTTGGGTCCAAGATTTTCTGATGAGATATTAAAAGATGCTGTCCATAGAAGTGAGATGGGGAGGAGGAGTGGGGGAGAGATGGACTGAATTGCCAGGAAAATGCAGCCTGAATTTGCAGATTCCTCCACTCTTCTCTTTTCTTTCCTTTTTCTTTTTTTTCCCCAGAGAACAAATGGTAGCAAGAATAACAAGCAGCCCAGAACAGACCTAGAGCTTATAAAGCTGTAATCCTCTTGATTGCACAGACACTAGAGGGTCTTTCCTGCTCAATCCTGTGGGCAACTCTATCATTAATTTCAACTAATGTGTTGAAGGCTCTGGTTCAGAATAGTCAATTGGATGTGGTCATTCTTGGGTATACTTGAAGCCTGGTCCTTTTCAAAGTGAAACCTGAGAGAATCTTGTGTGCCCATTTGGAAACTCCCTGCCAAGCTATCAAGGACCCTATGTTACCCTAGAACAAGTATTAAGCTTTGAATCATTTGACAACAGGTCGCTATGTGTCTATGGTCAAATCATCTCCACTTTTTTAAAACTCAGTTTTCCTAAATGTAAATAGAAATAATGATTCTTGCATTTAAAACCCTAATATAACCTGACCCTGACCTAGCTTTCAAGTTTCAGTGGATGTAATTCACCCCCCCCCCCCATATTCTTCCATTCAATCTAACTGGCCTTCCCTCTGTTCTTCACACACAGCCCTTCATCTCCCATCTCCAGGTCTTTGAACTAGCCCAGAATTTGCTTCCTCCTTGCCTCCTCTTCACAGAGCCCCTCTTTCTTTAAGATTCATCTCAGATTGGAGCAGCTAGGTGGCACAGTGGATAGAGCACCGGCCCTGGAGTCAGGAGTACCTGGGTTCAAATCCAGCCTCAGACACTTAATAATTGCCTAGCTGTGTGGCCTTGGGTAAGCCACTTAACCCCATTGCCTTGCAAAAAACAAACAAAAAAAAAACAACAAAAAACATAAACACACACACACACACGCACAAAAAAATTCATCTCAGATTATAAGAGAACAAATTGAAGTGTAAAATGAAAAATTTTGATTATTTTAAATTAAAATTTTCTTGTATAAATAAATAGAACCAATGTAGGCAAAAATAGAAGGAATGTAGAAAAATTAGGAGAAACTTTTATAGACAATCTCTCAATATGTGAGTGGGCTGGCATGTTGCTGTCATGTAGTAAATAAGCTGGATGCTTTAGAAAAACATGGAAAGACTTGAACTTATGGAAGAAAATGCTATCCACCTTCAGAGAAATGAGGACAGGTGAAAATAAACATAGCATGGTCTTACATATTTGTGTATGAGTAAACATGTGTATATATATATATGTATGTTTATAGATATCTTTTGTGTGTATATTTATGTATATAAATATATATCTTCACACTTAATTGTAGCCTTCTTTAGAGAAGGGAAGGAGGGAAAAAATTAGGTGAAAAATGCATAGCAGAGAATAAAAAAAATCAACAAGGAAGCAAAGGAAATCTGGACAGCTTTAAAAACAATAGTAGTATTTATAATAAAGGCTTTCTTGAAATGGAAATTTGTTTTAAATTGAATTCTCTCATATTCTTCTGCATACATGGTATTTTTTTCTTTTCTCATTTTCTACTTATGTTTAAATAGAATAAATAAAAATTTAAAAAAAATTTTAGAAAAGATTCATCTTAGACATCACATTCCACATGAAACCTTTCACAATTGCCCATCCATAATGTCCTCTCTCCTAAATTATCTTGTATTTAACTCTTTCATTTAGTTTCTTGTTAGTCTCCTCCATTAGAATGGAAGCTCCTCTGTGGGGACTGTTTTATTCTTTCTACATGTATCCTCAGTATATAGTAATAATGATGTTTGTCCTTCATTCTTGAAGAAGATCATGCTATCAGGGAAGTGATGCCATGATCTGCATGTGAATTGGATTTGAGTGGATTGGATTCTTTATCTATAAAATGGGGAAGTTGGGCCTTTAATGCCTCTTACAGCTCTGAATCTTTTGATATTTGACTCATGGTAAAGAAAGTTGTTTTTTTTTTTAATCATCTGAAAGGTATATAATACAGTGTGTTGCAGAAGACTTAATCTAGTTTTTAGCTGTCTTAAAACTGCTTAGTCTTAACACTAAATCTCTTGGTATATCTTTTGTTTTTAAGTGTTTATCCCTTAACACCTTAATGAAGATTATTTGATTGATGGCTATCTAAGAACACTATTCTTCAGAGAAGAACTCAGAATAGTTGGGGTGGGGCAGGAGGGTGGGGCAAGGAAAGAAAGATAAAGATGGCAGCACCGAAGTAGAGAAGAAAGACCCAGAAAGGCAAAGGTTCCAAAGACTAATTGTGCAATTGTGTGCAGTGTAGTATATTATAGGGTCACTGTTTTCCAGTCAGAAGACCTTACTGGGAGTTCTGACCCTAGCTACATACCTAGGTGATCTCCCAGGTCCCTTCCCACATGTGTCATTCCAATTTCTGTATATGTTCCAATATTCCATGTTCAATATTCTTCAGCCCCTTCAAGCCCTAACATTCTCTGATTCTGACTCCTGAAGATGGAAAAACCTTAAGTGAATCTTTAATGGAAGAAAATCTGATAGTGGAAGGGGATGAGGCTGTAGGACAGGAAGGGAAGGGGGTTGGGGAGAAATAGACTTATCTGAGCAGAGCATTTCAGATGACATCATATTGATTGCCTTCTACTTTATTGGTTTGCAAAGGATGTCCCTAGTATAATGGAAAGTCAGAAAATCTGGATTCAAAACACACCTCTGATTGTATATAACCTCTCTGACTTAGGGCAAATCATTTACCTTCCCTGGACCACAGTTTCTTCATCTGTAAAATGGTGAGGCTGAGCCAGGTAACCTCTGAGGTCCTTTAGCATTCCAGATCTATGATAAAATAGCCATTCAACCAGCATTTACTAAGTGTGTCAGACACTGTACTAATGATTCCATATTCCTTTCTGCTATTTGAGCTCAGACAAAGCCAGCTGACTCTCAGAGAGAGCAAGGAGAGGATAAAACCCTGTAGAAGATGTTTTGTGTAGAGAGAAGGGTGAAGATGTGCGACCTCCCTGGAAGGTGTGCAGCCTCTCTGGAACACCCTATTTCTTTGTGTGAGAACTGGGATTTCTGGAGGCAAATCAATGTTTGGAGAGGGCATAATAGCTTTGACTATTGTGTCCACATTAATCCAGATCCTCTTGTGCCTCAGAATCCCTATTCAATGTCATCTGAAAAATCCCACCTCGATGACTCCGTGTATCTTCAGAAAACAAGGTGACAGACTCTTCAACTGGGCTGTGAATTAGTCATTTTCAGCTTCCTTGCCAAGAAATAAATATGGCTTTAGAGGTCATTTTAGCATCACAGACTGCTGGAGTCAGAAGGGATGTAAGAGAATATAAGCTCAAAGTCCTCAGTTTACAGAGAAAGAAAATGAAGTTCAAAAGGGAAGTGACTTGACCAAGGTCATACAATGAATTAGTTAGCCAGTCAAGTGCTGTAGCCTAGACTCCCAGACTTTCTACTCAGAGATCATTGTTCCACATCATACAGCCTAAATTGTAAAAGCCCCAGCTCCATCTCAAAAGAATATGCAGAAAATCAGAGATTCATCAAAGAATGTTTTTCTGCATCAATCAGGATTAAGTAATCTGTCCTTTATCTTCTTTATTGTCTAATTGACCAGGGACCATATTTCACCTGGGGGATTTAAGGGTTAATCACTCAGGGCAGTCATTTTTTCCCCCTTCTGGGGATTGTGTCATGCAATCTTAATATCCTTTTAATGAAACAGGCTTCTGAGGTCATTCCCAAGTTGCCAGGGAAGAAGAAATGCTAAATTCACCCATTGCTAAGTGGGACCTATGATAATTGGACATCTCATGGGAACATCTGAGGCATCTCTTTATAATTAGCAGACCACTTGTGAAGCAAGAGACATTAACAGTTTAATGGAAAGACAGCCTGCTATAATGGAAAGACTGAGGCTTTGAGTCGAAAGACTGGAGTTCAGATCTCATTTACTTAATGATCCTAGGCTTAACCAGCCTCAATTTCCTCATCTGTAAAACAGGCAACTGAACATAGACTACTTGCCTTGAAGTCATATTGGGAAGACAGTACTTCATAAATCTTAAGGAAATATGAGCTGTTACCATTGCTAAGTGCAATGGGGGACACAAAGAAGCAGGAGATGCTTTACCTTCCTGTTTTTCATTCAATATGATGAAGAGAGAAGCCTTTTATCCACTCTCTGTCTTATAGGTGTGACATAAAGAGTTAACTGTGAAACTGTCCAGGACAAGTGCCTCCTGAGCTGGGTCAAAGTCAAGGGCTTTTAGAATTCAGAAAAGATCTGTGTGAGACAGTGCAATCAGAAAAGTCTCCAATGAGCAGGGAAGAATGAGAACTTGGAGTCATGGGGGCTGAGCTTAAACCTTTGTTCAGCCATTTCCTGCTTGTAGATAGGATATTTAACTTCCCTGGGTCTCATTTCCTCATTTTAGAAAATGAGAAAATAGTAATAGTAGTAGTAGTAGTAGTAGTAGTAGCAGCAGCAGCAGCAGCAGCAGCAGCAGCAACAGCAACAGTAATAGTAGAAAAACATAATAATAGTTAGCATTTGTAGAGTAAAAACCACAAGGTTCACAAAGCACTTAATAAATATTATTTCATTTTATCCTCCAAATAACCCTGGAAAGTAAGTGCTATTATTATCCACATTTCTACAAATGAAGAAACTGAGGCACAAAATGAGATGGCTAGTCCAGAGTCATAGAGTCTGAGGCATCATTTGAACTCAGGTCTTCTTGACTCAGGTCCAGTGTTCTCTCCACTGTGCTCTCTCTAAGCTCAGAATGACAGGCTCTAAGATTTTATCTTCTACTAGTTCTGTGTGGATCTTCTGTATTGGCCCCAGAAAAATAGAATTCATTTAATTCATGAACATAATTTACTGAGCATGTACAACATTCAGAACCATGTATTAGGTATTAGAGGGAAGGCAGTATGAGAGTAATAATAGAGATAGGAATTGGGCTTGTTATTTCTTTGTATAGAGAACTCCAAGGTGAAGAAATAGCCTTTATCAAATCAGATTGATGCTTCCAAACATCCGCTCTCAGAGCATAGCCTAAAAAACACTTAAGGATTATGTGACTTGCCCAGGATCACATAGAGCTGGCAACAGATCTTCCTGACTTCAAAGATACCTCTCTGTTTATCACGTCACTGCTGCTTTTCTGAAGGTGATATCATAATGCTTATTATCATTACTGTTGTAACTGAGTCCCTGAAGGAATCTGTCCAGCTTTGGGTTCAACTATTCATGAAAATGCTCATAACTAAATCTTCTTCCTTTAGACCAGTTAAGATCCATCAAATAGTCTCCTAATGTAGTGAAACAATAACAACTGAAAGGAGAAAGGACTATGTATGTTACAGAGTTACCATCTTTCTCCTATTCCCAATTCCTAGCATGAAGGTAGATGGGATCTGACTTCCATTCTCCACCAAAGGCTTCCTGAGCCAGCTCTACCATGTTACTCAACCACATCAGTCTAGTGTTGGTCAAAACAGGAGGGACTCACTGCCATGTTATGCAGTGACTACATCATTTCTTGTCTATTCTCAGAGGAATAGAGAAACATCTCTTAACTACAACGCCCAGAAAGAATGCAACTGCTAAACTCTCCGCTCTTCTTACTTCTTGCTTTCTGTTCTAATCCTGCTGCCTCTCAAGCTCATGTCTCCTAGGGCAATTCCCTAGCAGCCAGATAGCCACTAAAGCTCTGTGGGAAGTACCTAGTAATATCACCTGGTAGAGTGGGGAGGGGAGATGGGACGAGGCAGAAGGAGAGAAATGCAGTTCAGAGAAACACAGGGTTTTGTTTCTTTGTACATTCTGCTTAAATTCACTTTGTTGTACCTTTGACCCAGAATTGAAGCAAATGAAGTTAAATCTGAGGGATTTTCCACAAAACATTCTCATTGGATCACTCCCTCATCCAAGTATTTCCTTTGGAAACATTAGAATGTAGTTTATGGATAGATCTCCACAGAAAAGGCAAAGGTAAGTGACCTTCACCTTCCACATAAATACTGAGGCTTACAATATACGCAGAATGTATAACCAGCTATATTTTTGTGGTTGTTCATTTATTTCAATTGTGTCCAATTCTTTGTGATCCCATTTCAGACCTTCTTGGCAAAAATATTGTAGTGGTTTGCCATTTTCTTCTCCAGCTTATTTTACAGTTGAAGAAACTAAGGCAAATAAGAGTTAAGTAACTTATTCAGGGTCACACAGCTAGGAATTATGATCAGATTTAAACCCAGGTCTTTCTCGCTACAAGTTTGACTCTCTATTGCGTCACATAGCTGCCTCAGTTTTATTTTATCTGAAAGAAGACGCAAGGGACTCTTACCTGAGTTATACTCAAGATAAGTCTCCTTCCTTCCTCAGGACTTAGTATCATAGATCTAAGCTAATAGAGATTTGAAGATAAAACTGTCTTGTCTCTCCCCTAAGTCTTCTCTTCTCTAAGTTTAATGACCAGTTTCTTTAACTGATCCTCACATGACATGATCTTGGGACACCTTGCCATTCTGGTCTTTCTCTTCTAGATAATCTCCAACTAATCCTGCCTAAAATGTAGCATCCCAAGGCAAATTCAACATTCTAGAATCCAGTTGTTGTCTAACTAAAGTAAAATAGTATTATCACTTCTCTCACCAGGGACTTTCTGCCCCTCTGAAAGTATTCTTAAATAGGATTGGGTTAGTTCAGTGAAATCCAAAAGTCCCTCACTGTCTCATTATATTATCCCCATTTTAGATTTGTCTAGGTGATTTTTTTAAATTGAAGTGTAAAACTTTATATTTATCCTTATTATATTTCATTTTCTTCAATATGACCCAGGATTTTAGCCTATCATTATCTTTTGAGATTTCTCTCTCTCTGTCATCCAATGTCTAAGCTATCTCTCTTAACATTATTTTAGCTGAAAATATAATAATCATGCCATCAATTCCTCTTTCCAAGTCATTGACAAAAGTATTGAGTAGCACAGGGCTAAGATCCCTAGGACTATCTGCTTGAAACCTCCTTCCAAGCTGACATTGGACCATACACTTTCAAATTCATTCAATTATGCTATTGTCTATACAAGTGGTCTACTATACATAATAAGGACCATCACTATGACCCCAAAGGATAGGTGATGGACCAATTGAAAGATAGGAAGTTGTTTCACAATGTGCTTTCTCCTAATAACAATCATAGAGCTTGTCTCAAATACAGTCTTATTCACCAATATTCCTGCCTTCTCCCACACCCTATACTCTGCAAGTTTCTACCCTTTTAAACCAGGCATTGACTGTCTCGTGCAATTATAATCTAATCACTCCTTTGGTACCCATAGCAGGAGCTGAGGAGGTTCCTTGTAGAAAATCCCATACCTCCTGGACAAAACAATTCTGATCACCTCTATTGTTTCATCAGGTATCCTGCTGGAAGGTAGCCTCAGGAATACAGGGCAGAATCTAGTTAAGTAAAACTACAGTTTGCTTTCTTTACATTTTGGGTGGGACAGAGTAAATCACACAAGGCAGACAGGCAACAGATCACAGTTTTCATGATGTTATCTTCCCCCCACCCCACCCCAAAACTGTCCTCTCCCAAACTTCCCTATTATTGTAAAGGTGCTACCATCCCTCCATTCAAGGAAGGTCACAACCTCAGTGTCATCCTCATTCTCCCTTACCCTTCCTATTCAATCTGTTGCCAAACATTATCATTTCTCTATATCATTTCTGCTTCTCTTTACTGATGCATCATGTCATTCATCACCACTCACCTGGACTATTGCAATAGATTCCTTATCTCTCCTCTAGTAAATCCTCCACATAGTTTTCCCAAGTTCATATCTGACCACACCATTCCCCTCTTTAGTAAATTCTTAGTGACTTCTGTTAACTCTAGGATCAAATATTATTTCATCCTTAATTGCTGCTTTTCAATAGAAATTTATTTTCTTTTGGAATCTTCTAAATCTATTTCTTCTTCTAGATGTATATAAGTATTAGAACAGTGTTTCATTTATATAGTTTATAAATAAATGAATATGCATATCTGGGGTGCTCAGAATTTTTTGACTCACTGTTGAGTCATTAAAAATAATTTGGCAACTTCTGGTGTAGACCACATCTGTCCTTCATTTTTAGAAGAATATCACAAGACACCTTGTCAAATGTTTTGCCAGAATCTAAGTAAAGTATATCTACAACAGTCCCTTGATCTACCAGTTTAGTAACTGTCAAAAAAGGAAATGAGGTTAGTCTGAAACAACCTATTCTTTTTTTAAGTATCTTCCATTTCCTTTTGTTTTTACACCAAAGTCAGTTCCCTTCAAATCATTACCATTGTGCCTTCCCTAGCAACAAAGGCAAACATTCAACATTTATTGTATTTAAAAATGTATAAACCATTCTTAACTTGCAGGCTATACAAAAACAGATTGCAGGATGGATTGGGTCTTCCGGCATTAGTTTGTGGACCCCTTGTTTAAGCTGAACCAGCTGACATAGCGGCTGAAAGCATATACCACACATGCCCTGTCCTTGACTATGCCATGCTTGCTTTATGTGATCACCTATTCCATTTCCAGATGTTCACTAATCATTCCTTTAATAATACATTCTAGACTGTTCCCAGGAATCAAAGTTGAATTCACCAGCCTGTAATATGTACAATATGTTTTGTTCCCTTTTTCTGGAAACTAGAACAGATGCTTTCCTTGGGTGTCTCTCCTGTTCTTTGTCCTGCAAATATTGGTGAGTGTGCTTCATCAGCGCTTTCTCTTCCTAAGGATATAGTTCATTGATGGCTGGTGACTTGAACTCATCAAGGACAACCAGGTACTCTCTAGCTCCTTTCTTACTTATCTTGGGTAGATATCCACTCCCTCTTAGCCTTTTTTATACTGTATCTCCTATCCAAAGGTCACCCTTCTCAGCAAAGAAGACAGAAGTAAAATCATAGTTCTTGCCTTCCCTCTATCACTGGTTATGACCATCCTGTCCACTTTAACAGCAGTCATAACCTTTTTTAATCTTCCACTGTAACCCCCCCCACAAACACATACCTCACTGTAGCTAAAAGTATTTTTTGTTCCTAGTTCTGCTTCCCAGTCCCAGTTCTTTCTAAATATTAGAACTCTGAACCATTCTTGCAGAGCAGTATCAAATTTTTGTATTTATCCTCTGTTGCATACCCATGATTCCAATTCTTTAATCATCTTACTCACATAGTCTACTTACATAGTCTTTTTCTCCCCTCAAAATTCATGGATGAGTTCAAGTATTTGCTAACTCCCTCCAGGTGCCAGACTCTGAGTTAAGTGCTAAGAATAAAATGACAATAGCAAGAATACTTGCCTACAGGGGCATCTAGATAGCACAGTGGTTAGAGCATGGGCCCTGGAGTTAGGAGGACATGAATTCAAATTTGACCTCAAATACTTAATAATTGCCTAAATGTGTGGCCTTAGGTAAGTCACTTAACGCTCTTGCCTTGCAAAAAAACAAAACAAAAAAAAAAGAATATTTGCTTTCAAAGAGTTTATATTCTATATTCAAAGAGTTTCTACAACATGTACATATAAAGTGTCCCATAAGACTTAGTGCAGTTTTTTTTAGGTTTGTGCAAGGCAAATGGGGTTAAGTGGCTTGCCCAAGGCCACACAGCTAGGTAATTATTAAGTGTCTGAGACCGCATTTGAACCCAGGTCCTCCTGACTCCAGGGCCAGTGCTCTATCCACTGCACCACCTAGCTGCCCCAACTTAGTGCAGTTTTAAGCCTTAATAGCTTAAAGATTTAATTAAATCCTTAATAGCATAAAACTTTACTAGGATTTGTGGAACATCCTATGTAGAAGTACATACAGAATATAATAATAATAAAAACAATAGCTAATAATAGCTAACATGTTAAGGTTTGTAAAGCCTTAGCCATATATTACCTCATTTTAATCTACTTAGAGAGCTCTCCCTATTCCTCTACATCAGAATTCTCTCTCTCTCTCTCTCTCTCTCTCTCTCTATCTCTCTCTCTCTCTTCATTATTTCATTCTTAAGAGCTTCCTGTCCTTCCTAGATTGATTTCCCCTGTAGAATTTTAAGACATGGGTTTATGCCTATCCTTTCTCTATTCTTTAGCTTTCCTCCTTCCAAAATTGAGGCTGTGTGCCAGCCTCTTCCTGACTTACACCAAAAGAGAAATAGAGAAGCATCAATTCCCTGAAAGGATTCCCATCGTTTCCTCCCCAGTGATCAGTTCCTCCTTCTAACCCTCCTCTGATGAGAATCAGATCTAGTATAGAAGTTCCTCTGTTGATTCATTCACCTTTTGAAGGATGGAAGTTTCAGGAAGGCAATGTCAAGGAATGATGAGCTGTTCTGCTTTGGGTGGAGAGAGATTGAACAGATGTTCCCCATCTCCACTTTATTATGCTTCAATGCCAGGCATATGATCATTTCCCAAACTTCTCATCTACTTCATCTTTCAGGAAGCCTTTTATGAGCTGCCTACAGAGTACACAATAATCTGTCCTATGTTCCTGAGGCACCTAGAACCTCTAGTGTTCAATGGTGATTTTTTTTATCCTGAGTCATCTTCTGTAGTAATATGTAAGTCTTATATGTAAGAAACTTGTGTTTCTAATGAAAATGTGAGGTATCTGAGGGCAAAGACCACATCATAGACCTTAGTATCCCTACAACATTGGGCACACAATGTAGACCCCAAAAATTCTTGAGTGAATGAAGTGCAATATTTCTGTGAATTGAAAGAATAAATGTTCAGAAGGCCTTTCCTTCACAAATCACGTAGAATCCTAGTTGTCACTTTCTAGGAGAGATAATGATTTACTGTGGCTCTAACAGGAATGCTCTCTACTTGTGTTCTGAGTCATTGACTTCCAGGAGAATGACTGTTGATACTGGGAGTACTGGAGCCCTCCTTAAACTCAGGATGTCCCTACTGTTTCTGACCCTTAATTGGCACCAGCATGTTGACACACAAAGGGTCTACTCAGTGGAAGTCAAAGCTTATTTACCAGTGAACTAGTCAGCAGCAGGGAAGACCAACTTCAAGGTTCATAACTTTTTTTTGTGAAAATTTGGTAACAAGTGCAGGCAGCAGATATATGCCCTTTCCACAGATAAATCAAAGTTTAGGATACCAAGTAAGTTCTGGGTCCAACCTTCAAGCTATAGGTTAGCAAGTTCTTGCCACCCCCTCTTCTACCTGGTACAGACCTGTGAACTGTTACCCTCATTAATAAAATATTAATTAATATTTGAATTGATTTTGAAGTCTCTATAACAATATTAATGATATTCTTTTCTTTTTTAATAAAGATTTTTTTTTTTTGAGTTTTACAATTTTTCCCCTGAGCTTACTTCCCTCCTCCCACCCCACCCCCACAGAAGGGAATCTGTCAGTCTTTACATTATTTCCATGGTATATATTGATCTAAATTGAGTATGATGAGGGAGAAATTATATCCTTAAGGAAGAAACATAAAGTATAAGAGATAGCAAGATCAGACAATAAGATAGTTTTTTTTTTCCTGAATTAAAAGTAATAGTCCTTGGTCTTTGTTCAAACTCCACAGTTCTTTCTCTGGATATAGATGGTATTCTCCATTGCAGAGAGCCCCAAATTGTCCCTGATTGTTGCACTGATGGAATAAGCAAGTCCATCAAGGTTGATCATCACCTCCATGTTGCTGTTAGGGTGCACAGTGTTTTTCTGGTTCTGCTCATCTCACTCCATATCAGTTCATGCAAATCCCTTCAGGCTTCCCTGAAATCCCATCCCTCCTGGTTTCTAATAGAACAATAGTGTTCTATGACATACATATACCACAGTTTGCCAAGTCATTTCCCAATTGAAGGACATTTACTTGATTTCCAATTCTTTGACACCACAAACAGGGCTGCTATGAATATTTTTGTACAAGTGACGTTTTTACCCTTTTTAATCAATTGATATTATTTTCAAGATCATCACCATCAAAGAGTAGAAAGAGGAATGAATTTGGAATCAGAGGAACTGGGTTCAAATCTTGACTTGGACACTAATTGAATGACTTTGAGCAAGTTACAATACTTCATCTGCCAAGCCTATTCCTTACTTTTTTAGCTAGCCTTTCCTTCAAGAATCCAAGTAATCTCCCCAAAAAGGAGTCCATAGATAATTTTGTAAGACATTCTATGCCTTCCTCATATCAGTCCTGTGCAAGAAGTAGTAATCCTAGGATCATAAAAACAGTGTTGTTATTTCTCTTTTGTTCTTGATCAGGACCACGACATCAGGGAGGTAATGCCATGAACTGGATTGAAGTGAGGAAGGGTTATGCAAAGTCCCTGGTTTCACTTTCTCCTCCAAAGCCATTTGGAGGAGATGGCCCTGTAGATGGCCCTGGATGTAGTGGAAGATCTTGGCCTTTTCAAGCTACAGCTTTATCTCAGGTAGACTGAGGAAACACCCATTCTTTGATTAAGGCAGTTTAGAAAGAAATGAAGCAAAGAATGTCTTCTTATACATAATCAAAAAAGCAATCAATATAGATTTAAAGCCAAAAATTATATTAGAAGATATACTAAGTTCTACACCCACCATTATTTTTATAGATCAGGAAATTGAGGCTCATTGAAGCAAAGTGGGCTTCTAACCAGTTACAAGGCTATCTGGGATTTGAACTCAAGGAGTCAGACTCTGAATACAGTGTCTTTTCTGTGATACTGTTCTTCCTCTTCCACTACAGAAACCAGTCAGAATGCTTCAGAGCACTTGGTATAGGAGACAACTGAGACAGACTTACCACATGGACTTCATTTGAGTTTCTGTCTCACTCTGTTCCTTCTCAGCATTTGGTGACAGCAAAGAGAAATTTGTGGGAAGCTAGTGAGAGTGTAAGACACATCAGAACAATCAGGATGTTTTTACATGGTTCCTTATGGCACAAATCTCTTTCCCCACCAACCTCTTCAACCTCTCCCCACTCCCATGACAACAAATGTGAGATAATAAAAAAAGCTTTGCTATTTGAACAGCAACACCAAATAAGGGAATAGTTCATATTTAATTAATATGATTCCAACTAAAAACATGCCCAGTCCCAAGAGTTGTGAGGGGGTTCACAAAATGGGCATCCTGAAATGTAACAGAATGTGGTAAAGGGAGCAAAGAACAAGCCCACATGTCTTCCCCCTCTACTGTTCATCTCTTGGTTTTATTCACCAGAAAAGCCAGGATTGCTTTCATTTGACACTGCTGCCTGAGAAATAATTGGAAACAGGGCCCAAATGGAAAATGTTGATAAATAGAAAACAATGTCTATTTTAAAACCTTCAATCATTTTAGGCATAGTGAAAAGTTCACCAGATAGAGGAACCTAGTCCCAATTCTGCTACTGACTGACTATGTGACATAGGATGAGTCCCTTCTCTACCACTCTGGGTCTCAGATTTCTCTATTATAAAAGAAGTATATTGAGTTAGATGATCATTAAGGTACCTCTGATCTGACAGTTGATGAGTCGAAGTAGTTTTCAAGGTATTTTATTTTATGATCCAAGGTCTCTTTCAGTTCTGATATCCTACAATGTAAGGTTGGAGTTTTGTTTTGTTTTGGTTTATTTTTTGAGCTCTCACATTCTGTCTTCTGAGGTCCCTTCTAATTTAGTATGGTACAGTGGAGAGAGTGATAGACCCTAGAGTAAGGAAGACCTAGTGGTCTGATACTTGCTAGATATGTGACCTTGGGCAAATTACTTCATCTAAGCTTCAGTTTCTTCATGGGTAACAGGAGGGACTTAGGGCAGATAGTCTTTTTGAGATTCCTTCTAAATCTAGGACCTCTGTTTTATATTATAAGTACTCTTTCAGAGTCCTTCCTGAACTAATATTTGATAATGGAGTAGAAATCCCTCTTTTTCTTCAAATTAATAAGTGACTCAAAAACATTTGAACCCTCTCTATTCTTTCCATATAGTAAATAGCCTTCATAGCCTGACATGTAAGGCTTTCCAAGCTCTGACTCTTATACCTTTTTAATCTTATTTCATTTCACTTCCCTAAGATTCAGCTAAACCACATTAATAGTTTTTCTGTGAATTTGATATTTGATCTCCATCTGCTTGCTTTCACACAGGCTCAAATCTGTGCCTTAAATACCTTCCTTCTATTGTCTCCATCATCTTCCATCATTTTCCATCAACTCCCATCATTTTCCATCATCTCCAGCAACTTTCATTATTTCCACATCTCAGAATACTTCACTTCCTTCAAATTCAACACAGCTCAGGTACTACCTCCTTCAGGAAACCTTCCTCCATCCTTCCAGTTTTCAGTACTCTCTTCCTCCTCAGTTTTCCTTATCTGTGCAGAAGAGAAGTGACCCATTTACTAACCTTAATTATGACACCCTCAACTTCTCTATTAAATTAAGCAATCAAACAGAGGTACAAACTAGGAATGAACAAGGCCTAGAAATATCTATTGAAACAAAGGTATAAACTAGGTTCACTGGGTGATTTTTTCACTAGGTGTGAACAATCAAAGGAAGATTGACATTCTTTGGAACCATTGGATAAAAACAAATGGTACCCGGGAAAGTGTCTTGTGATTGGTTGAGTAGAATCAGTCATTCTCTGTGGGGCTTAGTTCATAAAGTAAATCACTCTTTAGAGAGGAGATAATTTCTGTCCCCTTCTCCCCAACCCTTGAAAATCTAGGAAACCTCAAAAGTTCTGGGAGTGACATTTAGCAAGTCATTCAACCCCATTGCTTTAAATAAATAAAAAATCTAATTTAAAAAAAACCCTTTCTGGGAGTTCATTACCACAATGGTAAGAGTGTTGGTGGAACAGGGGTAACTAAAAGCATTATCTGTGTCAGGAGCTAAAAACAAACTAGACACAAGGTAGCTTCAGGGAAACTTCATGGGACCCTCAAAAAAGGAGAAAACTTACTCTTTAGCCATTTGTACTACTAAGGTTAAATCTACTTCCTTCTGGACTTCATTGATACTTGTGAGAAAGTGTGTCCCAAACTTTTAGGAGAGATGTTTTACAACTAACTGTTCTTAATATCTTAATAAACACTTCTAAATAAATGCCAATTCTGGCTAGCTAATTGCAATCAACTGGATAATGAATAGAGAGCTTAGAGGCTTATAAGTGATAATATTAAGAAAACACCTTGAACCCCTTGAGATTGCCCATAGAATCCGGAGGGGAAAACTAGACAGCCCCTGGAGCTCTGCACTGCCAATAAAAGTGGAATTTGGGTGGGTTAGCCTAAAGCCTGCAATATACATTTAAAAACACGCGCATATTTTTGTTTCTTCCCAGAAGCTTGTACAGTCCTCCCAGGATTATTTCATTTTTCTTTTGTATCCCAAGTGACTAGCATAGTGCTTTACACCTACTTGTTGTTTAATAAATGTTTATTGAATTCCCTGAATGGAAGGGACTAGACCCCTACCAAGGCAAGGTCAAACTACTTTTTCCATATGATGCTTTTTGGGGTCTACAGGGAAGACTTGGGTTCAAAAGAAATACAATCTTCTGCCACAAGGTGACTCAATTACCTAAAGTGGTTGCAGTTGTCCCTGCTCTAAAAGAGAAGGATTTGATATGGATGAGATTTTAGCTCTGGATGAATTTTTCATTGAAAATGTTACTTAATGCTGCCCTAATGGATTTTAAATGCTGTGGATGCATTGCTAAGTAGGTTTAAGTCTTCAGAATTCACATGAGCTACTTTGAGAAACTTCTGATTCATAAAGCTGGAACTACAGTACTTTCCTTAAGGTCTTTTAAAAAGGTTTGTTGATGACTTTTGTTTTTACATCGCAGTTATTTCCAGATATATCCTATTCCTACTACCCCCAAGATATCATCCCTTGTAGGAAAGTAAAAACAAGTGATATCTCATGGACACTGTATCTAACAGCACATATGACTTTCTATACCCATAGTCCACCACCTCGCCAAAGAAAGTAGGATGCTGCATTAACTCATTTTTTTTTCTCTTGGGCCAGATAACCATTAGTAATTCCATAGTGTTCAATGTTTTAAAATTATTTTAATTCATATTATTGTTGTCATTGTATGTAACATATAGTTTTGTATTTTTATTTTTAAGTGTATAATTTAAAATATATTGTTTGTTTTATACCTATATAGTTATAAATCATTTTACTGTTTACTTTCCTAAGATTTTAAAGAATTATTACTCATCTTTTGGACCAGAGTATCACAGATTTAGAGCTTAAAGAATCTTTGGAAGTTGTCTTGACAATTCCTTCATTTTACAGATGAAAAAAACTGAGACCCAGAGAGGATAGGTGACTTATCCCAAGTCACACAGATAATAAATAGTAAATTCATCATTTGAACCTTAATTGTGAGATGCAGGTATAGGTTTTAAAAAATGGTAGGTGGGGGGGAGGGAAGTAAGATTGGGGGGAAATTGTAAATTTTTGTAAAATTCAAAATAAAATCTTTCACAAAAAAAATGGTAGGGTTGGGGACAGCTAGGTAACATGGTGGATGGAACACTGGCCCTGGAGTCAGGAGGACCTGAGTACAAATCCAACTTCAGACATTTAGTGGTTACTTATTTATGTGACCTTGGGCAAGTCATTTAACCCCATTACCTTGCCAAAAAAAAAAAAGATGGGTGGGTCAGTGCAGAAGAAGCATAAGTCACAAAGGAAACTTTTTGTTAGACTCTGAGGTAGTTATCCCTTGGATCACATCTTCTTCTGTTCAGAAATAAAATTTCCTTATTCTTCAACTACCTGAGTTATTCTGCTTTGTTCTTTTTTTTTAGGCTTTTGCAAGGCAAATGGGGTTAAGTGACTTGCCCAAGGCCACACAGCTACGTAATTATTAAGTGTCTGAGACCGGATTTGAACCCAGGTACTCCTGATTTCAGGGCCGGTGCTTTGTCCACTTCACCACCTAGCTACCCCTTACCTGAGTTATTCTAGAAAGAACCCAGGACTCCAAATGAAGAAAACTGAATTCTTGGCCCACTGTTGGCACATTCTCTACTCTTTGACCTTTGGTGGATCACTTCTCTCCAGGTTTTAAATTCCTCATCTGTAACACGAAGAAAGCAGATTCTATATTCTCCAACTCTAAAGTATAGGATTCAAGGTTCAGCCAACTTGCAACATGTGAGATCTGGAACAATTTGCTTTTTCCATTAAATGAAAACTAGTTAAGGTGGGGGACTATTTTATGTTTGTCTTCCCCCCAAAACCTGGTAGAGTGTTGGTGAAATGTTAGATTAATAAATGTGTATTGATTGAATAAAATGAGATAAATAGCATCTGTCTTCACTATCTCATGGGCTATGTTATGAAAATCCAAAGGCATGTTAGATATAAAGTACTTTTTAAACCATAAACCATCATATAAATGCAGGCTATTGTTGTTTCAACAGAAAATGTACCAAATAATAGGAGCTATTTTGGAGTTACATGCTTTGATCTGGAAGTGAGGTTGATTCAAATTTTTTAAAGTCTCTTGCTTTGAAAAAGTAGTAGTGTACCCCTTTAATAATGGAGAGGTTTAGGGGTGGCTAGGTGGCGCAGTGGACAGAGCACCAGTCCTGGAGTCAGGAGTATTTGAGTTCAAATCTGGCCTCAGACACTTAATAATTACCTAGCTGTGTGGCCTTGGACAACAAGCCACTTAACCCCATTTGCCTTGCAAAAAAAAACCCTAAAAAAAAAAAAAGAATGCAGAGGTTCCAAAAATCATCACAGATGCTGTTATGTTGGTTCTTTAAAAAATGTCAAAAAAAAAAAGGAAAAACAACACCCACCACTGTCTATTTTTTTAGTTTAATTTTTAGTTTAATTGATGCATTATTTTTTTGTATCACAGTCATTTTCAGATATATTCTGAACCCCAACCCCACCTCAACTCCACCCCCCCCACACACACACACAAAACACAGGAGGAAAAACCCGTCCCTATCAAATAAAGTAGGCAATATTCTGTATCTGCTTCCTCTCTGAGGAAAGGAAGCAGAGAACTCACCAGTGTGTTTTTTCAAGGACACTTAAAATCTACATGCATGGATCTAATAGGATGCAGAGCCCTAAACTGGAAACCCAGAACATCTAACATACCACTAGGATACTGTTTGGCTTGGGAAATCTATGGAATCTCTTTATATCTCTATTTGTTCATCTGTTAAGTGGAAATAAATATTCATACATGGCATAGAAGAGTTGTAAAATGACCATCTAGTTTTGCACAACTGGCTGAAAACAGTTTGGTATTCAACAGCTCACATTGCTTTGATGTCCCTTTGTATATTTTACATTTTATCATCTGGAGTTGTTGTTCAGTCATTTCCAATTCTTTGTTGACCCTATTTAGAGTTGCCTTGGAAGAAATATGGAGTAGTCTGTCTTTTCCTTCTCCAGTTCAATTTACAGATGAGAAACTGAAGCACGCGGGATTAAATGACTTGTCTCTAGGAAATGTCTGAGGTCAGATTTGAACTCAGGAAGATGAGTCTTCCTGACTTTAGACCTGGCTCTCTGTCTTTCTGTGTTACCTAGCTGCTCTTGTCATCTAGAGATGACAGCTTAATTGAGAAATGATAGACTGTGCTAAAAACTCCCCACTCTGAAAAAGGGACATATAATGACCTCATTATATGTGGTGGAGGAACAAATAGAGTCTAATATTTAGTTTCTCCAAACACTTGGAGGAAGAATAAGGTCAGTGGAGGCTTTCTTTATTTTCCTCATCTGTAAAATAAGACAGTTATACAGGATGATACTTGAGATCCCTTCCCATTACAACAATCTGTTCTAAAGTCCCTGTTCAGCTCATCATTCTTCTTACTCTAACTAGAAAGGACTAATCACTTTCCAGGATTCTCCCTGAAAGTCCCAACCACTGACTCACAGCTCTGGGGCCCTTTGCCAGAGATGGGGAAAACTCTGGGACCCTTTGCCAGAGTTGGGGAAAACTCTGGATGTGGACCAAGAAGAATCAGGTTCTAAGTCAAAGATCAATACAACTAAGCTGTGTGACCTTTGGGAAGTCATTGTCCTTTCAGTTTCAGTACCTCATCTGTATAATGGAGATAACAAAACTCAAACTCCCTCCCTCCAAGAATTATTGTTAGACAAATGCATTTTAAATATTCAGAACCTAGATAAATGGTATTATTCTTCTCCATTGTACCTAATAACGTTTATACACTGACTTTTATGTAGAAAACAGAGGCCTTAAGGAGTGGTGAATGACTCAGCAATGAAAAAGAGGAGGCTTGAAAGACTAAGTCTCAATATACCTGGCTTATGGTACTTAGCAAGAACCTCTCTGAACCATAGATTTCTATAATTATCTATAACTAAGGAAGTTGAATGAAAAGAAGTCATTTATCACTCAAATATTCTATATTTAAAGAGAGACATATATCCATGTGCATGTTTACATATATGCACATATATGATATAGACATGCATGTGCAAATATCTTTATATATACTTACATATATACCTAGATGCATGCACATTGTGTGTATATAATATATTGTATGTGATATGATAATATATGTCTATATATCTATCTTTTATTGTAGTTAGCATTTACATTAAGTTTACAAAGTCCTTTACAACTCTCTTCCAGTCCTCTCATTCCTTCTCCTTTGTTTCCTTTGTTCTGAGGGCCTTTTGAACTCTGACAGTCTGAGAATCCAAAGTCCCTTCCTGTCCAGACATTTTAGGATGTTATAATAACAATGATGGCTAGCATTTAGCTTCACTGTTTGCAAAGCACTTTGCAAATGTTCTCTCACTGAATCCTTACAACAACTCTGATATTATTATCCCTATCATACAGATGGGGAAACTGAGTCTAAAAGAGTCTAAGCATCTTGTTCTAGATCAAATAGCTAGTAAGTTCTGAAAAGAATTGCTAACAGGTTAATGGAAACCATTAGCAGATATCAGGGTCTTGAGGGGAAACGTTTTCTGCAAATGAGCAACTGGTTATTGACCTAACAATTCCTGATATGGAATTTCCTCTCATTGCCTCCCCACTGACCTTACTTTTCCTTGAAGTTGGAGAAACTAAATATTAGATTCTCCTTGTTCCTCTGTCATATATAATGAGACTGAGGCTCGTTGCCTCTTTTTCAGAAGAAAAGCACTTTCGCATAGCTCTTCACTTTTCATTTAAGCTGTCATCTCTGGGTTTTGTCATGATGGACTTTGGGTCAGAGGACCTGAGTTCAAATCCTGATCTTGTCACTAATGTAAATGTCACCTAGAATAAGTCATTAAACTTCTCTAGACCTCCATTCTCCCATTTGTAAAAATGAGGAAAATTAAGCTGAAGGCCTCCGAGGTCCTTCCTTGCTCTAAGTCTATGATCTTAAAACTAAAAGCAGGTTCTGGCTCTACTCAGTTTGGCACTCAACAACTCACATTGGTCTGATATCCCTTTTGCATGTTTCTACTGCTTATAAACTATGTGATCATTCTCATTAGTTTCCTCATCTGTAAAATAAGACAATTAGGGATATTTGAGATTCCTTTCCATTCTAGCAGTCTGAGTTCTAAGGTCCCCATTCAGCTCTAGTTTTTTGCCCATTGTTCTAAGATGTAATCCTGGGTTCTAAGATCTGTGATTTGCAGATTTTCAAGGTGCCATTTAAAGCTATGGTTCTGTTATAAGCACACAGTCACACAGAGGAAGATGATAAAAGATACCCAATCACAAGCCTCAAGTTCCCATCCTGGTGTTAAGCTATACTTGGATATATGGAGATGCTTCAACTAAGAGATTATAAAATAGATAAGAGTTGAGAGAAATTTTCTCACATTAAAGAGGCACACAGGAAGAACTTTGACAGTGGAGGGGGAAAATGAAGGGGTGGACAATGTTTGAACCCCACTCTCATCAGAATCTATTCAAAGAGGGAAGAATGAACACATACATACTTATTTGTGTTTAGAAATGTAATTTACTCAATAGGAAAATAAGAGTGGAAGGGGATGATTAAGGAGAGAATAGATGAAAGGAGGCAATGATTAAAAGCAAAATAGACTTTTGAGGAGGAGAAGAAAAAAGAGAGAGAATAGATAGAAGAAAAAGAGAAAACACAATTAGTAATCATAACTGTGAATGGGAATGGGATAAGCACACCCTTAAAATGAAAGCAGATAGCAGGCTAGATTAGAAACTAGCATTCAACAATATGTTGTTTACAAAAGACACACTTGTAACAGAAAGAAACCAATAGAGTAAAGGTAAAGGACTGGAACAGAATCTATTAAGCTTTAACTGAAGTAAAAATTTTTAAAAAAAGGATAGGTAGTGATCTCAGACAAAGCAAAAGCAAAAATAGACTTAATTAAAAGGGATAAACCACATTTTGCTAAAAAGTACCATATATAATGAATTAATATCAAAAAAATTGGAGCAAGTTTCTCTAATTAAGGACTCACTTCTCAAATATATAATGAGCATAGAGCTGAGTCAAATTTATAAAAATAAAAGCCATTCCCCAATTGATATATGGTCAAAGCACATAAGCAGACAGTTTTCAGAAAAAGAAAAAAAGCTTTCTTCAGTCACATGAAAAAAAATTATCTAAATCACTATTGATTAGAGAAAGGCAAATTAAAACAACTCTAAGTTACCACCTCACACCTATCAGAAGTGACAAATACCAGAGGGTCTAAGAAGGAAAAAGTACACTAATGAAGTCTTGGCGGTGTAGATAACTGCTTCAACCATTCAGGATCACAATTTGGAACTATGCCCAAAGGGTTATTAAACTGTGCATACATTTTGATCTAGTGATGATCTGAATCCCAAAGAGATGAGAGGATAAGGAAAAGGATCCAAATTTAAAATATATATCATACATAGACACACACACACACACACACACACACATACATATAGCAGCCCTTTCTTGTTGGCAAATAATTGGAAATTTAGGAGGTGTTCATCAGTTGGGGAATGGCTGAAGAACTTGTGGTTTATGATTGTGATGGTATATTATTGTTCTGTAAGAAGTGATGAGGGTTGTGGTTTCAGGAAAACATGACAAAACCTATATACATTGATGCAAAGTAAAGTGAGAAGAACTAAATCATTGTGCACAGTAACAGCAATGTGGTAATATTGATTAACTATGAAAGACTTGGCTACTCTGATCAATAATGATCCAAGACAATTCCAAAAGTCTCATGATGAAAAAATGTCATCCACCTCCAGAGAGAGAACCAATGAATTCTAAGTGCAAGCTGAAATATAATTTCCTCATTTTATTTTTCTTGGGTTTTAGGGAATTTGACTAATATGGAAATATGTTTTATATGATTTCACATGTGTAATTGATATATTTCTTGCCTTCTCAATTGCTGTGAGATGATATAGGGAGGGATGAAAAGAATTTGGAACTCAAAGTTAAAATAGAAAATAATGTTAAAAATAAATAAATATTTTTTTTTTGAAAGAGAGCTCAAAATAGAGATAGGAACTGGGAACTTCCAAATGAGGAAATTCTCTCAACTAGTACAGTCTGAGAGAGTTGCCTGAGACATCAAGAGGTTGAGTAACCTTGGTCTAAGGTCATATTACCAGGTATGAGTCTAAAGTAAAATATAAACCCAGTTCTTCCTGCTTCTCAGGACAGTTCTCTGTCTACTATATCACATTTCATTTAGAACTGGGAGACTAGGAGAGAACATATAACCCTATTTCTTCCCCCCTCCCCATTTCTTATTCAAATAAGGAAACAATATATAACTTGCCTAAGATATTATATATATATATATATATATATATATATATATATATATATGTCAGAATCAAGAGTCATACATGGAACCTATGATTCCAATTAGTGCTTTTTCTACCATAATAGACTGAGAAGATAGTTTAGTTACAGACTAAATAAAAAATAAAAAGTTTAATTAATGCTCTTTTTATTAAAGGTCTAATCACTTCCTAGGTATTACTTAACTGCCCCCTGCAACATCCCAGAACCCTCCTTTGTAGTGTAGTTAAATAAAATAAATTGATATAATGACCAAGCAAAACTGTGAATTCTAATTCCAACCCTGCTAATCAATCAATCATCACATGACTGGGCATCTACTCTATAACAGAATATGTGCCCGGCAGGTGCTAGGGAAAGTCAATATCTCAAAACTGGGTTCCTGCCTTCAAGGAGCTCACAGTCTACTTGGGAAGATGAGGCATTATCCTTGAATAACAAAACTACCAACATTCTGGGCCATTTGATTTCATGAGAGTCAGGTAGCAAATTCTGTAATAAAATTCTTAGGAAAGAAAAATCCCTGTGGACTTTCTTAGTCAGAGAAGGCTCCCTGGAGGAAATGGGATTATACATATAATAATTGAACCTTCCAAATATTGAGACTCGGAGGCTCATCTCAGAAAGGATTCCCTAGACGGGTACAAAATACATGGGCAGCTAGGTGATGCAGACAATAGAGCACCTGGAGTAAGGAAGACCTGAGTTCAAATGTGACATCAGATACTTGACACTTACTAGCTGTGTTGAGGTGTAGGGTGTGTTCAAGAAAGACTAGGACCTCTGGTGTGAGGGCTGCTGAGCCTTTTGCAGGACTTCTTTCCACTTTTGATGTCCACCTGAGCCACTTGTGGCTCCAAGAAGCTGAAGCATGCACAGAGATCACACCTTGGTAAATTGTTTTGGCAGGCAGGCTAAACCAGATAGAAGGTAATTGAGAGGTCTAAAACCCTTTGGGGAGTCAGGGGAGTGCCTGCCCCAATTATGTGAAGTCTTCCACTGGTGGAATATGTAAATAAGATCAATTCACATACAGGGCTAACTCCAGTCATCCTGATCCATATCTGATGACTGGACCCAGATGGCCCTGGAGGAGAAACTGAGGCTGATTTCTTAGCATGGTACTCCTTCACTCAAATCCAATTCATGTGCAAGTCATGACATCACCTCCCTAATATCATGGTCTTCTTCAAGAATAAGGACAAACATCATCATCATCATCATCATCATCATCATCATCATCATCATCATCATCACAAGATATATAGGAAGACCAGTCAGAACTGTTACCAACTTCAGGAACACCACAGGATATGCAAACACATTTGGGGTGAGGGGTGGAGGGAACTGGAAGAGAGAGACAGAGAAATAAGAGACAAAGAGATAGAGGGAGAGGGAGAAAGGGAAAGGAGGAAAGAAACTATCAAAGAAACAAAGAAATTTAGGCACTCTCTTCTGCAAATTGTAAACAATTCACTTGGAAATCATTTATCAAAAAAGAACTGAGTTCCGCAAAATGTTCAGTGAGCAAGAGTTGTAATAAAAATATCTCTTCTGAGTGCAAATAGCATTCAGGGCCATATAATCAACTACAGTCCTTTCCTGCTTCCTGGCTCTATTGTTTCATACAATCACCACCATCAAAGACAAGTTTCTTAGGAAAATTCTAGCTGAACCTGGTGAGAAGGAATATAACATGAGAAAGAAGGATTTAAAATTGGAATGAATCTAACCTAATACCCTTATTTCTAAATGTTTTTCTAAGTTTTATTGCGTCCTTTTAACACCACAGTCATTTCTCTTAAATGCCTTTCTCCCTACCCCTCCAGTCCCAATGATCCTTTCCTTGTAACAAAGGCAAACTTTTAAGCAAAGTCAACTAACACAGCAACTGCATCCTAACTGATACATGGCATTGTCCCCCACTAAGCAAGGGCCCTCTCCATATACATTTTCCCTCAGGTATTTCCTCTCCCACAAAAGAAATATTTAAAACACCAGAGATGTAAGTCAATTAGTACTTATAATATGAGTCTGTAATTCATAGCCCCTATTATACTCACCTCCAGACTATCCGAGAAAACAGAGATCATTTGCCCTGAGCTTCCTTTTCTTCCAGTTGTTATTGTATTGTATGTTGTATATCTCCAAAAGTTAACCATCATCTCTCCAAAAGTTATGCACATAATTCTCTCTCTCTCTCTCTCTCTCTCTCTCTCTCTCTCTCTCTCTCTCTCTCTATCTCTATCTCTCTCTCTCTCTCCCCTTCTCAAAATACTCTCCCATGTCCCTCCTCCCTTTGAAAAGCTGTCTAAATTTCCTGCATTAACTTTCTTTCTATTTACTTCCCAAACTCTTGCTATCTGACTTCTGACCTCATTACTTACACTACTCTTTTCAAAATTATCAGAGACTTAATTCCCCTACCCAAAGATCTTTTCTCAGGATTCATCCTTCTTAACCTCTGCAGAATTTAATAATTTTAACCATCCTCTCTCCTCCTAAATACCCTTTCCTCTCCTGGTTTTCAAGACATTGCTTTCTCTTGTCTAGCCACTCCTCAGTGTCCTCTGCTTAATAATCATCTATATCCCACCCCCTTATTTGTTGATGCACCTGTAGCTTCTGACCCAGATTCTCTTTTCTTTATTTACTTTCTCACTTGACCTCATTAGCTCCATTGGTTTAATAATCATATTTATTCTTGTAATTCCCAGTTCTATATCTTTAGCTCTAGTTTCTCTCTTGAGCTGCAAACTTGCATTACCAACTCCCTATAAAACATTTCTTGCTAGACATGTAATAGGTATCTTAAACTTAGCACATCCAAAAAAGACAAATCTTTTGCCCCAAACCCCTCTTCTTAACTTCTTCATTTCTACTATGGGCACAACTATTTTTCTAGTGACTCAGCTAAACCACATCAGAATCATTCTCTACTTTTCCTACTTCCTTATACTATTGCTACCTTCCCCAACCAGTCAGGCACCAAATCTGATGACTTCTACTTCTCTAGCATCCCTTGTATTTTATTCCATCTGTCCACTCTCTCAGCCACCACTCACCACTCTTCTGGGCTATCACAATGTCTTCTTAATCAGTCTCCATGACTCCAGTCTTGCCCTTTTCCAGTCCATCCTTCACACAGATGCCAAAGTGATACTGCTAAAGCAGAGAATTGGCCTTGTCATTGTACTGCTCTAAAAGCTCCAGTGGGCACTTATTGTCCTAAGGATAAATTACAAAGCCTGCCTTTGTTTAATATTAAAGACCTCTACAATCTGATCACAACCTACCTACCTCACTTCCTTTCACACACACTCTGTTCCAGTCAAATTGGTCTACTTACTCTTCCTTGTATACAGCATTCTCTCCCTGGTCTCTAGTCTTTTTCATTAGCTGTCCAGCATGCCTGGGATGTACTTTCTCATTTTCTTAGAACCCCTAGACACTTCTGAAGCTCAGCTCAAGGGTCATCTCCATGAGGCCTTTCTGGATCATTAGCATCTCTACAAATATTTTGTATACTTGGTGTTCATATTTGTATTTACTTTTAGTTGAAAGTATTGTTTCCCCTGATACAATGTTAGGTCTTAGAGATAGATACTGTTTCATTCTTGTCATTTTTGTCCCCATTTCCCCTCAGAGTGCTTGGTATGTAGTTGATGCTTAATAAAAACTTGCTGGATGACTGATTCCAAACTTCTTGTCCTGATCTCTTTATGGAGAGGATAAATGTGTTTTGTAATCAGTTTCACAGGATCTTTAGGATTTTTAACATGTGTTTTGGGAAGATATTGTTTCTATTTCACCCTTTCTGTTTCAATGGAGAGAATAGCAAAGTAAAAGCATCAGAGGGTATAAGGAATGATACATTTTTAAAACCTAAAGTTACAGTACTCTAAATGAGAGATGACCTGGGAGTTGCCACTTGATGATCAGACTTGAGTTGATGTACTTTTGGAGAAATTGATATGTGTCCATCTTACTGTTTCTCACAATAATCAAAACAATAAGAAAGAATGAAGTTGGAATTAAACAGAAGACTAGTTCATCAGTTCTTTTTGGACAAAGCAATAAAGGAGTTGGCAGAATTGGTTTCATTGTGTACCTAAGGGCATTTTTGTTTCCTGGAATATATTGCTGTGCTCCTAAATATTTGCAAAGAGATCAGAATGAAAATAACTGCAGCTTATGTATCAGTATTTTATTCAGAGGATGATGAGGTAATGAATTCAATAAGACCCCTCCACCAAAAAATTAAACCAGCATTCCTTGATGTTCAGAGACTTAAATAAAAAAGTAGAAACTGGTAAGGACAGCAAGAAATATATTAGAAAATTAGCAAGAAATACTTTGAGAAATATAGATCAGGAATAAAGAAAAGAGGGTGCAAAAACTTGTCAGCTCCACAGAAGTTTCCTCCTACATATCATGAATGATTTATTTAAGAAAAGAATCAGACTTCTGGGGTGGAACCAAGATGACAATGCAAAGCTAGCATGCTCCCAGAGCTTTTCCCCACACAGCACTAAATGAAACCTCATACAGACGTGAAAGCTACAGATGACCCCTAAAAAAGAAAATCTTGAAACAAGTTTTCAACTATAGATGTCATGGAGTATCTTCAGTGAAGGTCTGTCTCTCATCTGGGAAAAAGGGGAAGTAAAGTTCAACTAGAGTAGAGAATAGGAAAGCCAGCTAGAGGCTTTTAGCCACAGTGCAGTACAGGTTCTGAAGGCTAAACAGTAGCACAAGTCCTGGAAGCTAGATAGCAAACCAGCAGGGAAGGTCCCAACCCAAGACAAAATCTGAACTCTGGGAATACTGGGGCAAAAGATAGGACTGAGTTCAGAACAAACCACTGCATAGGCAGGATCTGGACATAAAGGAGAAAACAAAAATCTGCATGAATACATTGGTCAGTGGTAAGCCAGGGATCAGACCCCAACCCAGTACAAAAAGCTTGAGTCTATGAGCAAAAAGACTAAAACAGCACTAATCATAGAAACCTACTAGACAGATAGAGATGGTAAAAATGCTACCTCAGAAGAAAAAAACAGATTCAAATTACCTACATGGGAAGTCTTAAAGGAGTCTATGAATTAGACTCAAATCTAAAACATCATAGAAGAGCTTTAAAAAGAATTTTAAAATCAAAGAAGAGAGGAAGAAGAAAAATGAAGAAAAGAAATGAGATCCATGCAAGAATATTATGAAAAATTGACCAAAGAAATCAACTCTTTTAAAAGTAAAAATAACCAACTGGAAAAAATGTAACTCTATAAAAGTAAAATCAATAAACTTGAACAGGAATGCAACTCAGCAAAAAAAGTAAAATTAACCAACTGGAAAAGCTAAGAAAGTAAAAATTAGATTTGGACAAATAGAAACTAATGAATCTATGAGACATCAACATTTCATCAAACAAAGTCCATTTGAAGAAAACTTAAAGTAACTTTTAGGAAAAACAAATGGCCTGCAAAATAGATCCAGGAGAGAGATAATTTATAAATTATTGGTCTACTAGAAAGCTTAGATCAAAAAAATAGAACCTGGAAAATATATTTTAGGAAATTATCAGGGAAAACTATCCAATTATACTAAACCAAAAAGACAAAATAACCCTTAAAAGAATATACAGGACACCTTCAAAAGAAACCACAGGATAAAAACTTCAAGGCCTATCATAGCCAAATTCCAGAATCCTCAAATAAAGGAGAAAATACTGCAAGCAGCCAAAAAGAAGCAATTTAAATACAAAGGAAGGACAATCAGAATTATACAGGACTTATCAGCTTCAACATTAAAGGATGGAAGGGCCTGGAATATAATATTTTGGAGGGCAAAGGACCTTGGATTAAAACTAGGAATTTACTACCCTGAAAAACTCAGCATATTCTATCAGGGGAAAAGATGGATGTTCAATGAAATAGAGGACTTCCAATATTTCCTGATAAAAAGACCAGAACTGAACAAAGAATTCAATACTCAAAAACAAGACTCAAGAGATACATAAAAAGGTAAATGGAAAGGGGGGTAAATGTTAGAAACAATAAATTATATACAGCCTTACAAGGAAAGTTGACACGTGTAACTCTTGAGAACTATATTTTTCATAGGATACTTGAAGGGTTGAAAATAATTGAAGAGATTATATTTAAAGGATATGAGTATGTTTGATCTTGTCCTTCATTATCAAAGAAGATCAAAATTACATTATTATGTTTGAGACAAATTACAGTGCATCCAACTGTGACTGATCAGACCAATATGATCTCACAATGATCTACCACAGGTTGGGCACAAGTAGTTCAGGTGAATTTATATAATTTCATGTTTCCTTTGAGTTATGTTAATTCTGCCTTGTTCATAGAGTTCAGCATATTCTCTGATGAAAGCACCCTATGCCCGGTGGTCCTGTGCCAGGGTCTCCCATGCCTTACAATCAGTGCTAAAGTTCTTAAGTTTTTCAGGGTGTCCCAGTACTTAGAGTACTTGAAGACTCTATACATAATTAAATCAGAAGTAACTTTACTAGATACTTAGAGTTTATAGTACAATAGGGGCAGAAGGTAGGAATTTACTTAGAAGAGTTGGACCTAATAAGATTAAGAAGTGATTTTATGTTGATCCATACTTTAGTTAAAGAGGGTTTTAGTACCATGGCTGGGGTAAAAAAGGGACAGTAGGAGAGAATGTACGGATACTTTGGTTGGGGAGGGCTGTAGAGTTATGGTTGGAGTACTATAGAGATGGAGAGATAGAGTATATTTAGAAGGACTGGAAATGTAAACATCATGAAGAGATTTTATTTGCTTGAAGCTTTGGCTACAATTGGAGGAAGCATGCTTGCTGGGGGAGAGGGGCATTGGTTAAAATGCTTCATGAAGTGATTTGGTTTTGCATGATGCTTTGACTCATGAGGATTGTGTGTCCATGGAGTGTACTTGAAAAGAGTGTAAGGTTTAAAGTGATTAGAATGTGATTTATGACTCTGGAGAAGTATATTACTAAAGAAACAAGGGAGAAAATACTTAGTGACTATGAAGCAATATTGCTTATCAATCAATCAATCAACCTTTGATTGATTGGACTCTGATAGTACAGAGCTTATCAAGCAAGCAAGCAATTTTTATCTGAATGCACTTTGATAGTACTTCTATCAGGTTGGATAAAAGGAGTATATTTTGACAAAGAGGATAAGTACAAGAAAGAATTAAAATAATAAAAACATAAAAAATGACTATACTAGGGGAAGACTAGGCATTAGTAGATAAATAACAGCAGGTGAAGAGGCACAAAGATCTATTATAGTAAAAGGAAAGAAAGGAGAGTATGAATACTGAGTAATCCTACTTAACAGATTTGGCCCAGAGAGGGAATCACATACATTCTCAATTGGGTTTAAAAATCTAGGGGCGGCTAGGTGGCACAGTGGATAAAGCACTGGCCCTGGAGTCAGGAATACCTGGGTTCAAATTTGGTCTCAGACACTTAATAATTACCTAGCTGTGTGGCCTTGGGCAAACCACTTAACCCCATTTGCCTTGCAAAAACCTAAAAAAAAATCTATTATACCAGGGCAGCTAGGTGGTGCCATGGATAGAGCACTGGCCCTGGAGTCAGGAGGACCTGAATTCAAATTCGACCTCATACATTTGACCCCATTACCTTAAATAAATTTTAAAAATCTATTGTACCAGGGCAGCTAGGTGGCACCATGGATAGAGCACCAGCCCTGGAGTCAGGAGGACCTGAGTTCAAATCCAGCCTCAGACAATAATTGCTTAGCTGTGTGACTGGGCAAGTCATTTAACCCCACTGCCTTAAAATAAAAAAAAATTTAGTATATTGTATCAGGGCAGCTAGATTGCACAGTGGTTAGAACACCTGTCCTAGAGTCAGGATGACCTGAGTCCAAATCCAGCCTCAGACATTTAATAGTTACCTAGCTGTTTGACCTTAGATAAGTCACTTAATCCCATTGCCTTGCAAAAATCTAATAATAATAATAATAGGAAAATAAATAATTTTTTAAAAATCTATTGTACCCTATAGGAAAGTTGGGGGGAAGGGAAGAAGGGACTGATAAAAGGGAAGATAAAGGTATAAGTGAAACTAAACTTGAAATTAAAATTTAAAACAAAAGTTAAAGAGAAAAGGGAGCAAAACATTGGTGGGGAGGGATGAGAGGAAAGGAAAAGGTACAAATGAAGAAAGATAACAAGGAGGTAAATAAAAATTTAGTGATCTAAACTGTAAATGTGAATGGAATGAACTCTCCCATAAAAGGGAAGTTGATAGCAGAATCGAATAAAAACCATAATCCTACAAAATGCTATTTATAAGAAACACATTGAAGCAGAGAGATACACACAGGTTAAAGATATGGAGTACTAATGTTCTATAAGAAACCATGAAAGGATGAACTCCAAAGAATCCTAGAATTATAGGAACTGATGCTAAGTGAAGGGAGCAGAACCAAGAGAACATTGTACACATTAACAATATTGTGAGTTGATCAACTTTGATGGATGCAGCCCCTGTCAGAGAGCTAGGACAACCCTGGGAGACCTGTTTGGGACAATGCTATTCAGATAAAGAAAACAAAACAAAATGAAACAAAAAAACCTATAGAATCTGAATGAACATTATGTTCACTTTTATAATTTTTTACTTATATTTTTCCTTTGTGTCCCATGGTTTTCTTTCTTTTCCCTTAGTCCTAATTCCTCATATAGAAAAAGACTAATATATAAACATGCTAGGCACAAATGGACCTGTAAAATGTTCACTAGACTGTTTGCTATTTTATCCTTTGCTCCGAAAGCTCCAGTGAGGGCTTATTGTCCTAAGGATAAATTACAAAGCCTTTGTTTAATATTTAAAGACCTCTACAATCTGATCACAACCTACCTACCTCACTTCCTTTCACACACACACACACACACACACACACACACACACACACACACACACACACACACACAGACTTTGTTCCAAATTGGTCTACTTACTCTTCCTTGTATACAGCATTCTCTCTCTGGTCTCTAGTCTTTTTCATTAGCTGTCCACCATGCCTGGGATGTACAGAGGGGAGGAGGGTGAAAGGGAGAGTGTAATTTATAAATATGCATGTGAATGAATGTTGGAAAGTTTTCATAACATGTAATTGGAAAAATAAAATAAAATATCAATTAGAAAAAAAAGAAAAGAAAAGAATAAGAAGATGTTGGTCCTTGTGAGCATAAATAACATCACAGAAATGAAATTGATTATATATTCATAGGAAGTGGCTCATTACTGCTGTAGAGGCATCCCTCAGTCAGCTATATATTAGTATATTCATATTATTATTATTATTATCAATTATCAATATTAGTACAATCAAACTAATATTTTATTATTACAAAGATCAAAATTAGCACAAAGCTATAAGGAAATAAAAGTGAGAAAAAGATAATGATGGGCAATTAAATCAACTTCAGCTTGACCTATTTAAATGAGTTATCAGGGTTAAAAGTAGGAAATAGATGAAAGAAAGGACATAGTTATCAACCAAATTAACTTCATAAAAAAATTTAACCAATGTAAATCAACTGCTATAATCAGATGCAAAAAAACTAAGAAGCCCCTTAGTAAGCAATCATTTACCTTTCTTAGCCAAGTGGAAAGATAAGGCCTCTGAGATCAATGTCATTTAACAATATGAACTCATTTATGAAATCTTATGAAGAAAGATTCTAGAAAAGTAGGGCAAATCCAATTTAAAGAAAGCTTGGTAAGAAATCCAACTAAGTAAAGTCACCCCGAAGGCACTTTAAAAATGAAAATGGATGCAAGGCAACCAAAATAGAAGAAACTGGAAAACAGTTTTAAACAAACTCTCTTTACCATCAAAGACAGCAGAGAAATTGTACTTCAACTCTAACATTACAATCCCAGAAATATTCATAGAAAAGCTAATCGTAGTGCTAAAAGAGAATAAAAAAATAGGAATAGTAGCAGAATTAGACAAAGAATAAATAAAAGAGACCCATGCAGTAGGCAGCACAATTGTGAAGACATTAAGGAAGTAATTCACAAGGAAGAAATGATACTAAAGATATGGAAAATTTCTCAAATCTTACTAATAAAAAAATCTAAACCTATCAGCCTATTTGACTATCTATCTATCTATATATCTATATATTTATATAACTACTTATGCATTTACATGTTTGTATATATATATACATGCACATATATACATACATATAATTTTATGAGTATAATCAATAGAGACAGAAAGGACATGTTCATAGAGGGTATAAGGAATAGGCAGGTTTTCACATGTGATATTCTATCCTAGCCCTTTCTTTATCATTACACAATTGCCTGAAAGATATATAGAATACAAGATCCCCACAGTTCTTTATGTTTGATTACAATAACAAATTTGATTCAACAGAGCAAACCACCACCTAAAAGTTATCTTCCAATAAGATAACACTATATACATCAGATATGCAAGAGACCTTGAAAAATATTTAGCAATAGATATATATTTGATGACCCTCTGCTCATTAATAACAGTTTCAGGAAAGGCATAAAAGATAGATGACTACTTATCAAAGTTATTCACTATTGTCACAGATGAGATCCAGTATAAATTTCTGACTGAAAAGGGATTTACTATGAAAAGTGTGATCCTCCAAGTACTCCTATTTGTGGGTGGAACCATGGTTATCTGCAACAGCAACAAAAAAAAAAAAACTAGGAAGAGATCCAAAAATATTCAAAATAATTGGGTCTTTTGTTAATTATTTGTTTCAGTCTTATCCAATAATTGGTGACCCCATTTGGAGTTTTCTTAGCAAATATACTGGAGTCTTTTATTATTTCCTTCTGCAATTCATTTTATAGATGAGGTAACTGAGGCAAACAGGATTAAGTGATTTATCCAGGGTTAGTAATTAGTAAATGTCTCAGGTCAGATTTGAACATGGGTCTGCATCTAACTGACCTGAGTTAGGTAGGTATAATCATCCACAAGGGAAAAATCAAATGGATGAAGAATGCCTATTGTCCAGATTATGATCAGAGATGAACTAAGGGGAGGATTTAGACTAGAAGAGATCTGAGAAGTCATCAAGTCCAACCCTCGTACTTTACAGATGAAGATCCTGAGGCTTAGAGAACTTAAATGGGCTAAGACCTTATAAGCTAAAAAATTTGAAATCAGGTCTTGCTGGCTCCAAATCCTATACTCTATCACTACACACCATGATGTGTTTAAAAGGCATATTTAAAGTTCAGGGATATCATTCAGATTTTACTTGTGATAAGAAAAAATTCTAAATCTGAACTGCTAGGAATAGAAATAGATGACTGAATGGCTAGACTGATGGAGGGATAGATAGATAAACAGATGGATGGAAGGATGGATGGATGGATGGATGGATGGATGGATGGATGGATGGATGGATGGATGGATAGGTGGGTGACTGGATGGATAGATAGATAGATGAATGGGTGGGTGAAGATGGATGGATGGGTGGACAGATAGGTAATTGTGTGCCAGGTACTGGGGAAAGTACTGAAGATAGATAGATAGATAGATAGATAGATAGATAGATAGATAGATAGATAGATATAGATAGATGATAGATAAAATTCAAGCAAGATATGAAGAATTCAAAGAGTTTATTATTCTAATATCTAATATGTTCTATTATTCTAAGATATCACATAAAAGGGAATTAGAATGGGGAATCAAGATGGTATGATTGTGGCTGTGGCTGAGAAGTGTCATAGAGGCCTGGTTCCATGCATACAAAAAAGAAGTTCACCTATCAGGGCCCAGTGTCCCAGAGGTAGAATCCAAGATTCCATTGGGAAGGGGACAGAGTGAGGGAGAGATGGGATGATGATCAAAGTGGAAGAAGCATGATTCAAAAATAATTAGGAAGTAGTCAAGAAAAAGTCAAAATGACTAGACTTACTTTTTCTCCCCTGAGTAACTTCTTATAAAGACTAGTTGTAAACAGAAATGAAAGTCAGACAATCTTATTTCCTTTTATCATCCTTCATTTTTAATGACAGTGCTGAGTTACTCAACACCCCTTACTAGCTCCCCATTGCCTAGTGAATAGTAGTTCAGATCTATCAACCTTCCATTTGAATCTCTTAACAATCTGGTGCCTTCATTACCTCATCTGCCACTGTTCCTATTCATCCATTGTGACTGAGTCAAACTGGATGACTCATTGTCTATGTCTTCTTGCTCTTCCCCAATTCCCAATCTTAGCCTATATATTTTTCTTCTGTTCCCTTGCCAGGAATACCCTGTTATTTGTTTCTACCTTTTGAGAGGCTACTTATCTCATTCAAGTACCATCTCCATCAGGAAGGCTTTCTTGATGTCAATAATCAATAAATAACACCCCTCCTCTAACTTTGACATATCTCTTGAATTTTACCTTTCTTTTGTATTGCCCAAAATTTCAGAGCTAGAAAGAACCTGTGAGATCATATAGTCCAACCTCATCATTTCACAGATGAGAAATCTGGGGCCTACAGAGGTAAAGGATTTTGTCCAAAGTAACTTGGTAGTAAGTAACAGAGATAAGATTTGAACCCAAGTCTTCTGACTACAAATCTGATGTTTTTCAAATTCACTTCACTATGCTTAAAGACTGGGAAATTTTAGTTGAATACTGATAGGTCCATTAGAGGGTCTAAAACAAAATACTATTCATTCAACAATCATTTCTTAAGGACCTACTGGGTATAATTCTCTATAATTTATGCAAAGTTCAGAGAGAACTGGTCCTTGCCCTCATGAAGTTCACAGTCTAGTATAAGGATAAGGCCCAAACATAAATAAGCTTAATATATAAAATTATATGAAAATGAATTGGAAAATGCATACAAAATTAGGATATGAGATCCAAAGAAAAAAGTCATTACTAACTAAGGGAATTGGGGAAGAATTCAATCAAAATGCCCCTTATTATATAAAGAGAGCTTTATTCATCCTCTCAGTTAACAGGTCTTAGAACTTTAATCTCTGAAGTCATCCATGCATCACTTTTTACCAACCCTGAAATTCAATGGGGGGAAAAAGACCTTGAAAAAACTTTCTTAAATTATTGAACATTAGCCAGATGTCCCACTTATGAAAACTCTTGATCAAAGTTGCATGACATTTGCCTGCTGGAAGAGAAGTCTTATTATTGGTTTGCAGGGGAAAATGCTTTTGATATTGCCACAGTTGCTATTCTTCCCACGAAGGCAAAATTAATGACCTATGACGGATATGACAAATCAGTTCTTATCTCAAAGAAAAACAGATACTCACCATGAGAATCAGAGCCCCTCTTGTCTCCCGGAGAACATGCCAAAGAATTCCATGTTCTTTTTTAATATTTTTTAGATTCCATAAGGACAGAAGGTTAGTCCATTCACTGTTGAGAACAGCCAGGTTTAAAAATGGTCATGACATTCCAGCTGTAGCCTGGTACAGTGAAGAGAGAGAGATGGATTTGGGATCAGAGGATCAGGGTTTGGGTATTCACTAACACTCGCTGATTTTAGACAAGTCTCTGAACCTCCTCTGTAAAAGAGATAATAATCCTTGCCCTCATTACCTTAGAGGGCGGTTTTAAAGAAAGTGCTTGATAAACAAACTTTAACATGACATAAAAGCTTGATTTACCATTATGATTTGTTCTTCTATAGCTCAAACCCCCAAAGGCCTAATAAAGATGCTGCAGAACTTAACATTAAAATAAAAAGTAAATATGGTGTGGTAGTCTATGGGGGTGTCCTGGGGCATTTCAGGTAATATATAATATTTAATATTATATGATTGACTTTGATCCCAGTCCTTTTCCTTGTGGCATAGGAAGGAGGGAAGAAAATACCCATTTGTTGAGAACCTAAAGCCAGGACCTATGCTAAATACTTTATAAATATTATCTTATTTGATCCTCACAACAACCTTGGGAAGAAAGTACTTATTATCCCCATTTTACAGTTGAGAAACTGAAGTAGACAACAGTTAAGTTCAAGATCTCTAACTAATAAGTGTGTAAGGCTGATTTTTGAACTCAGGCCTTTCTAACTCTAGGCTCATAATTCTATCTACTTTGCCGCCTACTAAACCTGTAAGATCAAGGAAAATGAGTATTTTCCTATAGAAAATCAAGAGTTACAGTTCATAAATCAGTTCGTTCACATCACAGAAATAGGCAGAATAACTGGATTTCAATATCTTGATCATGTAACATGGGTATACCATCCTACATAAGATGATCTAATGCAACCCATATATAATACACACATACACATACACACACACACACACACACACACACACACACATCTAATTTAAGTCCCTCAGTTTATTTTTGGGTAAAGTAAGGCACCAAGATATGTAGTATCTTCAAGGACTTTATAAATGATAAGCAGCAGAGCCAAGATTTGAACTCGCATTCCTTCATTTCAAACACAATGATCTTCAAGTCCACAGCAGCCTGCTAAACAGTCTAGAAAAATGTTCACAAAATCCTTGGAATCCTCAGAACTGGAAAGGATTTCAGTTGGCATTAATATTAATAATAACTGCCAAAGAAATGTTTCTAAAGTTTAGATCTGACTCCCAATTCCTCCCCAACTCAATAAACTCTACAGGCTCCCTATTACTTCCAAAGTAAAATATAAAATCCTCTGGCATTTAAAGACTTCAACCTTTCCAGTTCTTTTAACCCTTCACTCCCTTCTGCCTCCTCCATGATCTAGTTACATTGTCTGACTTGCTGTTTTATGTTCAAAATGCCCCAACTCTGTCTTCCTGCCTTCCTGCATGGAAATGCTCTACCTCCTCACATCTACCTCTTGGTTTCCCTGTGGTCCAAGACTCATTCAAATTCCACTTTCTGCAAGAGACTTTTCCTATTCCTCATACACATATACATACCTGCCCCCTGGGTGCTAGGACCTTCCTCTCTAAGTTTACCTGGATCTGTAAATCTGTAAGATGTGTGTGTATGTGTGTGTGTGTGTGTGTGTGTATACATATAGGTATGTATAAATATATGTATATATATATGTATATACATATGTGTGTGCATCTTGAATGTACTTTGTTATTTGCATGAGAATTTTAATTAGAGTTTAAACTCTGAATCTGGGGGTGGAGCCACTGTGACAGCACAAAGCTAGTTGTTTTTCCAAAATAACCTTAAATAAAGACCTTACACAAACCTTAAAGGGACAGAAAAAAAGCAGAGTGAAACAAGATCTCAAATCAATATACTGTGGAGTAGCTTCAGTAAAGGTCTGTAACACATAGGTAAAAGGGGAGTATAGTCCAGCATGCGGGAGAACTAGAAAGCCAGAAGGAAGTTCTTGATCAGAGAGCAGCTCAGGTCCAGGCTTGGCTGGCCAAGACCCAGTAAGGATCCCAATTCCAGCTCAGAGGACAAAGTTTAAGCCCCAGGAAAGCTGGCACAAAAGATAGGACTGGGTTGCGCTTCTGTAACCTAGGGAACAAACTACTAGCCCCTGAAACTCCACAAACAATTTCATAGGTAAGCAGTAAGCCAGGGATCAGACCCCCTGCTCCAGAATAAAAAGTTTAGGATTGTGCCATCTGTGCCCCAGGAGCAGAACTCAATTACCAAAATGAGCAAAAGAAAAGAAAAAAAACATGTACCACAAAAAGCTACTTTTCAGAAAAGGATAATTAAAAATGCCACTTCAGAAGAGGAAAACAGTGACAAAATGCCTTCATATGAAGCCCCAAAGGGGTTTTTAGAATGGGCCCCAAGAAGAAAAATGGAGAAAAGAAATGGGCATAATGCAAGAGACCTATGAAAAATTGAAGAAAATAATACCTTTAAAAGTAAAATTGGTCAATTGGAAAAAAAAATAAACTCCTTAAAAAGTAAAAATAGCCAGCTTGAAAAGTAATTAACTCATCAAAAAGTAAAATTAACCAACTGGAAAAGGAAAATAACTCATCAAAAAGTAAAAATTAATCAACTGGAAAAGGAAACATAAAAGCTAACTGAAGAAAATAAAGCCCTAAAAATTATAAATGGACAAGTAAAAACTAATAACTCTATGAGATGCAAAGATTCTATCAAACAAAACCAAAAGGCTGAAAAAAATCAAGAAAATATAAAGTACTCTTAGGAAAAACAAATGACTTGGAAAATAGATCCAGGAGAGAAAAATTTACAAATTTTTGGTCCACCTGAATGCCATGATCAGAGAAAGAGCCTGGACAATATCATGCAGGAAATTATCATGGAAAACTGCCCTAATATTCTAGAACAAGAAAATAAAACAATCCTTGAAAGAATCCATTGATCAGCCCAGAAAAAAATCCGGAAATAACATCTTCATGGAATATATTGTAGCCATATTCCAGAATTCTCAGCAAAAGGAGAAAATACAGCAAGCTGTTACAAATAAGCAATTTTAAATATCAGGGAGCTACAGTCAGGCTTACATAGAACTTGTCAGCTTTAACATTAAAGGATCAGAGTATGGAATATGATATTATGAGGTCAGAGGAGCTTGAATTACAACCAAGAATCAACTAGCCTACAATATTCAGCATATTCTTTCAGGGGAAAAGATGGATTTTCAAGAATTTAAACTCCTTGAAGACAGGAAATATCTTGGCCTTCTTGGTACCTCAGTTAGTTGATACAATGTCTGACATATAGTAATCACTTAATAAATACTTTTTTACTTATTATAATCTACATACACAGATAATATTATTTAGTGTTATAAATTATATGTGTTAAATAGTATATATATATATTACATATACTATATATATGTATATACTGATTTAAGGTTTATAAATTGCTTTATTACATTATTTCATCTGACCCTTGTAACAACCCTGTGAGGTATATAGGTATGATTATCTCAATCTTACAAATCAGGAAACTGAGGATTAGAGAAGTTAAATAATTTGCTTGACCCTTAGCCAATAAAAATCAGAAGTAGTATTTAAATTCAGTTCTTTCTGACTACAAGTCCAGAATTCTATCTCCTGCACATGCTATTTCTATTAATAATAATAATTCCTATCTATGTAACACTTTTATTTTTACTTTCTTCAAACCTAGATGATAAGGTAACCTCAGAGAGGTTAAATAACTTGCCTAGAATCACATAAAAAATAAGAGTCAGAGGTGGATTTTGAACCTATATCACCCAACTATGTTAAACATTGTATTTTCTCTCTCTAATAATCATAATTATAATTATTTGTATATATATATTACTTATAATTTTACAAAATATCTTCTTCACAATGATTTTGTGAAGAATACTGCAAGTAATATTCTCCCCATTTTACAGATAAGGAATCAGATTCATAGAGAATAAGTAACTTGTCCAAGATCACCAAGTTAGTGTCAGATTGGACTCAAGTCTTGGCACATTTCAAATCCATTACTCTTTTCCATTACCTTGCACTTCTTTATCTTCAGTATCAAGTGACAGTGATATTTCCCAAGCAAGTGAAACTTCTAGCCCTACCCTGGAGTAATATTTCCTAAAATCCTACTTTCAAACAACCAAACAATTGATTCACACATTTGTTAAAAAAGCATTGATCTTTTTTTAAAAAAAATATTATAGACTTTGTTTAAATACAAAAGATACTTCCCAACAAATAATCAAACAAAACCCCTTGCAAAGCACATTCCCCTCCAAAACAATTTTTAAAAGAAAGGGAGAATAGAACCATTAATTGATGATATTTGTCCTTCATTATCTAAGAAGACCATGACATCAAGGGAAGTGATACTATAACAAGCATGTGAATTTGATTTCAGTGAAGGGGTGCTGTGCTAAGTCACCAGCTCACTTTCTCCTCCAGATCCATCTGGGTCCAGTGACCATATGAATCAGGATGTCTGAAGATGGCCCTGGATGTGAGGCAATCAGGATTAAGTGACTTACCCAAGTTCACACAGCTAGTAAAGGGCAAGTGTCTGAGACTGGATTCGAACTCCCATCTCTTAAATCCAAAGCCAGTGCTCTATCCACTGAACCACCTAGGTGCCCTAGATCCATTAATTAGCCAGCATGGCACTAACATTGACTGCCATATTTGACCACAGTTTTTAAACAAGCATTTATTAAGTGTCTTCTACATACAAAGTACTGGGAGAAATAGTATACATAACACAACAACAGAGATAATATCACATGCTGAATATATTAGGTATAAAGAACAAAAACCTAAGAAAGATCCAGGAGGAACACTATTATCAGTTAAGTCAAATGGAAACTGAATCTTTCAGGAGTCTTGGAGAGGGCTTCCCCCTTACCATGCCAATCTATCCTAGGCTGGTTCTAAGCTGCATAAACTCTGCCTCCTTTCTGCCCCAGGGACTGAACAGACAGTTTGGAGATACATGGCCTTTCTGTTCTACACTCGGAAATTTATGAAGCATTTGAGCTTGGGTCTAGAGGGTAGCTGTGCAGGATATAGTTCACTAGAGACTAGTTATAGATGGGGACTATGTTAAAGCTTCATTAGGAGGCATTTGGAAATTGAATGATGATGGATGCCCTGTAAACCACAAGGAATATTGTTTTTCCTTCCTCTTTGCTTGTTTATTCTGCCCTATATCACCAAGAAGCAATGGCATCTTAAAGGAAAGCAGTCCACTAATTATATAGCTTAGAAGTACATTAAGCAAAAGGTGGTCAAGGTTGTCATTTCTTAGACTTGAACTGTATCCCTGTTCAAAAATAGGGAAATAAATTTTAAATGTGAAAATTGTTTTAGTCTTTGGAACCCTGCTTTAGGAGCAGAAAATCTGAGTTCTGGCCTAAGTTCTGCTGTTCTGAGTCTGAGAATTTTAAGACTGGAAAGATATCTTCTCATTTTATCTAGGAGAAAATTGAGACCCTCAGAAAAGTGACTTGCTCAAAGTCAACTAATTAATCAATCAGTAAACATTTTTAAAGAACCTACTATGTGCCAGACTCTATGGTAGGAGCCAGGTATACAAAGATAGTGTCTGACCTTAAGAAATTTGATTCTATTGGAAAGGACAATATAAACATATAAAAGTACATGCAATATATATATATATGTGTGTGTGTGTGTGTGTGTGTATGTGTGTACATATATATATATATAATATACATATACAATATTAATAAATACAAGGCAATTTGTGGTGAAGGCACTAGCCACCAGAAAGAGAAGCAAGGGCCTCATGTAGGAGATCTCACAATAGATAATAGCTGTGTTTTGATAGGTGAATTATTTTCCCTTCTCTGAGCTTCTAGAAAAGGGAGGTCATATTTGTTTCACCTCCCTCAAGCTATTTGCATATTAGTTTTGCATCCTTGCTCCTTATTGCCCTAGCAACATTGGACTAGTCACTTAACCTTCCAGTTCTACATCTGCAGTAGATCATCAGCTCCCTGAAGGCAGAGATTGTTTTTTCTTTGAGTCCCCAGTGGCTAGAGCCTGGGGGCAGACAATTACTATATGCTTGTTGAATTGAGAAGCTTTCTCTCTTGAAATAACTTATTTTTTTACCTTATATATGGCTTATAACCTGTCTATTTATATTTATTTTGTCTCCTCCATTAAAATGTAAGTTCCTTGAGGGCAGAGACTGTTTTTGCCTATCTGTATATATTTAGTTCTTAAAGAAATGCCTGGTGCATAGTGAATATTTAATACAATAGCTTTCAAACACTTTTGGGCTCATGGCCACTTTATATTCTTAAATATTATTGAAGATCTTTTGTTTATATAGATTATATCTATTTGCATTTACCATATTCAAAATTGAAAAAGATTTTTAAAATATTTTTGTGATTCATTTAAAAATAACAACTATAAATCTATTACTTATGAATATAAATAACACAAAATTATGATTTTCCAAAATAAAAAAAAATCAGTGAGAATAGTGACATCATTTTACATACTTTTCCAAATCTCCTTAGTGTACAACTAAGAAAAAACAGCTGGATTCTCATATCTACTTTTGCTTTCAATGTTATGATATGGTGATGTGGTTGAAACCAGTCAACCAGCAATTATTAAAAGTCTATTCTGTGACAGGAACTGGGATCAGCACTGAAGAATACAAAGAAAGGCAAAAAATTCCCTGCTCTCAAAAAATGCATATATAATCTATCTGGCCTCACACAGAAAAGTAGGTGGTAATGGTCAATTTGAGAAAGCAAATAACCTTTTCATATTACTCTGAAAATAATTTTGATTGAAAATAATTTTGCAGATCCCCTGAGAGGTTTTGGGGGACACCAAGGGGTCCACAGACTAAACTTTGAGAACCACTGGTTTAATAAATGTTTATTGATTGAAAGATTGAATTATTATACAAATATAAGCTGTAATTATTTTATTACTAGCAATAAGGATGTTGCTGTGCTACTTGTTACATGTATCATTAAAAACTAGATAAAATAAGACCCTCTTAAACAAGTGTCTCATTTCCTGTTTCAATAGAACTGCAGTTAGATAGACTTTAAAATATCCCTCCAAGTCATTTCCTACTATACTTCTCTCAATGACCACAAAGTCAATGGGAGGTGGGCCCATAATCTTTGAAAGGACATGTATTTATTCATAATTTTTTTCAAACAGATCCTTTATCTACTGTTCAGCAGGCCTCAAAAAAGCATTGGATTCAGGGGCAGAGCAAGAGTCAATAAACATTTATCAAGCGCCTACTACATGCCAAAAATACAAAGAAAACTATCAGAATGACCCTGCCTGTAGGATCTTCACAGTCTAATGGGGTAGGCAGCATATAAAAAGCTGAAAAGTGTTAAGGTTGGGGAGTTACCCTCTTGCAGCTGGGGTGAGAAATAATCTGAGAGATTGATGAATTTCTGAACATGACAAAATCCAGGAAAGTAGCTAGATTAAGGAATAAGAGATATTCTCTCCAATCAGAGAAAAGAAAAGTCTCCAGGGACAGGGAATTCTGAGGAGGTTTGAGTTTCAGAGTTTCTTTCATCTTACCAAATTACATGTTTATGGAGAAAATGAAGTCTTGTACTTTGAATAACTTAACAACTCTAAGTCACTGCCCATTTCAACTTGGCAAAGAAGTGGGAAAAATTCACCAGCTTTGGGGGATAGCTTGATTCCAGAGCTGACCAGTTCTCTTTCTTGATGGTCAGATATGTATTTAATTCAGTTTGTAGATCATAGGATGTGACAATTGGAGGGGTCTTTAGAACATACCATTTGCCTGGATTACTGTAATTGCCTCCTTACAATTTTCCCCTACTTTCCTACTTTCCCTAATCCAATACCTTGTCCTTCACATGCTGTCAGGCTAAAGTTCATTCTGCATCAGTTAGCTCATGTCTCTCCTGTTAAGGGTTTTTAATGGTTTCCCTATTACAAAATTTTGAAGTTGGAAGGGAACTGAGGCTATCTAATCCTTACCTGAGTAGGAGTCCCTTCTAAAAATTCCCATTAAAGTCAACATCCAGCTGCCACTTGAACACTTCTAATGAGGAAGAACTCACCACCTCATATAATACTTTAGGATAACTCTTGTTTGGAAGGTTTTCCTTTCATCAAGTCAAAATCTTACTCTACAGTTTCCACCTATTGCTACTTTTCCCCCTTGGGGTCAAAGCAAAATACATCTACTGTTTCTTCTATATAAGTGGTTTCAAAGACTTGAAGGCAAGTATAATGTCACCCTATGTCTGTTCTTCTTTAAGATGATTATCTCTTATTCCTTTAACTGCTTTCTTATAACCTAGTCTTCAGTCCTTGTGCCATTCTAGTTATTTTCCTTTGGACATATCCTTACTAAAAATATGACTTTCAAAAATGAATACAGTTTACTAGTTGTAGTCTTAAGTAGGACAGAATATAAGTGGAAATGTGTCCTTCCTTGAACTAAACACTATATATTTGATAACACATATCATAATAACTTTTTAACTTTTGCCCCATTTTGAATGTGAGGTTGATTTTTTGAATCCATGTGACTTTACATTTATCCCTGATATTTCAGATGTTAGATTTCTCAATGATCTATCTACCTATTCAAATTGTTTTTATATCCTATGTTTTATAGTTTCAGCTACTTCCCCACCACCACCCCCATCTTTATAAACATCATCTGAAAATTTGAAAAAGTGCGCCATCAAGGCCTTCATTGAAGTAACTGATAGAATAATTAAATAGTTTATAGCCAAAGACAGACTTTGGGGTGCTACAGAAGAAACTTCTCTCCAAATTAATATTGATCTGTTAAGGACTACTCCTTCAGACTGATAATTTAACTGGTTTCAAATTCACCTGACTCTAATGTTGCTTAGTCCACATGTCTTTTACCTTGTCCACATGATAGCATGAGAAATATTTTATATGCTTTTCTAAAATCCAAGAATGCTATGTCAACATCATTCCCCAGTCTACTTTTGGGTTTGGTTTGAGTTTTTTTGGTTTTGGTTTTGGTTTTAGTTTTTGGACAGGGGTAGTAATCCTTTCAGAAATGGAAACGAGGTTAGACTGGTATGATCTGTTCTTGACTAAACCATCATGACTTTTCTCCCTTTCTCTTTATAAGTCCCCAATAACCATTCTTTTAATCTGTCCCTATCTCAACATGGAGAGAGAGAGAGAGAGAGAGAGAGAGAGAGAGAGAGAGAGAGAGAGAGAGAGTGTTCAGGTCAGTCTTCTCTTTAGAAGGTAAAGAAACTAAGAGGAGAAATCATTTTCCAAAAGACTATACAAATTTGAAATGTCGCAGCTAGGAAGGAAAACCAATGCCTTTATCTGAATAGAATTCCCCTCTATATCCCTTCAACAGTTCACATTTATAGAACTCTTTAAACTTGCAAAGAATCTCACTCAATATTCATAGAAATCCTGTGGAGTAGACATTACTACTCTCCCCATTTTATTGTTAAGGAAATCGCAGCTAGTGAGTTTCATAGATGGAACTAAAGCCAATACTTCTTGATTACAAGTTCAGATCTCTACCTATGCCACTCTTCCATCTAATTTATCTTGGATTAGGAACCCAACTTTATAACTTGTTACCTGAATTACCTTAGACATGTCCCTCCCCCTTCTCCAAGCTTCAGTTTTCCCATCAACAAATTGGATATAATAATCTTTTTCCTCTCAACAGCCTTATGGGGTTGTTGAACCCATAAGAAATCAAAATAAGATAAATCAAAAGGAGAGAACCTTTATGAAAGTGTTATATTAAACTGTTCAGTACTATATAATTAATAATATTTTGCACATAAGATAATTGATGCCAAAAGAAGTTAAGTTAAAAATAAAAGCTAAGTAACTTATGCAGGGTCATATAGCTACTAAGTCTGAGGACAGATTTGAACTCAGATCTTCCTGAGTCCAAGTCCAGGGTTCTAATTACCTAGCTGCCTTAAAATTAAAGGTAAGAGATTATCATCAGCAGCAGCATCATTAGGTGTCCACTTGCCATTTTAGGTAATATGGGAAAGCTTCTTAGACCTTCCTGGATGGTAGATAACATTTATTTGGCTCTGGCTCCTTGTTGCTTGGGTCCCTTATCCTATTATTGCTAAATCATAGAGCAATCTGGGGCACCATAGCTCTCATACTTGTCTGGAAGAGCTATAGAGCAACTCATCACTAGATATGAGTTGCCCCCAAACTCCTTGGGCCATCAGAAAAATGCAGAGGTGAGAACAGTACCTTATTAAATAGTTTATGTCTCCAGGTACCTGCAGAAAACTGCTAAGAAAGCATACTGATTCTGTCTTCTCAAATGGAGACAAATGCTTTCTTCTAACATAGATGAGAAAACACAGGATATTTCCACCACTTTTGTAACCAGAAACTTGCTGCCCTCAGAACATGAAGAAAATACACAAACACCATGCCCTATTTTTCAAAGATGTATGTTAGTTTTTGGAAATCATTGGAAAAACCAAGTCTTCAGAATGAACTCTCCATGCTTTGACAGCTCTCCACTTCTTGATCTATTCTTTTCTAACCTTATAGCTTTGATCCTTCCCTCCTTGAGGCACAGACTTTCTGCCACAGGCCCCCTCTGAAGAACATATAACATTTTGTCCTTCATCACTAGCTGACTTGGGAGTCATGGTCATGTATGGCTAGGGTGACAGACATGTGAGAACCACATTGGCAGAGGGGGACAATAGCCTTCAGCAAAATGATCCACTTATTTCAGAAAAAAAAATATCCAGGAAAACACTTGAATTCACTAGATAATCCATTCAGATTTCTACTTCTGGAAGGGATGACAAAGTATAAAATGTCAGTGCTGGAAGGATCTTTAGAATGTAGAATGGCAGAACTGGGAGGGACCTTTGAAAATGGAACACAGACACCAGGAAAAGGTCTTAAACATAAGTTGGGGAACATGGAATATAAGAGATGAAATAACACAGTTCTTAGGGCATGGAACAGAATATCAAATTTGGGGAGAAGCTTAGAACATTTTCAGAGCAGGAAAAGACCTTAGAATATAGTATAGAAAGGGGGATATTCATGGAACACAGGATATCAAAACTGAAAGGGATCTTAGAATTCAACAAGTATGATTTCCCTATGTCTTCATTTCACAGATGAGGATACTGAAACTCAGAAAAGCAAATGACTTGCCCAAGGTCATATACTAATCAATGATAGAGCCCCTGTAAGAATTCAGGCCTCCTCATTCCTGGTACAATGCATATTCCATCACATCTCTGTGACCTTCTAATCAACAAAGTACCTTCCTATTCTATGAATCTCCAATCTAGGTTCCTTTACTAAGTCTTCAAGCATCTGATCAAAGGCATTGTTCCTTTTTTTTTAACAAGAGCATACTTGATATCAAATCAGTAGGAATGAGGCTGCCTGTATCCTCATGTAGAGTTGTAGGCACTCTCTTATTAATATGGATTAGAAAGTATGGATCTCAGTGACAAAGTCATAAATAATCTGCCACTTACCTATAGGACCATTGCTTGTTTGCTTGATGGGTAATTGATGTCGATAGTAGAGGATGTCCATGAGCTTGCAATTGTGTTGTTTACCTGCCAGGGACCTTGAATGTGCAATTCTCTAACTTAGTCACAGAGGTATAGATTACATGCACAGTATGAGTATTGTCAAGGGACATAAATTACAGCAATTAGAATTAGCTAGAGGAGAGAGAGTGATGCATTATTAATTGGTTTGGTCATTAAAGGACTACAGAGAACCTGAAAGAGATATAGTGTCAATACCAAAGGGCCACAAGTGACAAGCAGACTGTGAGCAAAGAGCAGTGATGGCATTCAAAGCTGGGGATCATTAACACGGACGATTATGCAGAGTTTAACAATGCCGTAGGTAGAGTGAAATTCACTCCAACATGGTAACAATATGCTAAAATGGAAATTTTATTATTTTTCGGAAGCAGTAATTTTCAGATGACTACTTCAGGGAAGAGAAGAGTATAAATGATTACCTTTGCAAGAACTTGTAGCATTTCCTTGGAAAGATGGAGGGGGGAAAAGCAACAACCCAGCAACCTGGTTAATTTGAATGGAAAATGAGTGTTTTATAGAGTAAACATTACAAAGATTATAATAATCGGGGCTGATGTAAAGATGAATAAATCTTACCATATTGACGAATAACATTTAATTAAGAGAATCTTTACGCTATGAAAACAAAGTGTTGCTGGTCTCATGCAGAGAAATATGGCTCTGTGAATAATAAGAGGCTCATTGTAATGCAGCTGTATATCAACCACTTAATTATTCATAAACTTGCCAGTGACTGGGCTTCACCTATTTTGAGCTAATTCTCTTTTCCTTTTTTTTAAACTCCAAATGCTACTTGTCTTATTTAATGAAACAGTTAATTCATTGTACTGTAAGTATAGATTAAAAAAAACAGAGAGAGGCATGTTTGTCCTCTCAAGGAATTTTAATAATTGATTTGCCCAGAATGTAAACGGTAAGTACTGAAGTTATTTGCACAGAGATGTGTGTGCATGTGTAGTTCAGCTTTTAACAAAAGTATTCCTCTATATAATGGCACACAGAGTGAATGTGAAATTACCAAATAGCTTCTCCACTAGAGCCCTGCACTCTGTAACTCAGGTCCTCAACTCCCAAATCACTTTTGCCCTTATCCCAAGGAGTTCTGGCTTTCTTAACATCTTCTGCATTTCTTTTTAGGTATTTCTGTGCTTTGGGTTTGGGGGCTTGGCCAATCTAACTTTGAAGATAGAAAAACAAGGTGAATACCGCCACAAACTTGGTTACTCATACCACAGAGTTCCTTGCTTAACATCCATTATCAATTGAAACAAATTAAAACTTCCTTCCCAGATTGTCCGAAAACAGGTCTTTGAGATGACCTCTGACCGCTAATCATCCCCTGAGTTCTGTATCACCAATTATCTCTTGGACATCCAAAAGCAAACTCGTTCTCTTTCTCCTTAAAACTTTGTCCTTCCTACCCATTTTTGTCAAAATGAATTTTCCAAAACATTATCTATCATATAACTCTTCTCAGTCAACTTCACTGACTTCTTGTTACCTCTAGATTAGAATAAAAATTCTTAAGTTAATTTTAAAAATCCTTTGCAACTTGGTCATTCATCTGTGGATGTTACTTTCTGTCCTGCACTGCAAATCAGTCAACTTTCCTTTCCTTCATTCCTCACACCGTCTTACATTTCTCATTTCTCATGCCTTTGCATTGATCCTCACATGTTGCTGGAATGCACTCCCCTCTCATCTCTACCCCATAGTATCCCTCTCTTTCTTTAAGACTCAAATAAAGTATCAACTTCTGCATAGACCTTTCCCTGATCCAACTAACTGCTAATACCCACCTTCTAAATTACTTTGAATTTTTGCACACATTTTTATATGTTTACTTCATGTGTTTTTAATAGTCTTTTGTCTCTTCCATTAGAAAGTGTTCCATAGGCAGAAAGATTGCATCATTCTTAGTATCTTTCCTATATGCTAACATATTGTCTGGTGTAGAGTAGGTACTTAATAAATGATTACTTGATTGTTCCAACCTTTGTTTGAAGTTGTCCTGTCAAAGGGAACGTCTTGCCTACCACAGTACTCCATTCTGCTTTTAAATATTTCTAATCATTAGCAAATTTCTCAGGCCATCAACTTTAAATCTGCTTCTCTTTAACTTGGACCTATTGTTTCTAGTTCTATCTTCTGGGTCCCCTGCTATTCATAGTCAGGCTGCAGCCTACCTTGATCATTTGATCTCACAATTCTCACTTTTCACTGTCCCTATAAATATACCTCTCTCCCACCTCCATCCATTTTCTTTCTCCATTCCTGAAACCTTGACTACTCTCCCTACTTCACCCATCTCTGCCTGTTAAAATTATTCTCATTTTTGAAAGCCCTGCCTCCACTGCAATGAGTTCCTTAATTATTCTTCCCTTGGACTTTGCATTGTCCTTAGTTTGCACCTATTTAATTCTCTTGCATTTTGATTTTTACTTAATTATATAATTATTGAGTCCCCTACTTGACTTGATGAAGGCAGGGGGCATGTTTTACTTAATCATTTTTTTCTCTCCTAAGGTGTAGCACAGGTGGTCTATAAACAGAAAGCATTTAAGAAATATTTTTATTGAATTTAAGTATTATCTTTAAAATAATCCCTCTTTTTCTCCTAAGAAAGGGACACCCTGGGGCAGTTAGGTGGTTCAGTGGATAAAGCAATGGTCCTTAAGTCAGGAGGACTTGGGTTCAAATCTGTTCTCAGACTCTTACTAGCTGTGTGACCCAGGCAAGTTCCTTAATCCCAATTGCAGGGCAGGGCAGGGCAGGGCAGGGCAGGGCAGGGCAGGGCAGGGCAGGGCAGGGCAGGGAAGGGAAGGGAAGGGAAGGGAAGGGAAGGGAAGGGAAGGGAAGGGAAGGGAAGGGAAGGGAAGGGAAGGAGAGGAGTCAAATAATAAAAAGAACTCTCAAGAAGGAGTCAGGAAACCCAGATTGAGCCCCTCACCAGCTGAGTGATTTGAGCAACTAATCTTTCAAAGACCTCAGTTTCCAAGCAAGAAAATCATGCAGTTGAACTAAATTCAATTCAACTAACTTTTATTACACACCTACTGTGAGCAGCTAGATGGCACAGTGGATATAAACTGGGTTTGGAGTCATGAGGACCTGAGTCAAGTCTGACCTCAGACACTTACTAGTTGTGTGACCCCTGGGCAAGTTACCCTGCTTGCCTCAGTTGTCTGTAAAATGAGCTGGAGAAGAAAATGGCAAATCACTGCAGTATCTTTGCTTTTCAAGACAACACCAAAACAAAGAATCTAACACAACTGAAAAATAGATTAAACAACATGAATGAGGCACAGTGCTTAGGTACTGTACAGACAAAAATGAAACCTCTGTTCCCTCATGGAACTTCTTTGCTACTGGGTGGTGGGGAGAGTGGTCTTCAAGGTCCCTTCTAGATCCCACACTAAACAGTCACACTACCAACCACTAAAGTATCTGATCTAATTAAGAGCTCATGTGTTTCTGAGCTGGTGCATCTTGTGGGTGGGAAATGAAAGTGATTTTTATTGATACTACAATTCACTGAAATCCCTGAGTTTAAGTGCAAAACTGCTGGTAATTTTGCTCAATCTATCTCATACAGTAACTGAGGGATAAGAATCATATGGGATATTGGTTCAAATTAAGCACACAAATTTGCATAGATATATATTATATATTTCTTACAGATTCTTGATATATTGCCTTTTATAGTCTCTTTGACCATGTGGGAAGTAAGAAGCAAACTGTCTGCATTAGGAATAGAGACAGCAGAGCTGCCTAAATTGGCAAATCTGTTCGTGGTGTTTAAAAAAACAGCATCATGAATACTTAGCCATTGGCATAAGTGAAGATTAATTACCACCCCACTGAATCATAGGATCATGGGAAGGACCTTGAAGATGATCTGGTCTAATGTCTTATTTACAGAAAAGGAAACTGAGGCACAAAGAGGAAATAGTTTGCTCAAGGTCACACAGGAAGTTCCTGCAAAGATAGAATTACAACCCAGGTCACTGTAACATTTTTACCTGCTTCCAGTTTAGAGATTCTCTTGTCCAATTCCTTCCCTATCTGAAAATGAGAGGGATCAAGCAATAATAATAATCTGCATTTAAATGTACCTCACACTTTAAGACATACTTTGTCTACCAAAGCCATGTAAGTTGGGTAGTATGAGTATTATTTTATCCATTTTATTGGTGAGGGAATTGAGATCCAAGGAGAGGTAACTCCTTGGATTGCACAGGTCATGCAATCAAGATTCAAACCCAAGACTCCTGATATGAGGTCCAAAGTCTTTATCATGCTCTATGATGCTTCAAATGACTTAGTCTAGGCCACTTAACCTCCCAAACTCCCATCTGTTCTAGAAAGAGGGTCTGTCTATTGTAGGCCACACTAATCTCATCATTCTCTGAAGTCCTAGGGCACATCAAGTCAGCATCCACATAAATTAATACTTTACTGTTTCCTAAGTATTCCTAATTCTGTCTTTCAAAGAATCTATTTCTTGTGGGTTTCTATCAATTACCCACTTCTCTCATCTCCCTAAGTTTCTATGACATTGCTCTCTGCTGGTCCTACTTTTCCCTGTCTGATCTTGCCTTCTCAGTCTCCTTTGCTGGATCCTCATCCAGGTCATGTTCACTCATTAACCATATCCCAGGCTCTATCCTAGGTCCTCTTCTCTTCTCCCTCTATACTATATTATTAGTTATCTCATCATTCCCATGGATTCAATTATCACTTTCATGCTAATGATTCTCAGATCCATTGGTCTAACCTTAACCTCTCTCTTGAGTCTACTAGACATCTTGAACAGGATGAACCATAGACATTTTTTTTAGGATTTTTTTTGGCAAGGCAAATGGGGTTAAGTGACCTGCCCAAGGCCACACAGCTAGGTAATTATTAAGTGTCTGAGACCGGATTTGAACCCAGGTACTCCTGACTCCAGGGCCGGTGCTTTATCCACTGCACCACCTAGCCACCGCCAACCATAGACATCTTAAAACCAACACATCCAAGAGTGACCTCATTATCTTTAAGCCCTAACTTTCTTCATAACTTCCAGTCACCCAGGCCCACAACCTACCTGTCATCATAGACTCCTCACTCTCACCCCTCATATCCAATATGTTGTCAAATCTTCCTGTTTCCATCTTCACATGACTCATATGTGTCCCCTACTCTTCTTTGGCCCTGCCACCAGAGGTCTTCATCACCTCACACCTGGTGTCCTGTCTTAAGTCTTTCCCCACTCCAATTCATCCTCCACTCATCTGTCAAACTGATCTTGTTTTTTTTTTTTTTAGGTTTTTGTAAGGCAAATGGGGCCAAGTAGCTATCCCAAGGCCACACATCAAACTGATCTTCTTTAAGCACAGGATTGATCATATTAGTCCTTTCCCCATTCAAGAATTCCAGTTCTCCCTATTGCCATCTGGATCAAGTAGAAAATCCAATGATTGGCTTTTAAAGCCCTTTATAACCTAGCCCCTTTCAGCCTTTCCCAGTCTTCTTATACTCCCTTCTCATAGTCTGCAATTCAGTGACACTGGTTTCCTTATTGCTCCTTACACAAGACACTCCATCTCCAACTCTGGACATTTTACTGGCTGTACCCCAAGCCTGGAATTCTTTACTCCTACTCTCTAGCTTCTGGTTTCTGTGACTTCCTTCAAATCTCAGATAAAAGTCCCACCTTCTGCCAGAAGTCTTTCTCAGGACAAAACCCACACCAAAAGACAGAGTGAAACAAGCTTTCAACTCAAGATATCATGGAGGAATTTCAATAAAGGTCTGTCTCTTGTGGATGAAAGTGTAGGAGGGAGAGCATTGCAATGGTATAGCAGCAGTGAGGAACACTGGTTCAACAGACAGGATTGTGTTGGCTACTCTAACACAGGGAACAAACCACCAGCACCCAAAATGCCATAGGCAAGTGATAAACCAGGGACCAGATCCCTGACCCCTGCACAAAACTTTGGGACTGTTTCCCCTTTGCCCAGGAGCAGAGCTCATCTAGCAAAAAGAGAAGGGGGGAAAAAAACCCCTAACCATAAAAAGTTCCTATTCTAATAGGGATACTAAAAATGCTATCTCAGAAGAGGAAAGCAGTATCCTTCATGGCAAACCTTTTAGGGGTTTATGAGTTGGTCTCAAATCCAAAAAGACCTCAAAAAGTATTTTAAAAATCAAATAAAAGAGGAAGAAGAAAAATGGAAAAAAGAAATGAGAATCAGGCAGAAGAATGATGAAAAATTTACTGAAGAAAACAATAATTTTAAAAGTAAAATTGGCCAAATGGAAAAAGAAATTAACTCCTGTGAAAATAAAATGAACCAACTGGAAAAAAATCAAAAAAGCTAACTGAAGAAAATAAAACCCTAAAAATTATAATTGGACAAATGAAAATTAATGATTCTATCAGATTCCAAGATTCCCTCAAACAAAACCAAAAGGCTGAAAAAAATAGAAGAAAATATAAAGTATCTCTTAGGAAAAGACCTTGAAAATAAGCCCTGAAGAGATAATTTACAAATTCTTAATCTACCTGAAAGTCATGGTCAGAAAAAAGCCTGGAGGCAGCTAGGTAGTGCAGTGGATAAATCAACAACTCTGGAGTCAGGAGGCTCTGAGTACAAATTTGAACTCAGATACTTAATAATTACCTAGCTTGTGACCTTGGGCAAGTCACTTAATCCCAATGTCTTGCAAAAATTAATTTTTAAAAAAGAACCTAGATGATATTATGCAGGAAATTATCATGGAAAATTGCTCTAATATCCTAGAACAAGAAAACAGTCCTTGAAAGAATTCACCAGTCATCCTCAGAAAGAGATCCCAAAATAAAAACTCTAAGGAATATTATAGACAAATTTTAGAATTCTCAGCTAAAAGAGATAATACTGCAAACTGCCAAAAAGAAGCAATTTAAATACCAGGGAGTCACAGTCAGTATTATACAGGATTTATCAGTTTCATCATTAAAAGATTGCAAGGTCTGAAATATGATATTCGGGAGGGCAAAGAAATCTGGATTACATCCAAGAATCAACTATTCTGCATAATTAAGCATACTTTTCAGGGGGAAAGATGAACTTTCCACAAAATTTTCAAACTTACCTGATAAAAAGATCAGAATTGAATAGAAAAATTTGATGTTCAAATACAACATTCAAGAGATACTTAAAAAGGTAACCAGAAAGAAAAAAATATTAGTTGATAAGCCTAAGAGAAAAAAAAAGTTAGTCAATAAGACTAAATGGGAACATGATACCTGAAACTCTTGAGAACTGTAATTATGAAAGAAATATACTTAGACAGAGTGTATAGGTATAAATTGATCTTGATGTGATGATTTACTTTAGCCCATAAGGATTCATTTCCTTTGGGACAATAGAAGGAAAGGTACTCAGACAAAGGATGTAAGTATAAATTGATCATGAAATGATGGTACTTTAAAAGCTCATGAGGGTTTTATTTCTATTGGGCAAGTTGAAGGGAATATACTTAAGCAGAGAGCATGGGTGCAAGTTGTTGATCATGATGGTGAAAATACCAATGACTTGAAAATTGTGCTTCTATTAAGATCGTTGAAAGGAGTATACTTTGACAGAGGATGAGAGTACAAGACAGGTCTAACTCAAATAAGACATGAAAAAAGGGCTTATATTTGGGGAAGAAGGTAGAGGCATTAAAGGATAATTAATACCACATGAAGAGGTACAAAGGACGTATTTTAATAGAGGGGGGATAGGGACAGTGTAAACACTGAATAAATCTTACTCTCAGAAGATTTGGCTCAAAGAGGGAATGATATACATTCCTAATTGAGTTTAAAAATTCATCCTGGGGCGGCTAGGTGGCGCAGTGGATAGAGCACAGGCCCTGGAGTCAGGAGTACCTGAGTTCAAATCCGGTCTCAAACACCTAGCTGTGTGGCCTTGGGCAAGCCACTTAACCCCATTTGCCTTGCAAAAACCTTAAAAAAAATTATCCTACTCTACAAGAAAGTAGGAGGGAAAAGGGAAAAGGACAGTGTGAGAGAGGCAGCAATCAGAAGAAAACAATGGTGAAAAGGGATGAGGGGAAAGGAAAAAAAGCACAAATAGGGGAAAGATAATATGGCAGGAAATAAAAAAGTTTTGATATTATTCACTCTCATGATGGTTTTCCCCCCTTCGTTCTAATTCTCCTTTCACAATATACCCAATTTGGAAATATGTTAAACACAATTGTACATGTACAAATTGTATCAGATGGTTCATTGTGATGGGGGAGGGACAGAAGGTAGGGTGGTTGAAAAATGTGCAACTCAAAAGCTTGCGAAAGAATGAATATTGAAAACTATCTTTGCATGTAATTAGAAAAAAGAAAACATGTGGAAAGACTAAACATGAACTGATGTAAAGTGAAATGAGTAGAACTAGAAGCACATTGTACATAGAAACATCGGTACTATAAGATGATCTCTTATGAATAACTATTCTCAGCAATACGATGATCAAAGAAAATTCTGAAGGATTTATGATGAAATGTACTACCCATCTCCAGAGAAAGAACTGATGGAGTCTGAATGCAGATGCTTTTATTTTCTTGGGATTTTTTTGGTCTGTGTTTTTTCACAGTATGACTTACATGAAAATGTGTTTTTTCACAACAACACATGTATAACCTCAAATTGTTTGCTTTCTCAACATGGGGAGGGGAGGAAGAGAGAATTTGGAACTCAAAATTTGAAAAAAAGATGTTAAAATTGTTTTTACATGTAATTTAGAAAAAATATTAAACTCTTTAAAAAGTAAGTCTTTTTCAGTCCTCCTGAATGTTGGTGGCTCCCCCTCTGCACTCAGATTGAAGATGAGAACTAGTTTTTTTTTTTCCTATTCCCATAGTTTACCACAGTGCTCAGCCTGTAGTAGCAAAGTCTTACTGACTGACTGGTCGATTAAGCTCTGTGAGAAAAAGGGCATTTCTCTCTCATTTTCTACACAACACTTAGCACAGGTCTGAGTCCTGAAGGTACCTAGTAAGCTCAATGGCCATAACTACTTGGTTGTTGGATAACCAGCTCTCTTCTGAAACTAACCTTTTGCCTTCAATAAGAGAGTTTATATTGGTTCCATTCTTTCAAAACATTAAAATAGTTGGGATAAAGAAGGCTTTCTTTAAAGGACAGCAAGGTTCCCTGAGAGAATCAAGAGTCCTTTGGTTTCCATTAAAAGCTAGATGACTCAATGTATCAAGTGCCAAGCCTGGAGTTAGAAAGATTGATGTTACTGAGTTCAAATCTGGCCTCAGACACTTATTAGTTGTGTGACTGGACAAGTCACTTAACTCTACTTGTTTCTCTTATCTGTAAAATGAGCTAGAGAAGGAAATGGTGAACCAAACCAGTATCTATGCCAAGAAAACCAAAATTGGAGTCCTGAAGAGTCAGAGATGACTGAAAGGACTGAATAACAACAAATTTATGATACAGAGAGGCATTTTATGATTGGGGCATGTTTCCTTCTTAAGAAACCAGAGAGAAATTCTGAGTCCCCCTCACTGAAGGGATTACAGGGAAATAGGACATATGGGTTCTGATCCAGGTTGCATCACAAACTCACTACGACTATAAGCAAGACATTTCACAGAATCTCAGAGGTAGAAGAGACCTTCAGACCCTCCAGGATCACCTGTACCTAAACAGCAATCATTTCTTCAAGATCCTTTGACAAATCGCCATCCACCCTAGGTTTGAAGACCTCCAGCAAGAAGGAGCCAAATGCTTTCCAAGGCAGCCCATTCTGCTTTTGGACAGGTCGAATCGTTAGGAAATTTTCCCTGACATCAATCTTTCTCTCTGCAACTTCCACCCATTATTTCTCGTTCTGCCTGCTGGGGCCAAGCAGCACAAATGTAATCCCTCTTCCACATGAAGGATTAGGTTCACTTCATTCTGTAGAACCAGCATCTATAAAATGAGCCTCTCTGGAGCTCAGTTTCTTCATGGAAAAAATAGAGGTGGGGGATGAAAAGAGGAGAGAGATCTAGGCAAAAATAATAGTAGCTGATATCTCTATAGTACTTTAAGATTTTTAAAGCATTTATATTAATAATTGTCTTACTTTAAAATGTATGTATCTTCTTGAATATAAATGAACATCACATGTGTATTAAAAATAAAACTACAGTCCTGTAAAATAGATATTCCAAATAATTTTACTCCTCTTTCACAGATGAGCAAACTGAGACCCTCCTCACATTAAGAATTTCAGTTCTTACCTCCTGTTCAGATAACAGCTCTTCCAACTCTTCCAGTGATTAAAAAACAAAGTTGTCTGGTTTAACAAGCAAGACAAAAGGGTTTTTGTTGCTTTCCACTCAGGAAAGAGTAGAGTAAGCAGGTTGCTCAGATTCTGTTGTGGGGAACATGGAACCACTGAGTGATTTCGTGCACTTAGTTGACTTATTAAATGTAATGGCAGGAGTAATTGCATGCTATTATTATCAGAGGCTGGAGCTTGCAATCCATGATTGCAACAAAAATCTAAGCTGCCTTATAATGGGAATGGATTTTTATCAAAGGGATTGGAGACCTGCTTCAGCTTAGCCTTTTCAAAGGCTGTGTTCACCACAAGTGGCAGCCGTCATCAAAGCCGGTCTGGGCTCTGAATGAGATTGGGAGGCATGTAATGACAGCCAAGCCATTTCTTTGTAGAAGTATTTAAATCTCCAGAAGTTGAGTGTGTGGCCCTATCAGAACTGCTAGACCCAAGAGGGTCATTTTGAACAGGATCCCCAGCTGTCTCCATTTGCATCTGCTGACAACCATCGATGAGGCCAACCTGTTTGGAAAGAAGGATCCATGCTATACAAGGGGAAGTGAGAAATTATTATTGCTAACAATAATAAGGCACTGTGGTAGGCACTGGGAATTCAAGTGAGACAGAAGCTTTCTTCAAGAAATATATGTACCCACAGTTATATGTATATACATATTCACATACATGTGTATCTATATGTGTGTGTCATATTATGTATATGAATGTATTCTATATATGATAAGTTAACATTTAAGTGTATTTAAATTTATATTTATATGAATTTTATGTCTAAATAAAATGTGCTTATGAGTATATGTGCATATATATAATATATACATACTCATAGATACATACACATGTATATTTTATCAAAAGAGACAATATATGGGGAATACAAGAATCTATAGAAAATGGCACCCAGAAGTTTACAATGAGCATTTCTCAGAGAGACCTTGTCAGATAGTCCCATTTTATGGATGAAGAAACTAAGGCTCCACTTGGTAGAAAGTAACATGGCCTTGATGACATAATTTGTTATAATGTTAAGGGTATTATCCATAGAATCAGGATTGCAGGGCAAGAAGCCCTGACTTTGTGATCTTCTCTGAGCGTTTATTTCATCCCTGTAAAATGGGAATAATAATCTTTATGCTATTGACCCCCAACAGGGGTATCCTATGGAATGTTCCACAGGACACTGTTTAAGAAATAGTTATCGAGGGCAGTTAGTGCAGTGGATCAAGTATTTTGCTCCAGAGTCAGAAAGATCTAAGTTCACATTCTCCTCAGACACTTGACACAAAGCTGTGTGACCTTGATTACCTCACCAAAAAAAAAAGAAAAAAGAAAAAAATAGCTATTGAGTGAAAGCCAGGATTCAGATCCCAATTCCTGACTCCCCTTCTAGTGTTCTCTCTAGTCCTCCACCTCCTTCTCATTTTCTTAGCCTTTACTCTGGTCTCAAACCCAGCAAATACTACATGAAGTTTTTAGACAAACTGACTAAATACATCCTATGGAAATGAGTAGGATAACCATGTTATCAGGAGGCACTGTCCATACTTTTAATAATCTTTCTTCAGATCTCAAATTATTAATGGCCATTTTCTTATGACACTTGGAAGGAAAGAAGTTAGAGATTCAGAGGGCAGGACTGAGACCTTTCTCTCCTAGGATAGTGTATAATCTTAATCCTCCTTAACCATTGCCCAAGTTTCAATCAGCTCCCACAGATGGTGGGTGGGGTGGATGTGGGTAGATTTGTATGTGTGTGTCTGTTGTGTGTGAACTTTGTGCCTCTGTCTTTGTGTATATGTTCGTGTATATTATGTCTATATGTGTGTGTGTCTAGTGTTTTGAATATAAGAAAGGATTGAAGCTGGAGCCAAGTTATTGTTTCTATCTCCTTTTGGTGAGCCAAAAAGCAAACCAAAAGGATTTGGAAACATAAATAAAACAAAACAAAACAAAACAAAAAACAGAAATCCTTCCAAACTGTAGGAAGGGAAACAGTCCACCAGGCCTGCTTTTCTAGTCCAGGGCAGTGGCAATAGTAAGTCCTCAACAGAATACTCTTCCACGAAGTAGAAGATTCTGTAGAATTAAATTTTCATTTACCTGGAAAATTAACTCCAAAATCTTTTAAAGGAAATCATAGGACTTAGAGCTTGAAAGGAATTTGGAGATCATCTAGGGACAAGTCCAACAGACAGCAAGAATTATGGAAATATAGCATATAAAAATAGAGAGCCCAAGAGCTGTGGGCTATAAATCCAGTGCTCTTGGACTCCAAGATTCATCAACACTCTGATCTATCTACTTTGTAGCTCTCCCTCCTCTTCCTGGGTCCTAATAGATTGTAAACTCCTTAAGGGCAAAACCTCTTGTTTTTACTTCTGTTTTCTCAGTTTTTAGTACAATACCTTATATAGAAGGAAGACTCAATAAATATTTGTTGAATCAGTGAATGAACCATGAAATTCTCTGAATGGCTTGTAAGTGGGTACAGTTCTGATAACTCTGACCATGAAAGTGAATGAAAAATCATATGGGTATTTAATAAGACCAATAGGGTTTTAACTAGTCCAATATGCACTAGTGAAGTAGAGGGCGATAGAATTTGGCATTAATGGAAGCCTTAGCATTCATCTAGTCGCTCTCTTTTTTTTTTTGGACAGATAGGCAAACTGAGGCCCAGAGAGGTTTAGTGATTTGTACAACTGTTTACAGAATCAGAATTTGAAACCAGGTCTGCTGACTTCAAACTCAGTGGGCAATTGATTCCATTGCATTTCTGGCTAAATTGTATTAGAAATCATATGGTAGTAAGCAGCTCTCCCTCTACTCTGTCTGGTTATTGGACCCGAAGCCTGACTATGGATTGTCAAACAAACTAAAAAATGGAAGCAATTGTTGCGGTTAAATAAACCAAAGAAAAGTCACAACCACCGAGAAGGTGAAGAGAGGTTTCTAGTCCACTTTATTGAGAATGTTGGTCTACACAGTAACTGAATGACATTTAAGGCCTTTACTTGACAGAGGCTGTAGAGACACACAAGCTAATAAAATTTTTAAATATGTTTGTAGGCCAAAAAAAAAGTCAAGCATTTATTCATTCCTTGCCCTTCTTCTATTTGGACCCAAAACCAAACCAAAAATTGTGGTTTACAAGGTTTACAATCTTTGCTTTACAAAGATGTTGGTTTCACATAAAACAGCCCCATTTAGCAAAATAAAACAATACAGACTACCTTAATTACCATGGCGGCAGAGAAAATGTTGCCATCGAAATACTGGCATGACAGACAAAACCTTTCATTGGAGAAGAAAATTAATTGTCCACGAACAAGCACACAGTTCATCTTGAATTCTATTGTTTGACATTCCCTTGGCACAAGATTCTTTGAAGTTTCCTCTTCCTTCTTTTCCAGTCTCTACCTCTGAAAGTCCTCTCTTTTTACACTGCCCCATTCCTCTCTCCAGAAGATTTTTGTTCATTAGATCAGTGGTAGTATTTGAGGTCATACCAAGGTTTGCAATTTAATGTCTAGCTTGTAGTCTAGCATTCAAGGTCTGTCACAGTCTGTCTCCAATTTGACCAAGTGTCAGAGTCCTATGACTCCTGGTAGGCACACATAAGTTAGCCATTGCTAACCTCTCTTTATGACCCAGACCTGTGGTGGATTCTTTGCCCAAGACCTCAAGAAGTTTATAGAACAAACCAATACATGAACCTTTCCCCAGAGACATACAAAACCTAGGGGACCATAAGCACACACATATGGAAAACCATCTATGGAAAACCATGCAGGGAAACCTATAGTTAATCTATTCTGTCATCTAGAGATTTTATCTGTCCTCCTTGCCTTTTCCATTAAAGTCAGAGTCTAAAGGCTGGTTTAAAGAATACCATGTCAAAAGCCTGAGCCGACTTTACTTTTATTAGCTCTCTTTCTATACTGATTACCTAATTGCCCTACCTCCCCAATTTTTGTAACATGGGTACATAGAGGTCCTAAGTTCTAATCCTATGTAACTTTAAGAAAGCTATGTCCCACCCCCATGTCTTTGCATGCAAAGACCCCTTTACCAAAGGCGTTTACCAAAGCATCTAGGCAGAAGTAGTTTCAGGATCATTTTGAGGGGGAAGTTGGTATGGGGGGGGTAGTTTCAGTTATTGAAGTATGAGTTCCTTGCCTGCTATCTCCACTTAAAATGTCTATGGGAACAGCCAAACTTGATTCATTTCCAGCTCTTCCCTGGGCACAAGTTTCTAATTAGCATTTAAGTATAGAATATTTATCCAGGACAATGATTAACAGAGAAGGGGCTAGTATCTTAGCTTCTTAAAAAGAAAGGAGTTCATATAGCTCCCCTCAAAGTAATTGTCATTTTTGATCCCATCCCTGTCCCCTAGAATAGCTCAATCTCAATCCTTCCCAATCTCTTAATGCCAGATGAAAGATCTAGGGAAAATCTTAGGAGTCTGAAAGCATTGAGGTTGCTGGTCCTGTGAATGTTCTGTCAATTTTGTCTCTTCCTACTCCTCTCCTTCTTCTACTCTAAGGCATTGTCCTCAGCAAGGTCTTTTTGCCTGTCAAATTAGTGATATATTATAGACTCCTTCCTTCTTCCTTCTTCCAAGCTACTGAGATTTTCCCAACAATCTTGGCATGCCCTTTCCCACTATCTTTGTCCTATCACATTCTAGGGCCACATCTCCTACAATACTTCCATGCATTCTTCAACCTCACAAAAGGAGAAAGGAGAAAAGGAGGCATATCTCAGAAGTGTGACAACTTTCATTCATACTTGCTACATGTAAAATGAGGAGAGTGAGCAAAATGATGAATTAGTTCCTTTCCAGCACTGATATTTTTCTTTATTCGAGTTTCTAAGACTCCTTTTAGTCTTATCTCTTTTAAGCTCAATTTGTATTGTTCCCCTTCAAATTTTCGATAGTTCTATCAGGATGACTTGCCATACTTTATTTCCCACCTCTATGACTTTGATCATACAGTCCCCTTTACCTGGAATGCCCTCACCCTCATTTTCACCTATAAATCCAACCCTAGCTTTCAAGACATAATTTAGACCTTACCTTTTTTCACAAATCTTTCTTCTATATCCTCAGCTATAATTGCTCTCTCTGCCCTCAGATCATAGGATCAGAGAGGCAAAATTAGATAGTGTCTTACAGATTATCTAGTCCAACCCTCTCATTTTAACAGAGGAAACTGAGACCCAGATCAATTAATAAGTATTTATTAAGTACCTACCATGTACTAGTCACAGGGCTAAGCATTAGGGATACAAAAAGAGACAAAAAACAATCCCTGCCTTCAAGGAGCTTACTATCTAATGTTCATAACTTACAGCTAGAAGACATCTCAGAGGCCATCTAGTCTAATTCTCTCATTAAACAGATATGAACATTGAGACCCAGAGAGGCTAAGTAACTTACCTGAGGTTACACAGGTTATATATAACAGAAACAGGATTTGAACCCATGCTCCCCAGTTGTATAGAGCTGCGTCCTCTAAAGTCAAAAGCCTTAGAATCAGATGCTACTGCTGTCACTTGTCAATTTGATGTGTGACCTTGAACCAATAACTTTCCTTCTCTCTGAACTTCAGATCTATTCAATAAAGGAGCTAGAATAAAAGGCTTTGAAGTCTCAGCTCTAAGCATCAAACTCATTACTCCAAATTCAGCATGCTGTTCCTAATAGTTTGGTTAGAAGTTCTTCCATGCATGGAGAATATTTTGTTTTGTGACATGAAAAAAAAAGAAAGAAATGAAAAGAAAAGAAAAAGGAAAGAAAGATTGAGCATGGTGATGGAGGTCTGTTGTCCCAGCTACCAAGGAGGTTGTCTGGTGGATCTCTTGAGCTAAATAGTTCTGAACTTTAGTAGGATAAGAAAATCAGATGGCTGTCCTAATTTCATTGCTGGGGCAGCTAGGTGGTGAAGTGAATAGAGCATCTGCCCTGGAGTCAGGAGGAACCAAGTTCAAAGCTGGCCTCTGACACTTAATAATTATCTAGCCGTATGGCCTTGGGCAAGTCACTTAACCCCACCACCTTAAATTTAAAAAAAAACCTAATTTCATTGCTATGGAGAGACTCCAGGAGCTGGGGACAGGAGAGGGAGGGGAGGGATATTACCAGATTTCCCTAGGAGAGTCAAACTCTAGATCAGAAATGGTGCAGATCAATGCTTTCATGCTAATCAGAGTGGGCCTAGACCTATGAGTGGCCTTCACTTCCAGTCTGAGGGAGCTAAGAATCTTTTTAAAAAATCATTGTAGTAGGTTTTGACTATGCCCCATTTGCCAAAAATGAAGAACTATGGCATCCCCTACAATGTGGGTGAGGTAATCTTTGATTGACCACCTGCATCTCCAAAACTGGTAAGATTGGTCCTTTTCTATTATCTTTTTAGGTTTCCCCATCTGCTGAGCTCAACAGAGACCAATATGAGAGAAGGGAAAAGTCTTCTCTTGTTCTCACTCTGACTCTGGGGATGTTTGATTCTGGGCTGCCTTATTTGCCCTCACTTCTAGGTACCAGAGGTTATTCCCATGAACCTAGGAGTTCAGGCCATGATGACCTTGGAGCCAGGATTGCTGGCAAGGTGATAAAGTCAACCAGGATAGTTTAGAAGTCCTTAGAAGTTGGGGAGTCTGGGACTCCAGCCCCAGAGGGATCTGGAATGTGGAACTAAGAATGTACTTTGCAGTAACTGAGCTTAATTATGAACCTAATGATTCCCTTTTCCTCCAAAGAGACTGATGTTATAGGGGTTATTGTTCATTCTTCATTCTCAAAGAAAACCATGACATCAAGAAGCTAAGAGAAAGGGAAGAATATGTCTCTCAAGTGTGGAGGGAATAAGTTTGTATATTTGTAATTATACCTTTTAAAGTAAATATTTCCTTTGGAAAAGTTCCATTGATAAACATGGAAGGAAGGGTAAAGGAATAAGCATTTATTAAGCACCTATTATTTGCCAATCACTGCTAAGGGCTTACAAATAGTACCTTGAGGTTTCCTTCTTAGTCAGTGGAGGAGATACTAGAGGAAGGGAGAGAATTTGGAGTTCAGAGGTTTTTATGCTTAAAAAATTAATTTTAGGACCTTTTTAAAAATAAAGAAGAAAAGAAGGAGGGGAAAAGAAGGAGGGAGGGAGGGGACAAAGCAAAGGAAACAGAGGAAGAAACAATTGTCAAATAATTACTATGGTTCAGGCTTTGTGTACATCTTATCCACCCTACTAGATTGTGAGCTTTATAAGGGAAGCAATTCTATCTACCGTAACCTTCTTCGCATAAAGTACAGGATACTGCAAAAAGTAGAGGATCCTGAATAAATAAGCATTTAATAAGTGTTTGTTTAATTGACTTGGGATAAATTGTATGCTTTCAGTTATATCATCAGCCCTCCACATTGTTTCAGTATAATATGACAGACTATTTAGCCTTCATCTCTCAAGCTCCATGCTCCTCCTTTCTGTATCAGCCACATCACTAGTGATGAAGCTCTCACAAAACCCTCTGCCCAGCCTTTAAAGGGTAAAAGTCAAAAATCAATAATGAGCTTCTTCTCTCCTACTGCTGCAGCCGTCAGAGGTAAATGAATGATTAAGCATGATGAATACCAGTGTAATGGAAGACGCAAAGTAGGGGAAAGTGCTCACTTTAGCCTAAACTCTGAGATTTATTGCTGAGAACCACAAATCATGGGCTCATCAATCTCCCAAGGACTCAGAAAGGCACCCACTGCAGTGAGTTTTAAAAGGCAGTGAATGAAATTCTACCTCCTTATCCTGGCTCTTTGTGGTCCAGTTACTTCAGAATCTCACGCTCCCTATCACATCGCTATTCAGCCTCTGGCAACTGTCTGCAAGATGGTTCCTGGACACCCTGACCCTGGTCAAACCATAGGTATCTAGTTCTTCCTTAAGATGCGGCTCATTGGCTGCTTTCTACACTCTCAAAGAACAGCTCAGCTGGGTGTCTGCCCTCTCAGCTGCTTTATTTGTAAGATATGTTCTTTCCATTATTCATTTTTTTTGCATGAGAGCATCTCTATAATGCTATCCTTAGCATTCATACTGTAAGATGGCCTTATGATGAAGTGCTTGGCATTTTGGTAACCTAATCACTGGCTCCCCCATTCTTGTTCTCAGAATTTCTCACTATCACAGTGGCCCTTTCAAGAGCTCACCTTATAGTTTCCAAATTTTAGCTGCATAGAAAACTACTCTGCCTAAACAATTAGTAGTCAAGAGTCCTGGTTCTAGATCCAACCGAACTAGACATGGACAAGTCACTTTCTCCATTTAGCTTCGGTTCCCTCATCTGTAAAATGAAAAAGGCTTGAACTAGATTAGAGAGTTTTAATAATGTTTTAAATGAATAAAATAAAACACACCAGATTACAAAGGAAACTAATTATAATGAAATACAGTTATCAGAAGATTTTTGAGAGTCCACAGACACCCAAAACAATAATCCCTGAACAAAGTAGAATACAGTTTATGCTCTAACATCTCTCCTAGCCGTATCTTTCTGTGTTCTGTGTTATAATGTATCTTCCAGCTCTAATATGTTCTCTCTTTCAGTTCTGACTTTCCTTTATTCTATATTCTAAGATTTCTTTAAGTTCTAACATTCTATGTTCTAAGTACAGCTCTAATATTTTGACTCCTATTTTCTAAGATCAATCAATCACAAGCATTTATTAGGTTCCTGCTAAGTCTCTGCAATGTGCTCGGTGCTGAGGATTTTTGTTTGTTGTCAAGTAGTGTCTTTGTAACCCTATCTGAGTTGGGATTTTTTAGCAAAGAAACTGGAGTGATTTACCATTTCTTTCTCCAGTTCAATTTATAGATGAGGAAACTGAGACAAATGGGGCTATATGTAAAGTCTTTTTCTTGTATTCTTACTGGTTAGGTTTTTGTTAACATAGTAGGAATATGTGTGTGTGTGTGTGTGTGTGTTGTGTTTATCACATGGGGGAACAAAGGGTCAGAAATAAGGGTCATACAACTAGGAAGTATCCGAGGCTGGATTTGAACTCAGATTTTTCCAGAATCCAGGTCCAGTGTTCTTTCTACTGTGCCACCTAGCTACAAAGCCAAAAATGAAAAACACTCTCCCTCAAGAAACTTATATTCTATCAGAATATAGAGTTGATAACATTAGCATATATGAGAGTATATTGTGTATTTGTTATGCAAAATAAATGCAACATAAGTCAACACAGAAATTAGGATTCAGACCTAACATTCTGTATGCTGATCTTTTATCTCTAATAATCTATGTCCAAACCTTACTTTAAGCTCTAGTCTTGCATGTTCTAAGATTCATTCTAGCCCTAAGGTCTTTTTCTTGTATTCTTGCTGGTTAGGTTTTTGTTAACCATTTACAGTATGGCCATATTTGTGTGTATGTGTTTGTGTGCATCAGCTTGTCATGGGGGAACAAAGGGTCAGAAATAAATATATTAGAAGAATTTACTGAATCTTCCAGAATGAAAAATTCTTGTGTGGCAACTGCAGTATCTTAATATAGAATTCCTTCTAACTTGATATGAAAAGATTTAATCTCCTTCCTTCATGTGTATTTACTAAACCACTGAGGAGACATGTATGTGATTCCCACCAGAGTCAGATGTAATTGTGTGTCCATATCAAAGAGATAAAAGTCTTTTTCTTGTGTGACTAAGCAATATATTAAGTGGTCTCCTATCCATTACCCAGCTGCATGGGTTTGGCAAGCCCTACTACCAGAAATATACACACACACACACATATATTTTTTTTTAAATGAAAAAGCATCAGGGAATAGCTTCCGATAAAGGGATGATGTTTAGCAAAATATTTCAGTTCATAATTGTGTGCTTGGGTAAGGTTTTTAGCCAGAGTATCAGACATGGCACCATCAGAGAACAAGGCAGAGCAAACAGTACTGGGAGATAAGAAAAGGGTTATTGGTGAGATAGAAAACAGCAGGTAGAGAAGAGGCAGGGGACATTGGGTGGGATAAAGTTTGGAGTGTGTAGTAACGATAAGAAAAGCTACAGCAGCGAATAAAATTAAGATTGCGTAAGCCGTAAGACACATGAGACATTTTTCAAGGATATAAGAAGCAAAAGATCATTAAAATAAGTTACTAGGGCTTCTAAGAGATAGTGGGAGTAATTTAATGATAGAAGCACCAGACATTGCCGAAAATCCAAATTAATTCTTTGCTTGACTGTTCATGGGGGAGAAGGAGGATGCTAGCAAGCAGAATCCATTTTTCTAAAAGAGACAAAAAGAGATGCAGGAATGGATGGGGAGAGGCAGAATGCACCCTGGTGATAAAGAAAGGTAGGTTCTTTTCCCCAGTGTTTACAGTGGAAGGAAGCAATGCCAACCTAGATAGATTTGAAAAATGCCACCTTCCCAGAACAAACCTTTCTGTGAGAAGTGGATTCCAGCCTAGAGTTCCCCAGTCTGATGATGCAGGCAGCAAGCTACTTACTATAGAAAGTTCCCATATGCCCTTCAGAAATATCAAACTCCCAAGTAGTTCTTTATCCTCTTGATGCCTATGAAGCTTTCCACTAGATAATTGTCCCATGAAGATGGAGGTTGTCAACCTCAATCAGATAAATCACAGACTCTGATATTTTTCATTTAGATACTTACTTTTTTTCAGTTCTCTGATATTACTTCTAGATTAGGGCTAAAAGTTGCAAGAATGGTACAGTGACTGCTTTGTTTTCTTCAAAATATAAGTGCAGGTTTCATTTCAAGAAAAATCTGCTGAATAATAACAGCTAACATTTATGTAGTCCTTATGATGGACCAGACATTGTGCTAGGAACTTTATAAGTATTATCACGTTTGATCCTCACAACAGTCTCTTGAAATAGGCACTGCTGTTATCCACATTTTATAGATGAAGAAACTGAGGGAAATAGGGTGAAGTGACTTGACTAGGGTCACACAGCAAGTAAGTGTCTGAGTTCAGATTGGAAGTCAGGTCTTCCTGACTGCAGGTCCAGGTTCTATACATGGTTATCACCTAGAATATTCAGATTGGAAGGGACATTCCAGATTCTCTAGTACAACCTTTCCATTTTGCTGAGGAGTAGAAAACTGAAGCTCAGAGATTGGAAGTGATTTCAATTCAATTCAGCTCCCATGCATGTGTGCCAAGCACTTTATTGGATGCTAGGGTTAAAGACATAGATGTCATGGAGTTTATGTTTTTCTGAGATTTGCTCAACCTTAAAATCTCTCAAGGAATGGAGAGTCATAACTTCTTTCAGTCACAAATGCTAGACAGTAGGAGAACCAAAGTTTCCTTGGCACAGGCAGTATGGGATATAGCAGAAAGGATTCTAGTGTTAGAGATGAAGGACCTGAATTCTTCCACTTAATTCCCATGTGACCTTTGACAAATCTCAGCCTCTGGGCCTCAAATTACTCATGTGTAAAATGAGAGCATTTAACTAGATGACTTCTAAGGTCTCTTCTCACTCTAAATCTATGATCCCAATTTCCAGATGAATGTTCTTTCTACTATTCTTTTCAAATTAATTTGATAATCATTTATTTGGTCTCCCCTATGCATAGAGTTCCATGTTATCCGTTCTTTATCCCATTTCTTCTCTGGTTATATGCTACAGCATATTTATATGTTTTTATCCTTTGGGTGACCTGTGATTTTAGAGAATGGAGAATGTTGTCTTTCCATGTTTTATAATCATGTATTATCACTACAAGATTGTTAGTTTCTAAAAATATCAGCCTTTGTTTAATGAAGAAGACTAGTATGATTAAAAGTAGTATTCTACTTCCCAAAATTAACTCAGCACACTTTCTTCCTTCTATTCAATTGTGGATCCAGTTTCTTATCTATCTTCACTATGAGCTCAAAGACCCTTCCTGGGTCACTTCCCTAACCCATACTTAGACTCACTTATTGAGGAGCCCAAGATTATTTGACTACTAGTCTCAGATGAGTTTCTGACACTGTTCCATTATCAATCAGTAATCTCACTTAACTTTAGTAAAGGTATTGAGTAAAAGTAGTTGGTAGAAATAAACCAGAAGTACCACTTTCTCCTTTATACACAAGACCCCTGGATAGAGTAGGCTCAAACTTAAAATACAAAAGTAGTGAGGCACCTGTGTAAAGAATGCATATAACAAAAGGAAAACTCAGAACTCCAGATTACTAGACATCCTTATCTGCCTTCACAGAGTTCTCTGGAACCCCTTACATATAACTCTCTGAACATTAGTGCCTCCATAGTAGTAATTCTTTTCTAGAATAAGATGTCACTCTCCTGAAAGTCAATTTCTTCCTTGGGTGGCCATACCTAGTCTATACTTGGGTTCAACAATTGACTTCACACATTTAAATTGATGGAAACATGGCCAAAGTTTAGGAATTCTTTTGAAAATGGTCTGGGGATTTTCATGGACTATAGACTTAATATGTGTCAAGGGTGCAATAAAAACTCTTTCTAAAAGTACAATCTTAACTTTCAAGCACTTAATAGATAGCTAATGGATTGCCTAAGGATTGAAGGTAGTGTGACTTTCCCAGAATCAATAGCTAATAAGTTTCAGAGGTGATATGCAACCCCAGGTCTTCTGAACTCTAAGCCCAATACTCTATTTACTGGGACAAACTGTCTCTCAAGACCCTTTTTGACTTTTATGATGCTGTAAGCTTGAGAGCATCCAGAAGAGGTCAGCCAGGATGGCAAAGGACTGAGGTGATGCCATAGGAGGATCAGTTTAAGGATTTACGAATTAGAAATGTTGACTTAATGGGTAATTGTCTCCCAAGTACTTAAAGATTGACAATCCTTGAAAGAGACAGTAGATTTGTTGGTGGAATGGACAGAAGTTTCAAAGAGCAAAAATGTCAATCCTAAGGCTTAGAATTATACGATAGTGAAAAAAGATGTTTCAGGAGACAGGGAACTCTACCTCACTGGATGTCTTCCTGTAAAGTCTGCAAGACTACTTGTTGAAGAAGATTCTTCTTCAAGTACAGGCTGGACTAGGTGCCCTTAGAGGTCCTTTCCAGTTCTGAGATTCCATGATTCTATATAAGAGATGATTTGCAAAGAATTCTTTGGTTTTGTTTTCTTTTTGATTTGCAGGAACTATTATTATATAAACTTTTTGTCTTCACCAATCTCAGTAGAATGCTCTGACTATAATTTGGGTAGCTAATAAATATCTGTTCAAGACTAGAGGAGTGTTAGTTGCTAAGATGCCTAGGGATGATTGGACAATATAGTATGTCCCAAAAGTCTTAGAGCAGTTTTAATCTTAAACTGCATCCAATACTATAATTCCAAATGAACTTGAAGGTAAGATCTGGAGAATCAAGACAGAGGAATCTTAAGCACTTAATGCCCAGTGAAACAGGGAATAAGAATTAGGAGGAGGTAGAGAGTGGGACAGAAACAAGTGTGAAATCCTTCTATCTCCCTTAGTACAGAAGTGGGGACTATAATTTTAGAAAGTCTTATAAATTGTCAGATATCCATAGTTTGTCAGATATCCATAGTTTGTAGATAGATTTAATTTAGTTCTATAATAAGAGGAAGGATCTAGAGAAATTATTGTGGTATTAAAAAAATCTTTAGCACTATATAATACACACATACATATGTGTGTAAATTTGTATATGTGTGTTTGGGTATAGAAAAAGGAAAAAAGGAATAATAAAAAACCCTTCCTCATCAATAAATTGAGAAAAGGAAGACTAGGTTTCTTAGGAAGCCAGGCAAGAGAAGGAACCCAACTCCAGCTTCTGAAATCTCCCTACTTTCTCATAGTTAGTTTCCTTACTCTAACACTCTGATTGACTATAAAATCTTTCTGTTATCCTTTTTGTTCTTCCAACTATGTGTGTTAGTGCATAATATTAAGAACATGGTTTAAGTAAGAAGGACTTCTTTAGAAATTTGACTCTAATTGAATGGCAGCCATGGCAACTGCATCACTCTCCTCATGTTGATACCAGCAGATGGAAAGAATCTGGTCATATGTTAAAAGAGGAAGGCAGAGATGGAGTGATACTATCAGAAATGGAGAAACACAAAGCAATAGGTAAAACTTGAGGTCAGAATCTAAAACTGGATATTGGAGTAAGCAGACAAGACATTCAAACTGAAGCCTTCTCTGATCGCTTTAATCAGGAATGGCCATAAGGATGTTGATTTGTAGTCAGAGAGATTAGGCTCAAATTCTGATTTCAATGCTTGCCATTTACCCACTGTGATATTGGGGAAGTCTCTTTAGTTTTGAAGACCTCAGATTCCTCATCTGTAGATATAAGAGGGCTACATAAGATAATAGTTGAAGTCCCTTCCAAACCCAAATCTATGATCCTTCTATGTTAAATAGGTTTTTTTTATTTTGTATTCTCTAATATACTTGCTATATGATCATGTGTTTAGCTTCCCCCTCCATTCTTTGTAGAGGTAGGAAACCATGTAAATAGAGTGTTTCATGTGTTGTCAGATCAGTAAACATGTTGATTAGTATAGATGAACTATTTTCTTTTTTATTAAAAAATTATTTGTTATAATGAATGACTCTCTGGGTATGGTTGGGGAAAATATATATATTTGGAATTGTTGTTCAGTCATTCTAGTCATGTCCAACTATTCATGACCCCATTTGAGATTTTCCAGCAAAGATACTGACATGATTTGCCATTTCCTTCTCCTGCTCCTTTTTCAGATGAAGAAACTGAGGCAAATATTGTTAAGTGACTTGCCCAGGTAGCAGAGCTATTAAGTGTCTAAGGTTGAATTTGGATTCACAAAGACTCACAAAAATCTTACTGACTCCAGATCTGGCACTCTATTCTCTCTGCCATCTAGCTGCCCCATTTGGAGGTAAGGATGATATAAAAATAAAAGATAGTAATAAAAAACTTAATTGATTAAAAAATCTATTTTTGAAAAAGATACAATCCAACATATTTTTTATGTTTGTGAATTATCTTCCTACTAAACTAGAACTCCTTGAAGGCAGGAACTATGTCCTAAGTTTTTTGTTTTCCCCAACACTCAGTACAATGTTCTGCTGCAGCTTAGGTATTTAATAACTATCTATTGAATTAATGGCAGCAAAATGAGAAACTTAGAGAGGCAGTCTAGATCCAATCCATGGGAATTAGAGTCCAGAGTAAAGCAGCTGGAAATGAGAAGAAAGTGTCAAGATTATTTGAATGGGTAAAGGAAGTCAATCTGACCAAAATCTGAATGCTTTCATAGATGATAGTTTGCTATGCTCAGCACATGCTCTGGTAAAACATCTTCCAAGCATATTTCTATATCTATAAAATAAGAAATATGGACACTTCAAGTTTTCATTCTTACCATCTTTTACCCTTTTACAGGGTCCTGAGAGTTAATAGTGCCAAATCTCAAGCCAAAAAGTGACATCTTTGTGAGTTCAAATCCAACTTCAGACATTTTCTAGCTGTGAGATTCTGTTTGCCTCAGTTTACTCAAAATAAAATGAGCTAGAGAAGAAAATAGCAAACCACTCTAGTATCTCTGACAAGAAAACTGCAAATGGAGTCATAAGAAGTTGACACAACTGCAAACAACTGAACAACAGTGAGATTGCCAAGTACATTCCCTTCTATTTCCTTTTTAAATTTTTGTTATTTCATTTTTTTCAGTGAACAAAAACTGTTTTCTCTCCTTCCAACTACTTACCCAATTTTTAAGAAAATAAAAAACAAAAACAAGAACTCTTGTCACAAATATACTGTCATGCAAAACAAATATCCACATTGACCATGTCTAAAATATAAATGGCTCACAATTCACCCTGAAACCATCCCCTCTCTGTTAGAAAGTATTTCCCTTCTATTTTTTTAAGGAGGTAATTCTGTCAGGCACCATGGTCTAAGACTTCTATAACAAGAATCTGCTAAATAAAACTATCTCCCTACACAGCTTCTACCTGGACAATTTCCTGGGGAGTAAGCACAGTGCTAGTGGGACCTTGTGGGCAAGAAGAACCTAGCACTTTCATTTCACAGAGTACCCTTCAACATGAGCCCCATTTATGTGAAGGTATTCCAAAATGTACTTTGGAGAATTTAAATAAATAAATAAATAAAAGAGATCATTTTTAATATAGACCTATAGACTCTCCTGCTGCTACCTAGTGACTTGAAATAAATAAATCATTAAAACCATCTTATCCTTCATGTTCAAGAGAAGGTACTGATGGATTGAGTACTAGTCAATTCACTTAAGGCAGTAGTGAACTGAGAAAGATCCATCAGCCTAGGGTACAAATACAAGTCCATATTAGTGATTCCTGCGAAGTAAAATCCAAATTCTTTTCAAAGGGCATGCAATAGATGCTCTCCAAGCTGTGGCAGTGGGAGAGGAGAAACTGACTCACTGGATCTGCTAGAGAGTAAAAACCACAATCTGGGGCTTATCCATACTCCTCTTTCTGATGGAAGCCTTATTGTTCTTCTGATGGAAGCCAAATATTTCTCTCTTCACAACATCTCTTTCACCCATCCTCTGCTCTCTACTCACACAGCCCCCACCCTAGTAAGACTCTCTTCATATCTCCTCAATATTGTTGCAGTACCCTCCTAATCAATCTTCCTGCCTTAAATATACCCCTGCTCTCCATCCTGCAGCTGACAAAATGATTCTCCCAAACTATAGCTATGACCCATGTCATTTCCCTCTTCAATAAACTCTATTGTTTCCTTATTGCTTCTAAGGTCAAACGCACATATTTCTCTGTTTACTATTTACTATTTACTAGTTTCAATCTTCCCTTCATACTCTTAGCCAAGATGGTCTTCTTACTGTACCTTACATGAAATATTCTATTTCCTATCTCTGTGTCTTTATATATTGTCTCTCTCCATGTCTGAAAGATACTTCCTTCCTCTTCATTTCCATCTCTTAGAATTCCCTAGTTTACTTCAAGACTCAGTCCAAGCACTAGGCTTGGGCAGGAAATCTTTCCTGATTTCAGTCTTCATTCCTCAGATGCTACAACCTCTTTCCCCTTCAAATTGACTTTCCGTTATTTTGTATTCATATATGTAATCTTGTTAAGTCTTTAATTATTTTTATTTATTTTTTAAAACATTTTTCAATTACATTTTTTTTAAAATGTATTTATTTTGCCTAAAGTCACACAGCTAGGTAATTATTAAGTGTCTAAGTTCAGATTTGAACTCAGGTTCTCCTGACTTGATGGCCAGTGCTCTACCCACTGCTCCACCTAACTGCTCCTTCCAATTACATTTTAATCTACCCTCTGGGGTGTTGAGAATAGTTCAGAGGCTGTATATTTGACTTGTTTGCTCTGATATGCTCCTCCATGGTCCTAGGGAGGCCAGTTCAATTTGTCTCCAAAGTTCCTTCCTACCTAGAATTATTCTATTTGATATTGCCAACTTCCCCAGGTCATTTTAGGCTGGGCTAGAAGCATAGTGCAAGCTCTTCATTTTATTGCACTTTGTTGCACTTTGCAGACATTGCACTTTTTTAAAGGATTGAACCCTACAACAAGCAAGTCTGTTGATGCCATTTTTCCACTGCAGGTGTTCACATCATGTTTCTGGGTCACATTTTGTTGATTCTCACAATATTTCAGACTATTTCATTATTATTATTATTATTATTATTATTATTATTATTATCTGTTATGGAAATCTATGATCAGTGATCATTGATGTTACTATTGTAACTATTGTTACTATGTTACTATAATAGTAATTATGTTACTACTGTTACTATTGTGGGGCACCACAAACCTTGTCCATGTAAGACATCAAACTTAATCCATGAATGTTGTGTGTGTTCTGACTTCTCCACCTACCAGCCATTCCCACATATCTCCCCCTCCCCAGGCCTCTCTGTTCCCCGACACACAATATTGAAGAATATCACATAAATGTAGTTGATAAAGCAGCAGCAGGTTTTGAGAAGACTGACTCCAATTCTATCATGGGTAGTAAAATGCAAATAAACATCATCACAGACTACAGAGAAATATTTTGTGAAATGAAGACTGACAAACCTCACTGTTGTCTAACTTTAAGAAACTGTCACAGCCACCCCAACCTTCAGCAACCACCACTCTGATCAGTCAACAGCCATCAACATAGAGGTAAGACCTCCCACCACCACCAGCAAAAAGTTTATAACTTGCTAAAAGCTCAAATGAGAATCAGCATTTTTAGCAATAAAGGATTTTTTAATTAAAGTATGGATAGTATTTGTTTGTAGACATAATATTATCACATACTTAATAGATATAGTGCAAGCATAACTTTCCTGTGCACTGAGAAACCAAAAAGTTCATATGACTTACTTTACTATGATAATCTGGAACAAAGCCTACAATATTTCTGAGGTATTGCTATACACTGAATGTCAGAGTAGGAAATGACCTCAGGATATCAAATGTTAGATCTGGAAGAAACTTTAGAACATAGAATCAAGAAAGGATCTTAGAGATCACATTATCCAGTTTAACTATTGGAACAAAGCAGGCTTCATGAGTAGACTTGTTCAGGATCACATATGAGGACTAAGTTGAGGCCATATAGAAATGGTAGGACTTGATCCTTAAAAACTAGTAAGTTCTTAATAAGTAATATGGAAGGGAGGAGACCACCTTTGAAAAGGAGAATAGCCCAAACAAAAACAGTCAGAAATGAACTGATCCTTTCAATCCCATTCAGAAATTTAGCCTAATTAGCCTCTTTACCAATCCCATACTAGTTACACAGCTCAGAACAGAGCTGCCAGGCCCAGAATGCTATGATCCTTTCAGTTCATGGCTAAATCTGACCATGACTTTCCTTTTAGCCCAACCACCCCAGCCATCATCTCCACAATCCATCCAGGGATAGTAGAGAAGGAGTCCACCATCCCCACCAGCTACCACTCAATTTGCTTGCTGGAAGGGTCTAACTGAAGTAGCAGAGCACCCTAAGGGGAGACAAGAGATGGCAGGTTCCAGGTTTCAAGTCACTTCCTTTCAGAACCTGATAGAGACAACACAGGATCCTGAGCCTAAAAGCCCAAGAAAAGTAGTGCCATCACCACCCCCTTCCCTGCCCAAAACATTGACCCTGCTTACAACTCAAACCTCTACCCACTAACCCTACATCATCCAGGAAATCAATCTTTCAACCACAGCTATGGAAGATCTGGAAAATCAAGTTCTGAACTTCTAAGTCATTGATTAGACAAATGGCTCAACTTCAGAAATAGATATGGCTTCATCATTGGAAAGAACATTGAATACATAGCAGGGAAACAACATAAAAGATTATCAGATTGCCTTCTGTGGGGTGGGGGTGGGGGGCAAGGAAGGGAGGATAGGGGAAAAAAGTGTAAAATTCTAAACCTTACCAAAAAAAGATATATAGAAATTACTATTGTATATAATTGGAAAACAAAATATTTATATGATTAAAAAAAGGAAATAACACAAGACAAACTGTTGTGTTTCTGTTACCCTAATGATCATGGGTTCTTTCCAAATGATTTACACCTGTAGCATCCTATGTGTTGTATTCTCCTATTAGAATATGAGCTCGCCACAGCAAGGGTCTTATTATTCCATTTTTGTATCCCCAGCTTTTAGCCCAGATCTTTCTTTATATACATTGGAAGCTTTTAAATGCTTTTTTTTATTCATTCATTCTTTCATTCATAACATTCCACTAGTTGAACCCTAAGGGCTGAGATTCCAAGTCAGTTGCCTTCACCAGAATACAAATGGTGCCATATGTATGAGTTTCTTAAGACTTATACTGTATCAAAGAGCATTAGGATGGCTTCTTGCCAGCCTCACTCTGACCTTAGAGGCACGTGGAACTGGGACCTGCATCCATCACAGTTGTTTACCATGATTTCATCTGCAAATTACACTCACACAAAGAGGAATACATATGGAGGTCTAGAATGGAAGGCACTTTATATGGTTATTAACTTGGCTTTATTGACCTCCTCCTTGTCCAACCCCCATCATCCATTGAAAGGTATAGCCCACTTTTCTTGCAGTAGTAAGAGTAGAAGGTAAACTTTCCCAGTGGCCTTATGGGATGAAGGGGCACAGGAAGGCTTGCCAGAGCTACATCTGAACTCCTCAGGGTATAGAACCTGAGCATGGGAAGAGAATTTGTTTCTCCCTTTAGGGGTCCAGGTCAGACCTGGTAAAGATGAAAGAAAAGGATTTGTGGGAGGACATTCTATGAGGTTTGAAAAGAGTAAAGAACAGTGTCTGCCCTTGGCAAAATTCTGAGGTGGGTGGCATATTATATTCATTATTCTTCTGCTTCCCTTTATAGGATCCTCTAGTCCTCCTTGCACCTTCCCTCACTGTCTGCTCAGTGTCCCGATACCTACTCCCCATGTACTTTCAGGACACTCCCTCCACTCCCACCCACTTCCTATCCAAATCTGTTTTTTATAGACTTTGAATTAGAAAGGATCTGATCAGCACCTGTTCCTATCCTTTCTTCTGGGTGGTTCCCCATACCTGGAATACACTCTTTCCTTACTCACCATCATTATCATCATCATCACCATCACCATCCTTATCTTCATTTTAATAGCACTGACTATATGCCAGGCACTGTGACGCTAAGCACTTTGAAGTTAGTATTTCACTTGATCCTCACAACAACCATAGGATAGAGGTGCTGTTATTAGCCCTATTTTACAAATGAAGAAACTGAGGCAAAGGAAAATTAAAATGACTGACCCAGGGTCACACAACTAGTAAATTTCTGAGGTTGGGTTTGAACAAAGTATCCTCATGCCTATGATCAATCAATCAAAAATTAAACATGTATTAAATTCCTATTTAACACTGTGCTAAACTCCAGGGATACAAAAAGAGGCAAAAGACAATCCCTGCCCTCAAGGTACTTACAATCTAATGGAAGAGATAACATATAAACAAATACACACGAAGCAAATTATATACAGGAAAAATAAGAAATTAACAAAGGGGAGGCACTGGAAATAAGAGGGGTTGGAAAATGCTTCCTGTAGATGGTGGAATTTTATTTGGGACTTTAAAAAGCCAGGGAAGTCAGTAGGTGGGATGGAGGAGAAAGACCATTGTGGACATGAGGAACAATAAAATAATAATCATTTCAGGGAGAACAAACAAATAGTCACAGCTCTTAGGCAGATGCTAAATAATGAAATCATAAATAGTAAGAGGATGAAAGAACAAATCATAGAAAAATTATGTGAAAGACAATGGTAATATGGGCCAAAATAATAGAATTTCTGAGATGCAGCTAAAGCATTCCTCAAAGGAAAAATTATATACTTCAAAACTTATATGACCAAGGTAGAAAAATAATATTAATAAATTGAATATCCATTTTAAAAAATCAGAAATTCAACAAATAAACAAATAGAATAAGCACAAAAAAGGAAATCTTGAAAATGTAAAGAGAGATAAATCTGGAACTAAGGAAGCTATAGAGCTGACAGAAATAAAAACTGGTTCTTTGAAAAGACAACAAAATTTATTTTTAAAAACCTTTAGCAAAAATTATTAAAAGGAAAGCAGAAATCAAATAAACAAAATAAAATCAGCAAATTTTATCACAACAAAACCATAAGAAATAAAAATAATTATCAAAGCCTATAATATACAGTTTTATTTGCCAGTAAAACTGAGAACACTAGAAAAAAATAAATATCTCAATAGAAGAAAAATCTTTTGTCAAAGCACCATTTTCATTTATGCTAAACTCTACAAAGTATATGCATAGAGGAAGAGTTTTAATATAATAAAAATTAAATAAAAGTAATATGCAAAGGAGATATATTAAAAACTTCTCCAGTAAATATAGGAGTAAAACAGGATATCAATTCTCCTGGTATTATTAGATATAGTTCTAGGATTGCTAGCAATTGCAATAACACAAGAGAAAGAAATCAACTATGTAAAACATCGAGAGGAGATAAAATTATCTGATTCACTAATGACTTGGTGGTTTATTTAGGAAATCACAGGGAATTTACAAATAAATTAAATGAGACAATATCTTTAATAACATTTCAAACTATAAAATAAACCCACAAAAATCAGTAGTGTTTTTTATGTACAATAACAAAATCCAAGAGGCAATATAGACAATTCTATTCAAATTACTAAAAAATGCATAAAATATTTGGAATTCATTCTACAAAAGCTTGTTCAATATTTGGATATTGCATAATGCTCCTTAAATATGAAGAACAGTTTAATAACCATAAAAATATTCAGTACACATGACTGGGCCATGTTAATATGATGAAAATTACAATACCAAAATTAAATTATAAATTCAATGCTGTCCCATATGCTTGGAATGCTCTTTTCCTTCCTTCTGCCTCTTAGAATCCCCAGTTTTCTTCAAAACTCAACTCCAGTGCCTCCTTTTTGCATGAAGTCTTTCCTGGCTTCCACAGTTCCTAGTGACTCTCTCTAAATTTGCATATATATATATATATATATATATATATATGTGTGTGTGTGTGTATATGTATATATATATATATATACATATACACACACACACATATATATATATACCTCCTTAAATCAAATGGTATAAGTTCTTATTTCTTTTTCTATCTCCAGTGCTTAGCATAGTGTCTGGAATGTAATAAGCAATTGATGAATGCTTAATTGCCTGAAGGACTGAATCACATCAATTACAATGATGGTCTCACAATAAATAAAACCAGAAGACAAAAGAAGTTGCAGTTAAAAGGCTCAATAGTTTCCTTAGAGAGGCAAATCAAGTCATTCAGAAAATGGGCTTCATCATGTACTCAAAGGCAATGAGAAATATCATTTCATGTGGTAGTTGATCTTGCAGAGCTCATGATGAGTATAATTAAAAAGACCACCATGAAGCTAATCATAGATTTTATTCTAACATCTGTTGCAGAGGATGGAGAGGTTAAAAAAAAATTCTACCAAGAACTTAACAAAATCCTTCCAACTTAGACAATGTATACTTTGATTCTTGATAACCTAGTGCAAATGTGGGAATGAACTGTGATGGTGAAAATTGTTAAAATATATACTCCAGAATTGATAAATAAATAAAGCCAAAGATTTGTAGAATATTCAGAAATCTTACATCTTTCTATCATGAAAGGAATGGAAAAGCATTGTTTAAGTATCATTATGAATAGAAACAAACAGAAAATTAAAACAGTCCCTGCTCTCAAGACGTTTATATTTTAATTGGAAGAGACAACAAATAAAAGAATTTTCATATTTATGTTCCATTCAGGTAAGATGGAAAGGACAGCAAATACTAACAGAGAAAGAGGTGCTGGTCAAATGGCAAATCCTCAAAGAAAAAAAGACAGTTGGAAGGAATTAAATACAATAAGCAACAAATGACATCCTATAAAATGAAATTAACTATATTTTGCTAGACAGGAAGTAACTGATTACTGATATAGGAATCATATAGCAACAGTTTTCAATTTGATCATCAGCTAGTTAAAGCAGAGGTCAAAATTAGCATTCTATCAGAATAAATTAATAACCAAAGCAGCCAGATCATACAATGGATACAGTGTTGGGCCTGTTATCAGGAAAACCTGAGTTCAAATATGATCTCTGATACTTAACAATGGGCTAGTCACTTAAACTCTGACTGCCTCAGTTTCCTCATCTGCAAATGTTGTAAGGCTCAAATAATAGAAGAATTGAAAAAAAAGTATCTGTACATGTATCTGGCACATGGTACTAAACAAATGTTAGCTTATTATCATTAACTGTGGGATTCCAGACAATTAACTTAACCTGTCTGCCTCAATTTCTTCAACAATAAAGCGTATATAATAATAGCACCTTCCTCTAAGAGTTGTTCTAAGGATAAAATAAGGCAGTATTTCTAAAACACTGCAAATCTTGAATCACTACCTGTATGCTAGTTATCATTATTGTTATTATCATTAATAATTATCAAAGGATAAAGATAAGAAGATATAAGAAGCAATTCATCAGCTTCAAACAACCTATTCAGATGACACAAAAATTGCAAAATGAACAAAGGTAAAGATTAAACTCAATTATCACAATTTTCTGGGGTAGAAATATAATTGATAAGAAAAATATATAGTGACATAGTCACTAGAATAAGGAATACAAAAAAGTCTAGAAAATACTAAAGCCAGCAGTACTTGATTTTATAAAACAGCAAAGTATGGTGATCAAGGGCAACAATGACTTGTGACTCATTGTAAAATATCAATAGATGATGGAATATTATAAACAGCTTCTGCTTATAAAACAGTGAAGAACAGTGGAAGTAAAGACAAATCTATCAAAACCAACAATATTGTGATATTTCATTTGGAAGATATTCATAGATGAACCTGGAAAATAGGCAACAAATATAGAATGGTTCACATTTCTATCATATATGACATTTGGATTTGGACTCTTAACACCTCAACCCCCAATATGCTATGCAAGAAATTTCAAATAACACTTAAAATGAAATCGGGAAGAACAGCTGGATCAGACCATATAAGCACTAAAGAAAATCTATGCTATAGACAACAATTCTGAAGGTGTTGAGGGATCATTTTACAAGATATCTTATGAAGAGAAAAGATATCAAAAAAATAAGGGATGGAAACAGAGACAAATGATCACCTCCTCAAAAACATCACATTCAACTCATATCTACTTTTTCATCATTGCACTATCTATAAGAATTATCTAAGTTGTCCAAAAAGGAAAATGAATAGTGTTAGACATAGTAGAAGAAAAGAGACACATTAATGCACTGTTGGTGGAACTATTAATTAGTTACTATAAAAAGCAGCACCAAAAAATTACTTAATTATGTATAACCTTTGATCTAAGACACTAATACTAGCCTGTACAGATCAAAGATCAAAGAAAGAGAAAAATGATCGATATGTACAAAAATATTTACAACAGCTCTTTTTTATGGTATCAAAAACTAGAAACTAAGGGAATGCTTATCACTTAGGAAGTAGTATGTAAATATAATGAAATCCTATTGTAAGATTTGAATGAAAGAATGGTCTTGGAGAAACTTAGAAAGACTTGTGTGAACTGATTCAGAATGAAGTAAGAAGAACCAGAAATGAAGAAAACCATAAAAACAAGCAACTTTAAAAGATTCAAGAACTTTGATCAACTCAATGACAAACCACAATTACAGAGGACTCATGATGAAACATATTGTCCACCTCCTGAGAGAGCTAATGGACTCAGTTTATAAAATAAGATATATTTGGGGTCATGTTCAATGGGGGAATTGTTTTTGTTTAACTATGCATATTTATTACAAGTGTTCTGAGGGGTTTTTCCCCTTCATTTTTTTTTCTTTTTTATGTAGGAGAGGTTGGAGGGGGAGAGAAAACAGATTTTTTGAAAAAATGAAAAAATTTTTTAAATGATCTACATATGTCCCCAGAGTATCCTTGATTAAAACATGAGAAATAAACAGTCTGTACTAAATACATTTTTCTCTTTTTCTCTTATTTTTTTTGTTAAGATTTGTAATTTCTCAAGATAGGCAACCATGGAGTGAAACTGTTCTACAAATGAAGAAAGACCTTTGTAGTACAACTTGGCACATTGTCTTGAGCATTGACACAATAAGAGACTTACTCAGGGTCATTCACCCTGTATGTGACAGAAGTGACTCTAATCTATTCACTATACCGTACTGCCTTTCAGGGGACATAAAATAAAAAAAAAAACAGCAAAACCACTACCTGCAGGGAAATTATTGCCTATATCTCCCTTAGGTTTCTAAACACAGCTGTCCTCACATGGTCCTTGGTTGACTGATTGAATGCTTGATCAAAGATTTGTGTTACTCCAGCTGACCTCAAACTACCCCAGTTATCTTGAAGACGCTCCTGTTTTTTGAAAAAGCAAGAGTTGTAGATGGAAGCTACCAACCAGAAGGCTAGCTCATAAAAGAGGAAAGACTTGGGAAGTAATCTGGGTTTCCACTGTTATATGAAGAAGGAAAGGAGAGAGAATTTTGTGGCTCTTCAGGACTAGGAGGTTGAATGACAAGCCTTCCCAAATGTTGGGTTTCTTTGGCTTCAGTTTCACTTCATATCCTAAATGTCCCTTTTGACTCAAAAATCATAAAGCTAGAAAATATGAGATAAATCTATTTGACATAGTAGAAAATTAAAGCCAAAGCAATATCCAAATAACACAGATAGTAAGTAACTGGCCAAATCCCAGGTCTTTTGACTATAAAATTTGTTTTAAACTTTTTTTATTACAAATTGAATAATAAGCAATAAAGACAAATCCTACAATGAAAATGCAAAGTATAGAATAAATAGGGTATACATAAATATAAAATACAGGGTAAGGAAGAAAAAAAAGGAAAAAAAGAAATTTATATGATAATTTTATTGTATATTTGAAAGGATTAGCAAGTTATACAAAGTAAATTTACACTTTCATGTTCAATCATCTTTTTTTATTGTACTACATTATGGAAATACTTGTTTTATTCCCTAAATTAAAAATAAAACAAGTTTTTTTTAAATGTTCTTTTTAAAAAATCAAATCAAATCTTCACAGCATGTCTATTATGGAAATTTTTTACATGACTTCACATGTATATCATATTTGAAATTGTTTGCCTTCTCAATGAGGAGTTGAGAAAGGAAAGGAAAGAATTTGAAACTCAAAGTTTTAAAAAAATTTTTACATGTAATTATGTAAAAATAAAATACCAAATAAACTATAAAAGGGGAAAATCTACATAAAGGCAGTCACATGTCACAAAATAGAAGCAGAAAAATTAACAAGGAAACAAACAAATTCATTGGCAGACCTGTACTCTTTTCCAAGTTCATTGAGTTCTACTATCTTGGATTTTGTTTTCTCTTTTTATATATGATCATCAATGCACAGGTTCTTTGATTGCTGCTAATCTTGCCTTATTAAGCCATTTTCTATGTTTTTCCTTTTTATTCATATTCTTTAGTCCCATAATATCTTATTACATTTTTTTTGTAATTTATTCAGCTGTTCTTCAATCCTTGGATGTATGGATTGCTTGTAGTTTTTTTTACTATTATATATATATAAATATAGGAAATGAATATTTTTGTATAACTATAGATGTATTTAACTCATATGAATATATAGGTCATTATTTTCTCCTTAAAACATTTCTTAAAATTTTTTTGAATAAAATCCCAGTCGTGAAAAAGCAGTGAGCAGTATGGCAGTGTAAGCCTCTGCCTCAGTAAAAGACCTGTACTCAAATTCTGCTTCAGACATATATTGATTGTGTGATCCTGGGCAAGCCCCTTACCCTGTGGTGCTCCCTTGCCATTTTCTAATTAGCAATGTTCAGAACAGGTACCTATTATATTGAGAGAGGGGAGTTTCCTCACTCAGTTTCCACATGAATGAAAACCAGGGAGCAAAACAAACAAACAAAAAAAACCTTTTAAATGTAATTGTCAATTCCTTGTGTAGTGTGATCCTTATTGTATTTTGTCATATTGTTCGCCAAAAATGTTTGCTCCCACCTTCACTCCCACCAAAAGATTCAAAATCAAGTATCCTTTCCTCTCTACCAAGCTTCATTAATGGAATTTTGTCCAAGTAAATTCTTCTTCTTTTAAGAAAAACGCTGAGGAAGGACCTAAATGACCTCCAATCTCTGTCACTTGGGTAACAGTATTATGACATTCATTCTGTCAACTGGGTAATAGTATTCTGACATCCATTCATTCATTCCTGCAGAGCCAGCACAGGGGCAATTGCTCACCTGTGGGACTCTTGAACCACGCTCCCTGTTTCATGGTAACCAAAGGCAAGGGAAATTCCAACTGTTTTTCTGTCTCTTTCCCTCTTTCCATCCTTCACAGTTCTCTGGTAGCAACTAGGCAAGATTAGAACAGAAACTAGAAGTGGTCACACCGTCTAATAACTCTTTGATATCATAGAGGTTAATAAATCACAAGTCTGGATTGATGATCACAGGCTTGGATTGAAGCCCAGGAACCTATCCTTTATTTCTTTGGTTCAAGGATCATAGAATTTAAAGCTAGAAGGAACCTCAAAGGCCATATAATCTAATTACATCATTTTATAGCTAGAAAAACTTGAGACCCAGAGAGGGAAAGTGATTTGCCCAAGTACATCCAGATAATAAGTAGAGACAACTAGATAGTATAGTATATACAAGTTGTGCTTGTAGTCAGGAATCTTAGTTCAAATCCTGCCTCAGACACAAAGTACAAGTCACTCAACCTATATGGGCCTCAATTTCCTAATCTGTAAAATAGGGACAATAATAGTACCTTACCTCCTATGCTTGTGAGCATCAAATGAGATAACTTTTATAAAGTACTTGGGAAATCTAAAAGTACTATTTAAATGTTGTTGTTGTCATTTTTCAATCATGTCCAACTCGGCAAGACCCCATTTGGGGTCTTGACAAAGATACTAGAGTGGTTTGCCATTTCCTTCTCCAGCTCATTTTATAGATGAAGAAACTGAAGTAGATAAAGTCAAGTGACTAACCCAAGGTCACATAGCTGGTTAGTCTCTGAGATCAGATTTGATCTCAGGAAGATGAGTCTTCCTGACTCCAGGTTTGACACTCTATCTACTATGCAATCTAGCTACTGACTCGTGAGAATGCTTAATAATTATAATAATAATTATTATTATTATTATTAAGCAAGACAGGTTTCAAATCCAGATCTTCTAAGCTTCAAATCCAATGTTCTTGCCACTATGGCAGGCTACCTAATTAGCTGTCAGTTTGGTAACCACCCCAAGATCTACTATAGCGGAAAGGGTACAGCCCCTTATCTTTGCTGCCACCTTTAGATGCCTTGTATTCTGTTCCTAGTCTCCTCCCTTCTTTGGATTTCAGCCAGAATCTAGTTCAAATGAGATAACATAGGCAAAGTGCTTTACGAACTTTGAGAAACAGTCTGGCATAATATCTAGAGTGCAAGATTTCAAGTCATAATGATTTTGATTCCAACCTCATCCCTGAGATTTTCAAGCTGACAGATGAGTCATTTCTCTGAACCTCAGTGTCTTCATCTGGAAATGGGGCTAAGTGATGATTACAGTACTCTCTTCACATGGTTTTTGTAAAGTTTAAATGAGTTCATGGCTGTAAAGATCTTTCCAGCGTTATATCTATGTCAGTTATTTAGGAAGGGTTTGATTGCCATGAAAGTCGTGTTAACCAGTTCTACAGGAGGTCCAATAAAATCATAGTGTTACAAAGGAATCTGACTATTGACAAAATCAGCTCTAAATATTCTCATTCCAAGCTGGTACTCACCTCCTTGAATCTCCCAAAGTAATACAAGCCTTGGATCCTGAGCAACAGTACAAAGCACAGCAGCCATCTGGCCAAGGAAAGTTCCAATGAGATCCAAACTTCCCACCAGGCTCTGTCTTAATCTCTCTGAACCCCAGTTTCCTTTTCCATTAAACAGAGGGAATAATTACATTTCCTATTCCATGGGATTCTTGTGGGAAAAGTACTTTGTAAACCTTAAAGAGCTGTAGAAATGTGAATTCTGGTAGGGGTGGAAGCAGAGCTATGATTATGTCAGGGTGGGAAGAGAATAATTATTTCTCTTCCTCTGCTTTATGTTAGAATAGGGTTAAGAGGGAAACTGACTTATTACTAATCTTTTTTTCAGTCAAGTACTTCCTGTGTGCTTAGTGCAACTGGTCCAGGGGCTAGAACACCAGTCAAGAGTCAGGAAGACCTGTGTTCAAATGCAGCCTCAATTACACATTGTGTACTGATTGTATGACTCTGGGCAAGTCACTTAACCCTGTTTGCCTCAGTTTCCTCATCTGTCAAATGAGCTGGAGAAGGGAAATGGCAAACCACTCAAGTATATCTTCCAAGAAAACCCCAAATGGGGACACAAAGAGTCAGACATGACTGAAATGCCTGAACACCAACAGAATCAGACACTGTGCTAAGTGTTGACAATGCAAAGAAAGGTATAAAGCAGTCCCTGCCCTCAAGGAACTTAAGTCTAAGGGAAGGGACAATGCAAGTGACCATGTACAAACACGATTATTTGCACAATCAACCAAGTCGGGGTAATTAACAGAGGGAAGGTACTAGACTGAAGAAGGATTTAGAAAAGCTGCTTGTAGAAGGTAGGATTTGGGGCCCTGGAAGCTGAGGCAGAGCTAAAGAAAGGAATTCCAGATTTGGGGGATTTTTGTTGAGCTACTTGCGCACATGAATAAAATTATCTTTATTTGTTATTATTATTAAGTATAGGGAGTAGACTTTTGATTTCATCCATAGAAAGAGTTCTTAGACAAGGAAATAGTAATAAATATATATCACTTTAAGGGTTGCAAAGCATTTTACCAATCTTATCTAATTTGTTCTTCACAACAACCCTGGGAGGTACATGGTATTATTACAGATGGGGAACTTGAGACAGAGATTAAGAGATTTGCCCAGTTAGTGTATGCCAGAGACCATATATAAAGTTGAATCCTTCTGACTTCAAGTCTAGATCTTTGTTTTTTGTACTCCCTAGTTGTCCCTACTCCCTCTACCAAAGCAGAGCAATGCCTTGGAGTCTTAGACAGGTCCCTAAGCCCTGTGTGTTACACAGAGCACCTTGTACCTAAGTCTTATAAGTTTCTAGGTTGTATCTCTGTTACACCATGCTGATTCTGTCATCTATTTGGGCTGCTTTGTTTATTCCTTGTATTTCCAAATTCTCACTTTATATGGTCTACCGGCTCCCTGCATAAGGTTTGAAAATATGATAGACATCCCTGGTCCAGCTGTTAAGGATCTGAGCTTTCACATCAAGTCCTTCTTCAATGTCTGTAATGAAAAAAAAACCCTCCCAAGGTTCTGATAAAGAGGGTGAACTTGGGGCAGCTGCAGGGGGAGGACCAGGAGGAAGAAAAGGACAATTATCTCTCAGTTTATAAAATTCAGCCTGTATAAGCAAGCAGCTACCCTCTATCTCCTTCCCACTACCTTGACTATCAGAGCTCACATTAAGACAGGGCTTGGTCAACTGATTTCTTCACTGCCCATCTGAGTGGCAGGGAAGTCATTCCCTAAGGCTACTTACTGTCTTTCCTCTCCAAGACACTTCCTCCTATTCCTCTGTCCAACAAAAAGGTCTGTACAGGTGGCTTGGTCACTATATTGAAGAGACTGTGAGTGTCGCTTAGTTTCACTTATGCTAGGGAGTTTTGTTCATTGACATGTGACTTTGTTCACAGCAGCTCCAGATAGGTAAATGTGGATGACTCAACATTATCCATCCCACCCCTGCTCCATTATTGCAAAAAACTGTTCAAAGTCCAGATCCCAGGATGTAATCTAATGAGAGAAAGTGTCAAACCCAAAGCCAAGTACCAGCCCAAGTTCCACTGCTGACCTGCCATGGACTAGTTCCAGGACTTTTGGCAAATCATTTCATTTTTTCCTGGCCTTTGTTTCCTACTCTATCAAATGATAATACTTCCTTTGCCTATCTCAAAGGGTTGTTGTGAAAATTAAATGAGATAATTTGTGTGAGGGCACTTTGAAAAGTTAAGAACATACCATGGATGTTAGAAATTATGTATGATTACTGTTGCCTAGCAAATGTCATCTTTTATGTGTGAAAAAATCAGAAATTGTAGGAATAGAGTGGTGCAGAAGACTCCATGTACATGAAGATAATATAATGTTGGATCTGAAATCAGGGAACTCACATTTAGATCCTGGCTCTATTTGTCTAGGTAACCTTTGGCAAGTCATTTACTTTCCCCTGGTTTCAGCTTTCTCATCTGTAAAAAGAGGAAGTCAGACCAAGACCCCTGGCTCTCTTTCAACTCTATGTCTATTCCTCATCCATAATATCTCTGACTGTAAGCCTTTAATACTTTCATTGACAGAGAACTCAACTCTCTTTTGAAGCTGCTCATTCCAACTGGGTCGGTTTCTTCCATCTGTCTTTCTAAAATTTCCATCCTTCTAACTTCCTTGCCTAGGTCCTTTTGGGCCAAGAAGAACAAATCTAACCTATTTTCCTAATGATCTTTTCCCCCTTAAACCTGACAGAACCCAAAAGAATGTAAACTTCTTGAAGGCAGGAACTATTTCCATTTTGTCTCTTTAATCCTAGCACAATGTCATTTAGTAGGCACTTAATAAATGCTTTTTCTATTGATTTTTCCATCTTTCTGTATGTATGTATATATATAATGAGTTACAATTGTCAGTATCTTATTCTTTTATTAAACTATTTACAAGGGTAGGGACTACATCTTATTTAGATTTTATATCTTCCCCCAATCCGGAGTCTAAAAAAATTCTACATAGAGTAGACATTTGTTGTTATATTTATAATCCCAGTGATGGATTCAACTATTTAATAAATTTTCATGGAACTAAATGTCCTTCAGACAGCTAAATTTGGCAGATCACGACCCATTCTTCACTATCACAATCAGAACAACCTGTTGATTCTATGAGGGCTATAAAGCATCTTCCAAATTGAAAGGACCCAGAAAAGACTAGTAGCAAATGAAAAATCATCAAGACCCTTACTGAAGGCCTGTGAGTCCTAGGAAAACACATGTGCTTTCTCCTGCACACCTGTCTTCTCCCTGTCCCAGGCGCCAGAAACAGATGCCACAGTGTGGGGTTGCTGTCGGCAGTCATTCTTTACATTTGAATCAAAATTTGAGTCACTGGAATGAGATGCTAATTATAGCCTTAGTGCATGCAATCTGTTACATCCTAAAAATATGTTGTCTTTCACTTGTACTGCCACAGGTGCAGCTGAGTTTGGAAAAAGGAATGCTTTTTTAGTCACCGTGCAAATAGGATAGGGCGGGATCCTGAATGCCCATGAGTAATGTTATCTGTTAGTGCCAAGGGTTGGTATTTCCAAGATGATCCAAAGCAGGAAATTGGCCAATAGGAAGCGGTTTTTTATGTCATCAACAACAACAACAAGACTGTCAGGAAAAAAAAAGACATTTTGTTCATTTTTGCCTAAAAAGGGTTGCCTCATGTGTGAAAATAGCCATCAGCCTAACACCCCAGAGCTTATGACTTAAAACTGTAGCTTGAAAGACTTTGAAATGAGGCAGCATTCAGCAAGAGTGATGGGAGTAACTCTATAGTTTTTAAGGTTTACAAAGGAATTTACCCACATTAAGCCTGTGAAGTAAAGAATTCTCACAGATGGAGACTACTGAGATTCAGTCAGAGGAATTAGTGACTTACCCAGAGACACACAGATAAGTAAATTTCAGAACTTGAACTCAAATCGAGGTCATCCAATTCCAAGATCAGAATTCATTCCATTGCACTCCACTCCTTACATTATTGCCAAGAGCAATGGAAAGAAGCCCAAATTTAACACCAGAAAATAGTCAAGTTATGGCTCTGCAACTTCAACTTACTAACTCTAAGACTCAATAAGTAAATGAAGTTTTCTGAATCTTGGTTGTCTCTTCTGTAAAATGGGATAATATTATTCACTTCTACCTCATGGAATCCCTAGCTTTCTTCAAAGTTCAACTCAAACACCACTTACTATATAAGACTTTCCCTGATTCTCCCAGCTACTTCTTGAGGGGAAGAACTGTTTCATTTTTTACTTTTTATTGTCATTTTATTCTGTCTTTTGTTATTGTCCATTTATTTTTATACCTAGCACATTGCCTGGAACAGTAGGCATTTAAGAAATGATTGGTGATTGATTTATTGCTTTTTAATTCATTATTTTAATCAAAGATTTTCATAATCAAGATGTAAGCTATTATTGAAATTCACTCAATATTAACTGTCATTTAAGTTCAAAGTACTGTGCAAGTTATCAAAGGGGAAGCAAAGAAAAATGAAACATTGTCCTTACCCTCAGGAAGCTGCCAATCTCAAAGGGAGAGATAGGGCGCGTTGGCAGATAACAATAATGCAAGATAAAATGTGAAAAAGCAGGCAGACGGGAAAAGACAATGTGATGGGAGAGTTCAGGGGAAAGAAGGAATCCCCTGTGGAGTCAGTCCTTTATCTTTTGCATTTGTGAAGTTGAATGTTTAACCCAAGTATAAGACTTTCCATTTATCTCTATAAAATTATAGCTTATTAAATACAATTTCAGGGTTCTAAGTTGCCAAGATCTTTTTTGAATCCTATCATCCAGTACATTAGCTATTCTTCCTAATTTTGTATCATCTATGAATTCAACTTTTTAAAAAACTGTCTTTATCTAAGTAATGAAAAGGTTAAACAACACAGGTCCCAAAATAGATACCTATCCTAGTACAACTACCGTGATAGATTAGGAAACCAGGCGCCACAATGAACTAGAGTCAGGAAGACCTGAGTTCAAATTCAACCTCAGCTCCTTACTAGCTATGTGATATTGGGCAAGTCATTTGCCCTCTTCTTGTCTTGATTTCCTCAACTGTAAAATCGGGATAAAAATAGTAACTACTTTCCAGTATTGTTGTCAATAAAATGAGATAATAATGGCAAAGTACTTAGCACTTTATATAAATGTTTCCTCCATTCCCTTTCCCTTGTAGTGTTTTATAGAATCACTGATTGTATGTTCAGAGATATCGAAAAAGTATTAGATTTGAAGTCAGAAGTCTTGAGTCCTGATCTCAGCTCTTCCCCTTACTGGGAAATTACTTAACCTCTCTGAGCCTCAGTTTCTTCATCTGTAAAATGAAATGGCTGTATTAGATGAGTTTAGGGCTCCTCCCAGATCTAATTCCATGATCAATGAGCCTTCAGGAAGAAGTTGAGTTTGGCAAGTATGAAGAGTCTCCCCCGTGCCAGACTCTGAGTCTTAAAAGGAAAAAATGCTAAGTCAGAATTTGAAGCTAAAACAGGCCTTGGAGATCAACTGGAGCAACACAAGTCCAAGCATAAGGTCCTAGGATTTAGAGTTATCAAGAACCTGAGAGATGATCTAATGAACCCTCTTGCTAAGTTTTTAGAGGAGGAGACCAAAGAGGAAGAGTAACTGTGACAAAGTCATACAGCTAGCACATAGCAGGGTCAGGATTTAGAACAATTTCTTCTGACTCCAAACCATTATTTTCCCCCCATTTTGTTACACTGAATTCAACATACATTAACTAAGCACCTGCTGCAAGCAGAACAATATGCTTGGCCCTGAGGGAGATACAAAGTTCAAAAGAAGATGGCCTCTGATCTCAAGCAAATTATCTTCTAGTAAGTGGATAAGGTATGGACACAAATTAACCCATAATGTTAAATGTCAAATACATCTTAAAAAGATAAACCAGGGCTCTTTAAGGTCTCATGGGAAAAGTAGAGCTATAAGATCATAGATGTGGTTTTTCAATCACTTTTCAGTCATATTTGATTCTTTGTAAGCCCTTTGGTAGATTTTCTTGACAGAGATACTAGAATGGTTTGCTATTTCCTTCTCCTGATCATTTTACAGATAAGGAAACTGAGGCAAAGGAGGTTAAGTGACTTGTCCAGGATTACACAATTACTAACTGTTTGAGATCAGAGATGAACTTAGGACTTCCTGACAGAGGGCCTGGCACTTTATCTTGCTTCATAGAAGAGATAGATATCCCTTAAATAGAGATTTAAAGCATAGGGAGAAATTCATCAATGGAAAAAGAAAGACCTCCCAGCTATATGAGCTGAAGTAGGAATTCTTTGCCCAGAATAGCTGCATAAAAGCCTGTGAAATTAATTTGTATAGTGGAATACATATATATATATGTATATATATACATATATATATATATATATATGGAAGTAAGAGAGTATAGTTTGGCTAAAGCAATTCTCAAACTTTTTCATCGCAAGACTCCTTTAAAATTTTAAAAAGATGATTGAAGACTCCAAAGAGCTTGGCTCATAAGGGTTTTCAATACTTATATTGGAAATTAATACTATGATAAAAATAATTGTGGAGCCCCTGAAAGAGTCCCAGGGGTCCCTAGAGTCCCTACACAACACTTTGAGAACCACTGGAAGAATGTGGAAGGAAGAAATAGAAGACAATGATAAGAAGGGAGAGTTAATGGAGGGGAGCAACCAAAAGAGTTTTTTGGGTCAGAGGTTTTGTTCTTGTCATTGTTGAGTTGTTAAGTCATTTCAATCATGTCTTACTCTTTGGGACCCCCATTTGGGGTTTTCTTGGTGAAAATGTGAGAGTAGTTTGCCATTTCCTTCTCCAACTTATTTTACAGATAAAGAAACTGAGACAAACAAGATTAAGTGACCTGCCTAGGGTCATAAAACTAGCAACCAGAGGAGCTGGATTCAAATTCTGATTCTGTCACTTGATCTCAGGTATATCACTTCATCTGTCTGACCCTCAGTAAAATGATAGGGTTGTATTCCTTGCTAAGTTTAAAATGGAGGAATCTATGATCCATTACTAAAAAAAGGCTAAAAATGCAGGATGTGGAGAGGGTGGGGAGGAAGGTATATGAAAAATCTAGAAAAGCTGCCTTTTAATAAAGACACCCCCTCCCAACTACTGACCCCAAACCTTCCATGCCCACCCTCTGAGGGAGGAGTTCCCTACACAAAATGCACTCCATAATCCACCTGACCTTTGCATGCATATTGATAAAATGTTTCCCATATGGATAATTATGACGAAGTCAATAACTGAACGTACTAATAAACTGAACAGATAGGAAAGGTGTCAGCACAGCACTTATAGCCCTTTGACAGTGCCTGCCTCTGGATTTATGAAACCATAAAAGAAAACCTAGCATGCGCTGAAGCTATAAATTCCTTACAAAGTTCAAGGAGGGGCCCAGATTTCCCCAGAGGTCAAGATTTCCAGGACTCCGATCCTGGGCCCTGCTCCCATCAGGAGAGGCTTGTCCAAGGATTCACATTTGTCATCCCCCTCCCCCCTCCAGGTGAGACTGGAACCTTAGGGGGAGGGGATGAGAAGGAAGTAGAACATAAAAGTTCACCTGACATGAATATTTCATTACACTCAGGGGATTCCAAGTAGAGCCTGTAATTTGTAAATTGTGTTTCCATCTTTATTACCTAGAAATTGAACCACCACTGTGATCTTCCTTTCACCTGGCATTTATTTTTAGTGCTGGGGGTCAGGAAGAGGACTTTAATTGCCTGCTCCAACCCAGTGAGGGGAATTATCTATTTCCATAGCCCAGAACATCCATCTCATATGCAGCTAATATTTGGAGCCCAGGAATGGAGATTGGACTGTCATCTCCAGGCTTTATGAGGCTGGACCAGAACGGGCAGCATCCTTCAGTGTCAACCTTATAGGCCGAATCACCTTTTTATCCACCCAGATGGAGTGTGATATGTAACTGGGCTATTGAGCCCAATTCATTTAGAGCCATAAAATTCCTAGTCCTGGTTATTTTCATTTGGAATTGTCCTGCCAGGCACCACCACCTGCTGATTCACAAAGCTAGCCTCCTGGGCAATTAGGAATATATTTTCATTTTCCTGTTGTTTGGCAGTGGTGAGGCTCAATGAAAGGTCACGGAGAAGGAAGGAAGGAGATTTGAGAAGAGGAAACACCTGGTTGGGTTCTTATGATTTTATATGGAAAGAAAGCTAATCTTGTAATGCGAAAACATGTTCTCATGAAAGGTAGGGGCCAGTCCCACGGTAGCAAAACCTTTAATGACATACTCTCTATTTATATGGGTTGAAAAGACAAAGATCTGAGTTCCAGTTCTAGCCTGGAATTAATCCTTGTATGTTTATGAAAATTCTTTCCAGTGTCTGGGCCCCATTTTCTTCTAATAAAATGAAGACACTGAACCACAAGATCCCTAAAGGTCCTCCCAGCTCTGGCACTCTGTGTTCAGTATTCTAAGATCTTTTTCAATATTATGAAGTCTGTGGTTTGCTGAGGGCCTACTTAGTTGCAGATGTCATTGAACCTCTGAAAATGAAGGACCAACAACAATAACTTATTTGCAGAGCCAACAGAAATTGGTTTACAATTACATTTATCAAGTCATTTATTAAGCCATTGTTTCTACTCCATCCATTTTGACAAATATTTCCTTAGTGCTGATCGTTGTTTCGGAAAAAGAAAGAATACAACAGGCTCTTAATTGGAATGTGAGGCAGGAGGGTTTAGAGTGGGAGGCAGATCTTTTCTGGCCTTAAGAAGCACATGGGTACTTCCTCACATATGGTTCTGCTTGACTCATTCATACTGATAGAAAAGCTATGACCTATTATACCATTCATTTCCTATGAACTTTAATTAGACTCAAACTAGTTTTTAAGAGAATTTCCAGCTAACTTCAACATAGGTACCATTGCCTATGTAATGCTTTGCCTCATGATGCCCTCCCTACTTGTGAGAGTTTTCTCTCTTGAAATTATCTTGCATTTTTTGAGTTAAAGACATACCACAAAAGAATTTAAGATCTTTGAGAGCAAACTGTTTTGTTTTTAGAGCTAAAAAGGACTCTTGTAGCCTAATGGCTAACAGGGCCTAACACATAATGGGACATCAATATTTGTTGATTTGAATTGAGATACAGTGATAAAAGAATTAGATTGCATTTGCATCCTAACTCCATGACCTTAGACAATTCACTTTCCCCAGTCTTTCTTTGTTCATCAATAAAATAGAGATAATAATCCTTGTACTTCCTATCTTTCTAGGAATGAAATCAGGTAAATGAACATAATTTTAAAGCGCTATGGACATATCAGCTATCATTATTTACAATGAGAAAAAACTCAAAAGCTTGAGGATTACCACTTTCTCATACATCATAGGATTTTGACTGCCCAGGGACCACCGAGATCATTTAGTCAGACCCTTTCCTTTTGTAGATTCATGAGATTGCAGGAGAGTTTTAGGGTGAGATTAGGGAGCAGACGATCAGTCTGGCAAGGGTATGGAGGGCTAGGGAATGATTTGTCTGAGGTCCCCTGGGTAAGAAGTTGCTAAATTGGTATTCAAAGTTCTTTTAGAGTTTCAGAACAGTGTTCTTTCTCTTGTACCACCTAGACTCTGGATAGATAGACACTGATCAGTAGCTAGAGGGGGTCTCTCTTTTCAAAAAGCTCATGGAAATCTCCAGCAGTTTGAATCCCTTTGGGTTTTCTGAGAGCTAGTTAGAAAGGCTATTTGAAAAGTCAAACTTTCAAGTATATATATTAGGTCTCAACAAGTATGTGGAATAGGACTCAAGAATTTCTCCTCAATACAGAGTCCCCAAAATACTGAGCATGAACCTCCAACTTCAATACTTACTGCCTCTTGGAATTGATGGTTTCTGGTATTGTCACTGCAGGGTTCTGGAGAAGTTTGTTCATTGATTAGTGTAACAAGAGCTTCTCTTAAGGCATAGACTTCACCCCAACTGTTAATCTTTTTTGTTTGTTTTGTGATTTGACCAAGGTCACAATGCTAGTTAAGTGTCTAAGGTCGGATTTAAACTCAGGTCCTCTTGACTCCAGGACCAGTGCTCTATCCACTATACTGTATAGCTGCCCCCCCATTGTTAATTTTTTCAGAGAAAAGATCTGTTCTATTATAAGAAGAGCCACAAAGGGGAATCCCTGATGGAGCCCAGAACTCTGATCTTTCTTTTTCTGAGATAATTGGGATTAAGGATTTACCCAGAGTCACACAGTTAGTAAGTATCTGAGACTAGGTTTGAACTCAGGCTCTCCTAACTTCAGGGCTTGTGCCACCTAGCTACCTCTGGTCCCCCCCCCTTTTTTAAGCTGTGGAATGAAACAAATATTTCCCTGATCCCTTTTTAAGGAGCTTTTGAAAACTGAGGAACAGAAATTAATGAAATCTTGGTGGGGGGAATTTTGAGTGGTTGCACATTTAAGGGAAGAAAGAAAAGAAAATGAGGACTTGTGTGACAGATCATTGAATAAGAATTTGGAAGGTTTGGTACTAGGCTAACATGATGGGACAAAATAAAGAATTGGATTTGAGATCAGACAGTCTGTTTTCATACCTAAGTCCTCCTGATGACTATCTCTGTGATCTCCTGCAAAGCACTTAACTATTGCAGGTCTCACTTTTTTTCATTTCTTATTGTAGAAAGAGGGATTTATACTAAATAAACTTCTAAAGTCTCTTCCAGAAGCAGTTAGTAAGGGGCAGCTAGGTGGCGCAGTGGATAGAGCACTAGACCTGAAGTCAGGAGTACCTGAGTTCAAATTTGACCTCAGATACTTAATAATTACCTAGCTGTGTGGCCTTGGGCAAGCCACTTAACCCCATTTGCCTTGCAAAAACCTAAAACAAACAAAAACAGTAAATCCAGAAGCAGTTGGTGACAAAGTGATTAGAGAGTCAGAGGCTGGAGTCAGGAGATCTGAAGGACTCAAACACTTCCTAACTGTGTGACCCTGGGTAAGTCACTGAACCTTTGTTGGCCTCAGATTCCTCAACTGTAAAGTGAGGATGATGACAGCACCCAACTCAAAAGGATGCGCTGAGGACTAATTGAAATATTATTTGAAAACAAAAACAAAAAAATCAAAAGCACAGAATATTCCTAAATAATGATTATTTTTTTTCTCTTTCTCCCTTCCATCCCTAAATCCCTTGAAAGTCCTGTCTCATTCATAAATTCATTCTATAATTTTTGGGCAATCCAGCACCTTTTCTTTACCTCAGATTCCTCTACTGACAAATGAGGATATTGGACTAGAAAATCTGTAACTTTTCTCTTCAAGTTAAAAAATGCTACAATGATTACATGACTCTCCTTTCTGTTGTGACTTGTTGGAAGGAAAGTAACCTGGTAAGTTATTCTTTTACCACAACTAGAGAATTTCCTGGCATGAGGTAAATTGAACATGCCAGCAAAGGTACGTGGGACCAGCTAACTATTAATTGTACTGACTTGCAAGTAAACCCCATGCTGGAGAGATTGGTGCTTTCAATAGGACTATTATAATGCTGAAAAAAATAATAAGAGCTACATCTATATTGCACTTTAAGGTTTCAAAAGTACTTTGCAAATATCAATTCATTTCTCTTCACAACCATTTTACAGTTGAGGAAACTGAGGCAGGCAGCAGTTCAATGATTTGTTTAGGGTCATATAGATAACTAATGCCTAAGCAGAATTTGAATTCAAATATTTCTGACTCTAAGATCAATACTCTATCCATGCAGGGCGGCTAGGTGGCACAGTGGATAGAGCACCGGCCTTGGAGTCAGGAGTACTTGAGTTCAAATCCAGCCTCAGACACTTAATAATTATCTAGCCATGTGGCCTTGGGCAAGCTACTTAACCCCATTGCCTTGAAAAATCTAAAAAAAAAAATACTCTATCCATGGGATTCCTTTAATTCCTTTCCAGACATCAAACTGAACCACTTCATTCATTCATTCATTCATGAAGCCTTAGGAACCTACTATTTGCAAAGTACTGTGCTTCACACCAAGCGGGATAATAAAGTAACATATTTCTGTAGCACTCTGAGGTTTACATAGCTTTTCCCTCCTAATAAATTCTTGCTTTTTTAAACTTTTTATTTGCATTTTATTATGAACCAAATTCTTAACAAACACAAATATTTCAATATGGAAAGAACAATAAAAAAGAATCTTACATCTGAAACTGTGAACTTCTACTAAAGTTAGTTTTTAATAAGTACATATTAAATATAACACAATCATAACATGCTATCCTTTTTTGTCCCCTTCAGAATTTTTTCATTTGTGATTTTAATGTTTTATTGATATTATTTTCCTAGGGCCTTTTTGTTTCTATATACAGAATCAGAGGTAATTATTATATTATTAACCTCATTTCACAGATGTGGAAATTGAGACCCATGGAACACTGTTGAAAGAACATTGAATTCAGATCTGGTAAATTTGGGTTCAAATCCCTGCTGTGATGTATATATAATCCATTTAAATTTCTCTGGGTCTCAGTTTATTCATCTTTAGTATAAGGAAGGAGTAAGAGGAGGGTGAGTTTGGGGGGGGGGGGTCCTGTTCTAAAATTCTGTGATTCTAGGTGACTTACCCAAGATCATATAAGTAAGAAGTACATGAGTTAAGATTCAAATCCAGGTGTCTTGCCACTAAATATACTATCTGTTTATATTATAATAATAATAGTTTATATTCTTTAGTGCTTTATAATCTATAGTCTTATATTTCTGTATTTTACATGTATTCTGACAATCATATTTATCTCCTCCATACTCTGGATTTTGCCACTGGGACCACCTTAGACTCTGGAACTTGTCCTTTTCTATCTCACCTAGTCCAGACCCAAGTTTCCAGCTTATTTCCTGGCCATACCTGATTACCCCACATGCTCCAACTCCCCTTTATGAGCTAATTCATTCTATTGGAGTGTAAGCTTCTTGAGGACATAGAGTGTCTTGCTTTGTAATATTTCTGTCCTGGGACCTCTGATACATAGTAAGTGCTCTGTCTATCCCTATCTTCTCACTCAGTCTTCACAACCACCCTATAAGGTGGGTAGTATAAATATTATCCTCATTTCATAGATAAGCATCTTACAGATGCTCAGAAGTCACTTATTCAATGTCACATCAGTACTAATGTCAGTGCTAGGATTTGAGTCCAGATTATCTAAATTCAAGTCCAGTGTTTTTTCCATTAGTGCAGGGTGTAGGAAAAAAATTATATATATATATATAATATATATATATATATGTATATATAATCCATCTGTTTTGTGATATATCTCTTTTTAATAATCAAAAAAATGGCTACTAATAGCTGTGAGCCATGCCCTCAGTCAGAACTGAAATTCTCTGATGTACTGCCAATAAAGATGAGTTTTCAGATATGTTTTACTTTATTGTGACGAGCGATTAGTGTCCATAAAAACCCCATTCCTCTTTTTCCACAGTTGATGGCATTTGGCAATTCAGTAATTTCCTTCCTGCAAATGACATCCTCTTTAAAATTCAAATGCCCTTCAATGGATGTGACTCTTTCAGGCAAATCCACGTGGGCAAGGGCCACCCAGGGCAATTTACTAGAAGACTGTTCAGAGTACAGTGTGCCGTTTACATGTTTTCTAGCCATCCTCTTCTCATTAACATTGAACATTGAAGATTGAATGTCCTCAGGAAGTGATATGGTATAGGTTGGGGAAACCTGGGCTTAGATAGCAGTCCTACTTCTTACAACATGATAAACCCCAGAAAGACCATTTCCCATTTAGGCTCTTTGAAAAAAGAGATTGTCTTTTGCTTTTCTTTGTATATTTACCACTTAGTCCCTGACCCATAGTAGGTGCTTAGTAAATTCTGAGTAAAACTGATCAAACAGGGTTTGGTTCCCTTCAATTTGATGATTTCTAAGGTGTTTTTCATATCTGGTATTCTGTCTTCATATCCTGGACAAAAACTAAAATAGAAGAAAATTAAATGTGAGACAGGGTCAGAAGTGATGTTTATTTTTTAATGTTTCATTTTCTTTCAATTACATGTTTAAACAATGTTTAGTATTTTTTACATTTTGAATTCCAAATCCTATCTATCCCTCTTTCCCTCACTTCTCTCCTCCCTGATATGGTAAAAAAAATCTGATATAGATTATACATATGGTATCATGTGAAATATTTCCTTATTAATCATTTTGTAAGAGAAGATTTGAATGAAAAAATAATGAAAGAAAGAAAAAAGTAAAAACTAATGTGCTTCAAACTGTATTCAGATAATATCAGTTCTTTCTCTAGAGGCAGATTGTATGCTTTATCATTCGTCCTTTGGGATTGTCTTAGTTCACTGTATTGTCGAGAATAACAAAGATGTTCACAATTCTTTATCAAATAAAATTACAGTTACTATGTATAACATTCTCCTGGTTCAGTTGCTCTTCACTTTGCATCAGTTCATGCAAATTTTTCCATTTTTTGAAGCCCCTTATAACACAATATTTCATCACAATCATATACCTCAATTTATTTAGTTGTTCCCCAACTGATGGACATCAGAGGGATGTCTAAATAATGAACTAGAGCTATCTTTTCTACTTCAACCATATTTGCTGGATGCCAACCAATTCGGGATCCTAGAGAAATTAGATGAGAATATGAAAGAATTTGTAAAGAATTGTTTGTTTTAATATAGATGTTAATTTAATGGGCACCATCTGCCTTGTCACCAAAAGTAGAAATCTTGGGGTCATCTGGGACTCCTGTACTTTCAATCTTTTATGTCTTTACTTTGGTTCCCACATATTCAGCGGCTCCCTGTTGACTTTAGAATGAGTTCAGGCTACTCGGCTTGTTCTTTTTTTTTTAATTTATTTTTATTAAAGATATTATTTGAGTTTTACAATTTTCCCCCCAATCTTGCTTCCCTCCCCCCACCCCCCCACCCCCATGGAAAGCACTCTGTTAGTCTTTACTTTGTTTCCATGTTGTACCTTGATCCAAATTGGGTGTGATGAGAGAGAAATCATATCCTTAAAGAAGAGAAGTCTAAGAGGTAACAAGATCAGACAATAAGATATCTGTTTTTTTTCTAAATTAAAGGGAATAGTCCTTGTACTTTGTTTAAACTCCACAGCTCCTTATCTGGATACAGATGGCACTCTCCTTTGCAGACAGCCCAAAATTGTTCCCGGTTGTTGCACTGATGGAATGAGCAAGTCCTTCAAGCTTGAACATCACTCCCATGTTGCTGTTAGGGTGTACAGTGGTTTTTCTGGATCTGCTCATCTCACTCAGCATCAGTTCATGCAAATCCCTCCAGGCTTCCCTGAAATCCCATCCCTCCCGGTTTCTAATAGAACAATAGTGTTCCATGACATACATATACCACAGTTTGCTAAGCCATTCCCCAATTGAAGGACATTTACTTGATTTCCAATTCTTTGCCACCACAAACAGGGCTGCTATAAATATTTTTGTACAAGTAATGTTTTTACCTCTTTTCCTCATCTTTTCAGGGTATAGACCCAGTAGTGGTATTGCTGGGTCAAAGGGTATGCACATTTTTGTTGCCCTTTGGGCATAGTTCCAAATAGCTCTCTAGAAGGGTTGGATGAGTTCACAGCTCCACCAACAGTGTAATAGTGTCCCAGATTTCCCACAACCTTTCCAACAATGATCATTATCCTTCCTGGTCATATTGGACAGTCTGAGAGGTGTGAGGTGGTACCTCAGAGAAGCTTTAATTTGCATTTCTCTAATAATGATTTAGAGCATTTTTTCATATGGCTATGGATTACTTTGATCTCCTCATCTGTAAATTGCCTTTGCATATCCTTTGACCATTTGTCAATTGGGGAATGGCTTTTTGTTTTAAAAATATGACTCAGTTCTCTGTATATTTTAGAAATGAGTCCTTTTTCAAAATCATTAGTTGTAAAGATTGTTTCCCAATTTACTACATTTCTTTTGATCTTGGTTACATTGGTTTTATCTGTGCAAAAGCTTTTTAATTTAATGTAATCGAAATCATCTAATTGGTTTTTGGTGATGTTCTCCAACTCTTCCTTAGTCATAAACTGCTCCCCTTTCCATAGATCTGACAGGTAGACTAGTCCTTGATCTTCTAATTTGCTTATAGTATTGTTTTTTATGTCTATGTCCTGTAACCATCTGGATCTTATCTTGGTAATGGGTGTGAGGTGTTGGTCTAATCTAAGTTTCTTACATACTAATTTCCAATTATCCCAGCAATTTTTATCAAAGAGGGAGTTTTTATCCCAATGGCCAGACTCTTAGGGTTTATCAAACAGCAGATTACTATAATTATCTCCTGCTTTTACACCTAGTCTATTCCACTGGTCCACCACTCTATTTCTTAGCCAATACCAAACTACTCTGCTTGTTCTTTAAGACATTCCCCAATCTGAACTCACCCTATGTCCCCACCTTATCCTCTATTACTCCATGAAGTAGTTAGTTATCCATATGTAAAGAATCTCCTTGGTGGGCAAGGTTCTCTCCTATCTTTAGGTGATTGACCCATTACTGTTCCTTGTAGAAGTAATTCTTGAGACTCTAAAGGTCACTGCATTCCCTTCAGATTCAGCTCTAGGAAAGACCATCATCTAAACAAATTGGACAATTCAGAATCACAGAATTCCAGCATTACAAGGAACCTGAATAATCATTCAGACCACCCCATCCTAGAAAAGAAATTCCTAGGAAAATATCCCCAAGTGGTCATCTAGTCTTTGCTTGAAGATCTCCAGTGAGGGTCAGCCTCTTCCCATGACAAGGAAGTGCATCTCATTTGTGAATGACTCTAATTGTTGGGAAATGCTTCCCTACATCACACCTATTGTTCCTTAATCTTATCCTCTGGGATCAAGAACTACTATCCCCTTTCCACAAGTTGAAGACAGTTACAATTTGATCAATTTATTTAGCACTTATATAATGCACCATGAACTTTCCTAAGCTCTGAAGAGTCAAAGAAAGGCAAAAATCCATTCCTGCTCTTAAGGGGCTTCCAATATAGTGAATGAGACAATGTGCAAACAAAATATGTTCAAACAAAATAGAGCCAGGATAATTGGGGTCAGGGGGCAGTTTCCAGGAAACCTAATTTCTGAGAAAAATCATTAAGACTGAGGAGTCCTTGGAGAGGTTTCTTGGGGAAGGTAGGTCTTGAAGAAAACTAGGAGAAGAAAATGAGGAAAGAAAGAATTTTAAGCATTAGGAAAAGCCAGAGGAAAAACAGACTTGGAAAGGGGAAAGACAGTGAGTGTCATTAGATAAAAGAGTCTGTGGAAAGGATTAATGTGGAAGAAGACTGGAAAAATAGGAAGGTCTCAGTTTATGTGGGGCTTTGAATGCCAGAGAATTTCATATTTGATTCTAGAGGTCATAGGGAGCCACTGGATTTTCTTATATAGGAAAGTGAAGTGGTCAATTCTGCTCCTTAAGAATATCAGTGGGGTGGCTAGGTTGCACAGTGGATAGAGCACCAGCCTTGGAGTCAGGAGTACCTGGGTTCAAATTTGACCTCAGACACTTAATAATTACCTAGCCATGTGGTCTTGGGCAAGCCACTTAACCCCATTGCCTTGAAAAAAATCTTAAAAAAAAAAAGAATATCGATACAACAGCTGGATGGAGGACAAATTAGATTGAGAAGAAACCTGAGACAAGGAAACCAATTAACAGTCTTTGAGAGACATATGCAGGGTCCAGAGAAGGGAAATGTATCTGAGAGATATTAGGATACAACAGGACTTCATCAATGATTGGATATGGGAGGGCATGAGGAGGGAGGCATCGAGGATTGATAACCAACTTTCAAGACTGGTTGACTGTCGTTTCCAGTTCAAGTCACTCTCCCTGACAAAGAAAGCAGAAACAAAATAATAAATAATTAAGTAATTCTGCTTTACCTCTGCTGTCAGTTTTCATATTGGTCATCTACAGGGTCCTTGATAATAACTAGACATTAAGAAAATAGAAATTTAGGGGACAGGAGAGCACAATGAGTTCGGTTTCTGATGCACGGAATTTAAGATGTCTGTGGCACATCAGTTCAAGATGTCTAAAAGGCAATCCACACCTATGAGCCTATGAGCCTACCATGAGCCCTCTCCATGAAGTAGTTAGTTATCCATAAGTAAAGAATCTCCTTGGTGGGCAAGGTTCTCTCCTTTCTTTAGGTGATTGGCCCATTACTATTCCTTGTAGAATAGAGCTCTACCTATGAGCCCTCTCTTCCTCAAACATCACCCTTTATTTGACTAGTTATTATATGGTATTAATTCAAGGACTTCCACCATTCTGTTTGCTCTCCTCAGTATGTGCTCTGTTATTGTTGTTTGTCCTTCATTCTCAAATGTCTTTGGTGATATTATTGGTCCATTGGATATGCTCTAGATAGAATAGTAATGAAGAACTTTAATGATTCAGACATTTGCTAGAACTCTCTTACTACCAAATAGCTGATTTCTTAACTTGCTTTAAAAATGACTTCATATTTCAAAAGGTAAAGAAATTCTATTCTAGATCTGATTCTTTCCAATAGCAATAGCATATAACAGTGGAAAGATCGTTGGTTCTATAGTCAAAAGACTTGGGTTTGAATCTCACCACCAATACTCATTACCTGTGTGACTTTAGGCAATTCACTTGACTTCCCTGGACCTTATCTATAAAATGAGGGGGTTAGGCTAGGTGGTCTCATGAGGTCCTTTTCAGCTCTATATTAATGTTCTTATAAACTAGTTACTGAGATATTGAAAGGATAGGGAATTTTGAGGGAATCACCATTCCAAGAGAAAGAAAGGAAAGTTGGGCACAGTCTAGCATGTCCCTTAGATCTTAGGGGAGAAGATCATATAAGGTTTCAGAGGAAGGACAGGTAGTATTAAAATCTTTCAACAATGACACTGGAAACACAAAGACAACCAATTTGGAGGAAAAAAGAAAAACAGGAAGTACTGACACACAGAAAACTCACACAAGATATATATACAGAAAATGAAATCAAGGGAAGACAATTTAGGATGAATACAAAAACACAGCACAATACTGTTGAAAATAGAATCAGGAAGGCTAATGCTCAGCTTGAGGGAGATCAGGAAAATTAAGAGGGGAGGAGAGTAAGGCTTAGCTTGATCAAGGAAGAGGAAGATAAAAGAAGGGATAACAAGGCATGGATGACACAATATGATTACTGACAGCCAAGGGAATACAGAGTTATTTAATAATTGTTTTGTTTATCAGGGAAAATGACTTTTGAACTGGAAAAATAGCTGGTAGGGAACTTTGGTGATGTCATTGGTCCATTGGACATGCTCTAGATAAAATAGTAATGAAGAACATAAGTCAAAAGATAATGAGAGAACCCCTTGTTGCCACTGATATACCCATCATTATGTATTCTGCATATTCTTTGCTCCCTAGTCACTCCCTATGCCTTCCTGCCTTTGTGTCTTTGATCACAACATACTCCATGACTGATGTGTTCTCCCTTCCCAACTCTGCCTGATGAATTCTTCTCCATCTTTTGAAACTCAACATGAAGGCTCTTCCATGAACTCACCCCAGATGGTAAAAGCCTTTCTCTTCAGATCTCACACAGCACTATATTTGTACTCCTCTGATGCACCACTCATACAAAATTGAGATTTATATTTGTCTTTATATATCAGACTCCAGTCTAAAGCAGTATGAAAACTCCATGAGAACCAGGGCCATATGTTATCTCAACTTGGCAAGGGCTAGAACTGATTCCAAGGTGCTGATTGAACCCTCCCTGGTTCAGGAAGCCAGGAAGGAAGTGAGCAAGAAGATCGAGTGGACCTGAAAGTTGAGAACACAGTGCAGACCAGATAAGGTCAAGGACCAGCCAGAGAAGCTGAGGAGTTGAAGGACCAGGGCCAGGTGTCAGGGTCTTATGTAGCAGCAGGGGCAAAGCCAAGAGCCAAACTAAGGGAAGTGAGGGCTGGAGTCCAGGCAACAATGTTCTTTGCCAGCAAGAAGCTGGAGAAAAAATTACCTGTTGGTGGCATTTGCTTTCCTCCAATACATGTGAATTTTTGACCCTGCTGGCTAACCTCTTGCATTTTTACTGTTAACCCACTTTCATTTCTATGGAATACTCAGTGTCCACATCTGACATCTATCATCGAGACTATTATAAGAGTCCCCTAACAAATCTCCTTGTCTTGTGTCTCATCAACCAAAGTAGCCTGAATCCACTACCATGTTAATCTTCCAAACAAACAACTTGGATCACATCTCTCCCCTGCTCAGCATTTTTTCAGTAGCTCCCCTTGGCCTACTAAACAGAGTCAAAATTGTTAAGGACCTAGAGTTCAAAGCCCTTCAAAAAATAATTGAGACCTACTTTCCCAAAAGGCCTCAACAGGATGAGATTTAAATTTTAGTAAATGCAAGGTCTATTACTTGGGTTCAAAAAATCAACTCAAATGTATAAAATATGGGAGGTATGATTCATTGACTGCTTATCTGAAATGGATTGGGGGAATGGAAGTTAATGAACTTTGTACTAAATAGAGACAGACAGAGGACTAGGTCTGGAGTCAGGATAACTCATCTTCCTGAGTTCAAATCTGACCCCAAACACTTACTAGTTAGCTGTGTGACCCTGGGCAAGTCACTTAATCCTGTTTGCCTCAGTTTCCTCCTTTGTAAAATGATCTGGAGAAGGAAATGACAAACTTCTACAATATCTTTGCCAAGAGAATGTCAAACAGAGCCATGAAGGGTCAACAGAACTGAAACAACTGAACAATAACAGGACTCCATATGAGTCATCAATATGAAATGATCATCAAAAAAGCTAATGTGGGTACAGTTAGCATAGTACAGTGGATAGAGCACCGACCCTGGAATCAGGAGGACTTCAGTTCAAATCCAGCTTCAGATACTTAATAATTACCTAGCTGTGTGACCTTGGGCAAATCACTTAACCCCATTGTCTTACAAAAACCAAAAAAATTAATTTTTTTAAAAAAAGCTAATGTGATTGGGGCAGCTAGGTGGCTCAGTGGATAGAGCACCTGCCCTGGAATCAGGAGGACTTCAGTTCAAATCCTGACTCAGGAACTTAATAATTACCTAGCTGTGTGACCTTGGGCAAGTCACTTAACCCTATTTGCCTTGCAAAAAAAAAAAAAGCTAATGCGACTTTGTGCTATGTTAATATAGTTACAATGCACACAATTCTTCTGTGATTTGACCTGATGAGAATATATGTGGAGTATGTTGTGTTCATTTCTGAACATCACCTTTTGAGAACAATGATAAACTGTGTAATGTCCATAAAAAGCCATCCAAGACAACAAGAGAGAATACCTCACTCCCACCAATGTGTCAGTCAATTAGGTAATCAAAGAGTATTTTTAAGTACCTATACTGTGCCACCCACAAAGAAAACAAAAAATAAAAGATGGTCCCTGACCTGAAGAACTCCAAATCTAGGGGCAGCTAGGTGATGTAGTGGATAAAGCACTGGCCCTGGAGTCAGGAGTACCTGGGTTCAAATCCCGTCTCAGACACTTAATAATTACCTAGCTGTGTGGCCTTGGGCAAGCCACTTAACCCCATTTGCCTTGCAAAAACCTAAAAAAAAAGAAAGAAAAAAGAACTCCCAATCTAATGGGAGTTAAATCATTGTTCAATAAGCCAACAAATATGTACAAACTCTAAATAGGCTAAAAAGGAAATAACATATAGAAGTAAGATGCTAGAATTAAGGGTGCTTAGGAAAGACAGACCAACCAGAAGGCTATTGCAGTAATTCAAGCATGAGGTGATGCATCCCTGCTCTAGGGTGGTGGTAAGAGGAGAGAAGGAGACAATTTGAGGAATGTTGCATAGATCATCCACAGATCTTGGCTATAGATTGGATATGGGGATGAGTGATAATGAGGAGTTAAGAATGACTCCTAGGTGTTGAGTCCCTTTCTGGACCCCATTAACCTTCCCCAGGTGAGCCTTGAAGGGGCGGGAGATGAGGACAAAAAGATGACAAGATCTCCCTGTACACCAAGATTTCCAAGATCTCCAAGATCTCCATTTATTTATCAAAATACAGTTAGTGTGGACTTCACGGCTTTCTGTGCCAGAGCAAGAATCCTGGCATGCTTTATTGTAGGCTGGAGAGTGAAATTCGTTGTCAGCATCAGGGTCTGCATCAGGGTCTGCATCAGGGTCTGCATCAGCGATGACAAGTCTCTGAAGTTGACCATAAATTTAAGGGTTTGGATCGCTTAATGCACATAGCACAATGAGCAGCAGCCAAAAGAATGACAAGCAGGTCCCCCACATCCTGTTCATGGCATTGGTACCAACTGCTGCTGAGGAAGTAGCTCCATCCCCTGAGGCACTGCCTTGGAGACTCCACTTCCCACTGACTCCTCAATACTGAAAACTATTTGTCTTCTCACTTTCGCTTTACACCTCCTTGTTCCAACTTAAAATCAGCCCCCTGGTAACAAATCAACCTGTTACTTTCTCCATAGTCCTCTGCTCCAGGATGTCCTCTGGTTCCTCTTGCTTGTGTCTTCTGGTCATTATCCCAGACTTCACCCAGATAACTCTGCCTTCGTGTCCCTGTATGGGTGTCATATGTTGAGTCTCTTTCCAGACTCCCTTAACCTTCCCCAGGTGAGCGTTGAAGGGTAGGAAGATGAGGAGATAAGGATGACAAGATTTCCCTGTACACCAAGATCTCCAAGATCTCTATTTGTCAAAATACAATATCCTCCCCAGTCCCCAGTCCACTCCCACTCCCGTGGCACTTAGTAAAATAATATTCTGGTGCTCAAGGACACCAGATGATGAAGGTTTTACAGTACTCCCACACCCAACAGTCCCTAACACCTAGTTGTGAACCTGAGAGACTGAGAAAATGGTGGAGCCTTGGATAGTAATGGAGAAGTTTGGAAGGATTGAACATATGGGGGAAAGGTATAGAGGGAAAGATAATTGGTTCTGTTTTGGACATGTTGCGTTTAAGATGTCTACCATACCTCCAGTTTGAAATGCCAGAAGAGCAGTTGGAGATGCAAGATTAGAGGTCAGTAGAGAGGCTAGGACTGGATAAATATATTTGATAACCATCATGATAGAGATGAAAATTTATCCACAGAAGCTCACTAAGTGGAATAATATAGAGGGGAAAAGAAGAGGGGATACTCATGGGGGGATATTCTCTTCAGTAAATGGAGATTGTTGAACTAGATCCATCTCTAAAGTCTTGGAGAGTTCTGATATCTCTGTTCTAAAGTTCCCTTCCATGTCTGGCATTCCATGATCTAATTGCTTTCCTAGATCTGACATATCCTAAATTCTGATATCTCCTAAGGTACCTTTCAGCTGAGTTTCCATGTTTTAAAATGTCTAACATTCTGTCTTCTAAGGTACTCTCCAGTCCTTATATCATATGTCCTAAATGTTCCTTCCAGCTCTTAAAAATATCCTATGATTCTGTGATTCCTATCCTCTGGGTGAACCTTATGTCCTCCCCGTTTCTCGCTTAATTTGCATGCAAGTCGGGCTTCTGAGAGGCCCAGTTCTGACTCTAAGCCAGCATTGCAAAACCCACATTTGGGATCAATTCAGTGCATTAGAACTTAGGGAGTGAAGGGTGAAGCTCCAGGAGCACAGTTCCTCCCCCAGTCTTTGCAAGATTGAGGGTTCATCTGTAGGCTGAGATTTGTTTTGGCTCATTCTATTGCTGAGGAAGCCAGAAGGTGGTGCAGCCTCTCCTACAGCATCTCTTTGCCACTTTCTCTCTACTCCCTTCACTTCAATATCATTCTTTATTCAGGATCTCCCACTCAAGTCTTATACTTATTGTGCTCGCTCAAACAAAATCAGACAACCTTCTATGTCCAAGACCTTGGATTGACTTGCATGTGCATCAGGAATTGTCATCAGGAAAGAATTTGACCTCCATCTGGAATTTCAAGGCTAACAGGGACCTCAGAGGAATCTACTCTTTCCTACTGCTCCCCTGCTTGTAGTGCCATTCACTCTAAGGATACCTTCTATCTATTCCATAGTTATCTTCTATGTTCTGATTTGTATATATGATCCCTATCTTTAGAATGTAAGTAAGCTCTTAGAGGGCAGAAATTGTCTTTGCTTTCCTTGGGACCTTCAGTGCTTCAAATAATACCTGGAACATAAGTACTTAATTAATACTTCTTGATTGTTATAGTTCAACACATGTAAATCCACTACAGGACTTACAAGTTGTCATCTAGATTCTGATTGAACACCTCCAGCAATAGGGGCTGAATTGTGAGAAAATTCTTCCTTATGTTGCTCTGAAATCTTAGTGAGTTGGACAGAAAGCAGCTACAGAGGTTCAGACTTTCAGCTTCTAGTGATTTGGGGTGAGGAAGGTTAGGTGGGGGGGTTACACAGGTCAGATGATAATTTTAAAAGCAAATCCTTCAAGAAAGAGAGAACAAGACCCAACAACATGGGGCCTGGAAAATGTGTTTTGGCAGGAGAATAAAACCAGTCAATCCATAATTAACTATTCATATCGGCAAAGAGCTCCCAGCACACCCAGAGTCATCAGGGGATCAGGGCACCTTATTCATTAAAAATTGACATTCCCAAGTGAAAAACTTGAGGCTTTTCAAATTCTTAAGCCCAGCTATCACTTCTGTCTTGACACTGAAATGTGACATGTGCAACCTGGTAGTAATAATAATAATAATAGTAATGACGATAATAGCTCACTTTTCTGGTGTCCTTTGTGGTCTTACTGACAGCACACTTGTGAAGTAGCTGTTACAAGTTCATTCTTATTGGGCATGGTTATAGCTTTCCACTCAGTCTCAAATTCTTTTTCATCTTAGTGATTCTTATTAAGATGGTTATTGCAAAAGTATAGAAAAACCACTAGAGTTGTAGTTAAAACATCTGAATTCACATTCTGGCTCTGACACTTAATCTAGTAGTCAGTCAATAAGCATTTATTATACTCCTACTGTACATCTAGTGCAATTGCCAAACTCTTAATTGTTGTTGGTACAGTGGATAAATCACTAGGCCTGGAATCAGGAAGATCTGAGATCAAATCTGGCCTCAGATATTTACTAGTTGTGTGACCCTGGGCAAGTCACTCAAGCTTGTTTGCCTAAGTTCCTCATCTGTAAAATGAATTGGAGAAGGAAATGGCAAACCATTCCAGTATCTTTGCCAGGAAAACCCCAAATGAGGTAAAAAATAGTCAGATATGAATGAAACAATTGAACAAGAAGAGTTCCTTCCCTCATTTCCCATTTCCCATTTCCTTCCTTTTCTTATTCTCCCTCTTTGCTTTGTTCTTTCCATGAATAACAACAAAAATCTGATAGAAAAGATTAGTTCACTTATATATGTAGAAGGATTTACCTTGGTTGGGAGAAGGATCACCTCTTCATACATAACAAGGGAAAAGGAGATAGTACTTACCTTGCTCCTAATGCAACCCAAGTTTAGGGTTTTTTAGCTGCCATGAATTCATCCTGGGCTTTCAGTCCACTAATATCCATAGCTGGAACTATATGGATGACAGTGGTTTAGCTTAATGGCTAGAATTGAGGTTGTTGAGATAGGGATGTCTGAGTAATCAAATTCACCATAACTGGAACATGGAGAAAAGGGAGGACTTTGGAATTGACTAGACACAGGAACATAATATTTGAAGAAATCCTTCTGTTTGGTGGCTCATATCATAGCCAAAAATGAATTTTCCCATGGCATTGATTGTTTGAGTATAAAATTGTAGTGGTGCTGAAATAGCTCCCAAGATGAATATGTGAGCCATGGTGCACTTAAGATTGAGGTCCATGAGAATAATTACAGAATTCCAGTCACTGCACAGGGAGGTACATACCAGAAATGTATGAATTCCCAATGTTCATGATGTGCCAAATGCTAATGATGCCCAGAAAAGACCCTTTGAAATTTGGCCAAGTCTGTGAACTAGTAGTTGGGTAGACAGCCATCAAAGATCTGGAAAATTCATACAATTCAATGAGAAAGGGTTTGGCTTTATTACTTCCAATGGCAATGCTCTGTGGGATGCAGATGTTCACCAATAAGTTGTTATCTGTTTTGTCTGAGGAAGAAAAATCTGGTAATATAAGAATTCCTGTTCCAGCTCATAGTAATCATATCTTTTCTGGGGAATCAGACAGACCCACGGGAGAGTGTTTCTTGTTTAAAAAACAAAACCTTTTCCCTAGATACCCTTTCTATTCTGACATACCATATTCCATGCTCTAAGTCCCTTTCAGCTCTTAAACTCAACATTCTACAGTCCCTAAGGTCCCTTTCAAAGCTTTAACTATGATATTATGTGATTCTATTGCTTAAGCAAAATTAAACTGTTTTTGACAGTCATTTCCCTAATTGGATCATTGTGGCTAGCTAACCCAGATAATTTGGATTTAGACAAGGTTTTGCCTGGAGTAGGGTTGAGGGGGCAAATTACATGATTTGACTTCTCCCATCATGGTAAATAAGTAATTGAAAATTCTTTGGTTTGTGCTTTAGAGATGAAAAACATTTCACTAACAGATGAATGAATAAAAAATAATGTATTAAGCACTTTTGAGTACTATGTTTACCACTGGAGATACAAATAAAAAGGCAAAGATCTTCCCAGTCCTCAAAGAGTTTATACTCTAAGGAAATGTGTATACATATATGTGTGTGTACACATGTGTGTGTAGTATTATAAGATATGTGTTTGTGTGTATAGGTGTGTGTATGTCTAGTGGTCAAAAAAGGAACTTTTTTCCCTAAGAATTAAGGAAATAATGAGATCAAACTCCTTTGGAATAGGTCATTCCCAATGAAGAATAATAACTCTGATTTAATTATACCTTTAAATGGTCCAAGACTGGAGAAGGAAAAGAAGGAAAGATAAGGTAGTATGATGGTAAGAATGTTACAAGAGCAGGAATTCTCAAACTTTATGGTTTCAACATCCTTTTATACTCTAATAAATTGTTGAGGATTCCCCCCAAAGAGCTTTTGTTTATGTGTTTACATTTATATTTATCTCTTGATATTTTGTTGTTTATTCAGTTGATTCAGTCATGTCTGACTTCTTCATGAGCCCATTTGGGGTTCTCATGGCAAAGATTCAGTAGTGGTTTTCCATTTCCTCCTCCAGTTCATTTTACAGATGAGGAATTGCTTTTAACAGGGTTAATTGATTTGCCCAGGGTCACACAGTGAGTAAATGTCTGAGACCAGATCTGTACTCGGATTGTCCTGACTCCAGGCCTGGCCCTCTAGCTATTGTGACACTAGCTGCCCTCTGTTGATATTTGCCATATTATAAATTAAAACCTCAGTATAGTTTTGATTTAACAGATCTTGTGAAAGATTCTTGGGATTTCCAGAGGTCCTGGAGAAAACGTTGAGACCCACTATTGTAAAGACAGAGGCGGAAGAGAAGGGAAATAAAATGGAATATGGCTGGGGTTTTCCCAAGTCTCTTTGTAGAGATCATCACCAATAAAAAGAATGAGAGCCCAAAGCAAAAATTCTGATGCAAATGAAATGTCTGATGTAAATAAAAATGAAATCCAAGTAGTGAGTAATGGCATATTGGTGCAAACATAATAACTATAACTTTCTTATAGGTTGGGAAAATATTTTTAGTTCTGTCTTTTTATTTCACTCAACTGAAAAATCTACACAGCAGGATCACTTTTCCAGGCTCATCATGACCAACTCCTGAAGAACACCTGGCAGTTCTCTTTGATATTAGCACATCATAGATTCTTGCACTATTCAATTCATTTCATAAAAAGTCAGAGTTAGAAGGGAACCTAAACCTTCACTTTATAGAAAAAGAAACTGAGGCCTAGAGATAAAGAGATTGCCAAAGATCACAGAGCAAGAAAGGAGTGGAATCAATTCAAACCCAGATTTACTGACTCCAAGGTCACAGCACTTTTTATCCCACTACTCTGGAATTCAGCCCAGTTTAGTTCAGTTCAGAAGAGTACAATTCCTAATAAATATTTTTATAATTATTTTGTTTTTACCTCGATTCTATAAAAAGAATTTGGCTAGAAATGAGCAAAAGGATTATGATTTAAAGACCTAATGGAGAGTCTCAATTTTCTCATCTATAAAATGAGGGGATTAGATGAAATAACCCTTCCTATCCCTTCCATCTCTAAATCTGTGATCCTAAGAGTAGAGCTTCATATGAATAGGGGCAGATTAATATATGAAATATACCCTCTGGTGTATCTCGTCAACTCATTATTCACAAGTTGTCAGGTTGGATCCCCAATGATACTACTATTATCAAGTTTCAAGATGCTCTTTGAGCCCCAACCAGTGGACTTAGCTTCAATAATCAAACAGTAGATAAAATTGGTTCAAAGGAAAGGTATTCACTGAAATGGAATACTGAGAACTACAAAAGAGTCACCCCCCCCCCCTTTAAATCTGGTGCACAACTTTACACAAGTACTCACAGCATCAGTAGGAAAAATTAGCACAAATATAAACTCTAATGATGATGAGGGATACATGTGGGAAAGGGTAGTTCATGCCAGTTCACTAAAGTGTCCAGAGGTTCTTTATCCCCTTTTTAGAATGCTCATGCTTGTTAAAGGCTAAAGCCACACAAGCTATATATACCTTCTTGTATTTAGCTCAATACCCTCTTATCTGCTTCTTATTGTGTGACTGTGTGACTGCCTCCTCAATTAGGGGTTAATCAAGGACCAATTCCTCTGTCCCCCATATACTGTAGTATACTATACTCTTGACAAATAGCACAAAAAGGATTTGCTTGGGCAAGAGAGTGTAAAGATGATAGATTATGGTCTCTAGTCTAAAAGAGGATGGGAGGGTAGTTTTGAGGATAGGTTGTTATATCTCAGAAGTTCAACAAAGAAGAACATGTAGCTCACAGTTCACTTTACATAGATTATCTCACTGATCCTAATAACACTGTGAGGTTGATGGTAGGAATATTATCATCCTCATTTTACTGAGGAGGAAACTGAGGCTTAGAGAGGCTGTAACTTGAATGATGTCACAAAATTCAGCCATTGATTTGTCCAGATTTTTTCTACTACACCAAGTTGTCTACTATGAAATAACATTTAGCTATGAATAAATTTGGTTTAATGCAGGAAAAGTACATCCACTTGAAAGTTCCTTAAGTCTAAATTCCTTGGTCTAAGAAACTTCCAATCAGGGAACCCCCCCAACCAGTATACTTTGGTACCTGCTCTATGGTTTACAGTCTTAGTTTCTGGGGAACTGAAAGATTTAAATTCTAGACCAAGGGTTATGCAACTAATATTGATAAGAAAACACTAAATCTATTAAATGGTGTTAGATCAACTCTAGGATGTGATGGAAAAAGTAATTTATTGAATATTCTAGCTTCCCTGATTTCCTTCAATTCTCAGGTAAAGTCCTGCCTTCTACAAGAAGCCATTTCCAGTATTGCTTAACCTTATTGCCTTCCCTCTGAGCATATCGCCAACTTATCTTATCATTTTCTTATTTGTATATAGCTGTTTGCAGGTTATCTCCACCATTAGACTATAAGCTCCTTGAAAACAGGTATTACTGATGCCTTTATGTCCACAGCACCAAACACAGAACCTTACATACAGTTGGTGCTTGTTGACTTGATAGCAATAAGAAAACCTGAATTTGGGTCCTGGTCCTATCATGAATTCATTGGGCAACTCCATTTCTTTCATTCTGTTTCCTTACTTATATAAACAAGAGCTCGACTAAGTGACCATAGTAGCTCACATTTCCTTAGAGTTTTCAAGTTTGCTTAACACTTTCTTCACAAGACCAGTTAACTGCCTGTACAGAAATAGGCAATAGGCTGTATTTGGCCCTCAGCCATAATTTCCTGGCCCTTAATGTAGATAGAATAAAATAATTGATTTCTCCCATTTTACAGATAAAGATACTGAGATTCAAAGCTATGTGACTCAACCAGGCTACACACAGTCTCAGTATCAGGATCAATCCCCAAACCTAAGTATCTGACTCCAAGTCCAGTATTTTCTCTTTTCTATTTGCCTTTCAGTTCTTAAATTCTATGTTCTTAAATTTAGGTAGTATGTATATTGGGTAGACCACCAGACTAAGAATCAAGTTCAGTGAAGGGATTGAACCTGATCCCTCAAAAAATAACTTTGAGTTCTAATATTCAGTGATTCTCAGATCCTAGAAAGAACCTGTGATTCTGTGGAGTAATAGTGCTTTAAGATTCAGAAGCGTTTTACAAATTTTATCTCATTTGATGATCACAAAAATCCTGATTGTTGTTATTATTCTTATCCCTATTTTACAAATAAGGAAGCCAAGGCAGATACAGGCTAAGTGAACTGCTCATTGTTACACAAGTAGTAACTCAAGTAAAATTTGAAAATTTGAAGCCCATGACCAGGGCTTCATCCACTGTGATTATTTTTCCTTTTTTTTAAAATGATATTTTATTTTTCCTGATTATATGTGAAGACAGATTTTAACATTCTTTCTCTGTAGGTGGATAGAATTTTTTATCTTTAGTCCTTTGAATTGTCAGTTCATGGTATTGCTGAGATTAGCTAAGTCATTCACAGTCAATCATTACACAATGTTGCTGTTATTGTGTACAATGTTCTACTTAATTCATTTTGCATCAGTTCATGTAAGTTTTTCCAGGTTTTTTTTTTTAAATCATCCTTATAGCACAATAGTATTCATTAACAATCTTATACCACAAAATGTTCAGGCATTCCTCAATTGAATATCCCTTCAATTTCCAATTCTTTACTACCACAAAAAAAGAGCTGATATAAATCTTTTTATACATATAAGTCCTTTTTTCCTTTTCAAAAATCTCTTTGGGATACAGTCCTAGTAGTAGTATTGCTATAACAAAGGGTTTGCACAATCTTATAGTCCTTTGTGCATAGTTCCTCTCTAGAAAGGTTGGATCAGTTCACAACTCCACCAATGGCCCACTAAAGTTCAAGTTTTCCCACATCTGCAATACTTAGAATTTTTCTTTTCTGTCTCATTAGCCAATCTAATAGGTATGAGGTAGTACCTCAGAGTTGTTTTAATATGCATTTCTCTAATCATAGTAACTTAAAGTATTTTTTCAAATAACTTTAGATAGCTTTGATTTTTTTCATCTGAAAACTACCTTTTCAGATCCTTTGACCATTTATCAATTAGGGAATGACTTGTATCCTTATAAACTTGATTCAGTTCTCTCTGTATTTGAGAAGTGATACATTTATTATAGACACTTACTATAATTGTTTCCTAGCTTTTTGTTTTCCTTTTAATATTGTTTGCAATTGGTTTTGTTTGTGCAAATATTCTTTAATTTGACAAAATTAAAATTATGCATTTTATGTTTTACAGTGCTCCCTATCTCGAGTTTAGTCCTATATTCTTCTCTTACCTATAGATATGAAGGTAAACTATTCCATGCTTTCTGGATTTATGGTACCATTTTTTTTATGTCTAAATCATGTACCTATTTTGATCTGGGATATACAGTATGAAATCTAGATCTATTCACACTTTCTGTCATATTGTTTTCTAGTTTTCCCAGTTTTTGTCAAATAATGAGTTCTTATCCTAAAAGCCTGAGTCTTTGGGTTTTTCAAACACTAGATTGTTATGGTCATTTACTACTGTGTATCATACACCTAATCTATCCACTGATCCATCATTCTATTTCTTAGTCAGTACCAGATTATTTTGATGATTATTGCTTTATATTATAGTTTGAGGTCTAGTATGGCTAAGGGCAGCTAGGTGGTGCAATGGATAGAGTACCTGAAGTCAGGAGGACTTGAGTTCAAATTTGAACTCAGCCACTTGATACTTACTAGCTACATGACCTTGGGCAAGTCACTTAACCCTAATTGCTTCTCATCTAGGACCATCTCCAGTTAGCCTAATTCATATCTGACTACTGGACTCAGATGACTCCAGAGGAGAAAGTAAGGCTGATAACTCTACATAGCATCTGCCTCACTCAGATCCAATTCATATGCAAGTCATAGTCTTCTTCCAGAACAAGGACAAACAACAACAAGAAATAGTATGGCTAAAGTACCTTCATTTTTTCCCATTAATTCCCTTGATATTTTTGACCTTTTGTTCTTTCACATGAATTTTATTTTTACAGTTTTATAAAAATAATTGTTAGTAGTTTGGCATGGCATTGAATAAGTAAATTAATTTAGATAGAATTGTCACTTATATTCTATTAGTTCTGTCTACCTGTGAACAACTGATATCTTTGCACTTGTGTAGATTTGACTTTATTTGTGTGAAAAGTGTTTTGTAGGGGAAGCTAGATGGGGCAATGAATAGAGCACTGGTCCTGGAGTCAGGAAGACCTGAGTTCAAATCGGGCCTCAAACACTTAACAAATTCCTAGCTATGTGACCTTGGGCAAGTCACTTAACCCCATTGCCTTAAATAAATAAAATAAAAAATAAATTAATTAAAAAGAAGTGTTTTGTAATCGTGTTCATATACTTCCTAGGTTTCTCTTGTCAAATAGACTTCCAAGTATTTTGCTTTGTCTACAGTTATTTTAAATGGAATTTCTCTTTCTCTTGCTGCTGGACTTTACCACTAATAAATAGAAATGCTGTTGATTTATGTGAGTTTATTTTATATCCTGCTATTTTGCTAATGTCATTTCTTCTAGGTTTGTTTTTTGATTCTCTAGGATTTTTTAAATATGACATCATATCATCAGTGAAGCAGAATAGTTTTGTTTCTTCATTGCCTATTCTAATGAATTCAGTTTTTTCTTTTATTACCATAGCTAATGTGTCCCTTACTTCACCCCTGATCTTAGTGGAAAGGTTTCTAGCTTATCTCTGTTAGAGATAATGCTTGCTGGTAGTTTTAGATAGATATTACTTATCATTTTAAGAAAAGCTTCATTTATTCTTATATTCTCTAGTATTTTTAATAGGAGTGGGTATGATATTTTGTCAAAAAAATTTTCTGTATCTATTGAGATAATCATATTATTTCAATTAGTTTTGTTAATGACTTGGTCAATTATGCTGATACTTTTTCTAATATTGAACCAACCCTAAATTCCTATTATAAATCCAAACTAGTCATAGTGTGTGAGCCTTATGATATATTGCTATAATAACCTTGCTTTTTATTTACAAATTATATCAATATTTATTAGGGAAAGTAGTCTATAGTTTTCTTTGTTTTTTGATCTTCCTGATTTATATATCAGTATCATATTTGTAAGAATTCACTTGTGAATCCATCTGGCTCTGTTTTTTTTTACCCTTAGGGATTTCATGGATGGCTTATTCAATTTCTTTTTCTAAGATAGGGTTATTTAAGTATTCTATTTTCTCTTCTGTTAATCTGGGAAATTTTTTATTTTTATAGATATTCATCCATTTCACTTCAGTTATCTAATTTATTGACATATAATTGGGCAAAATAGCTCCTAATAATTGCTTTTCATTTAGTGGTGAATACATCCTTTTCAGTTGCAATACTGGTAATTTGGTTTTCTTCTTCCTGTTTTTTTTTAAATTAAATTAACCAATGATTTATCTATTTTATTGGTTTTTCTTTTTTCTTTTTTCTTTTTTTGTCAAGGCAATGGGGTTAAAGTGACTTGCCCAAGGTCACATAGGTAAGTATCTAAGGTCTGTTTTGAACCCAGGACCTCTTGACTCCAGGGCCAGTGCTCTACCACCCAGCTGCCCCTTTTGTTGGTTTTTTCATAAAATCAGTTCTTAGTTTTATCTATTAGTTCAATGACTTTTTTACTTTTAAATTTAATAATTTTTACCTTTGATTTTCAAGATTTCCAATCTGGTGTTTGGGGGTTTTTAATGTGTTCTTTTCTAGGTATTTTTTAGTTGAATGCATTTAATTTTTCTGCTTTTCTACCTTTTGTTTTAACGTTTTTATGCCCTAATACGTGGTTAACTTTTATGTAGATGCCAAGTTGCATTGAAAAAAAGCTGTTCCTTTCTGTTCCTATTCAGTTATTTCCAAAATACTATCAGATATAACTTTTTCTAAAATTCTATTCACCTCTTTAACTTAATTCTTGTGTACTTTTGTACTTCTTGTGTACTAGATTTATCTAGTTTTGAGAGGGGAAAGTTCAGGTCAAATAGAGTTTTATTGTCTATTTCCTACTGTAACTCATTTAGCGTCTTTGAAAATTTGGATGCCATGCCATTTGGTACATATATGTTTACTGTTAATGTTAATTCATTGTCTGTGGTATCTTTTAGCATTATGGAATTTCCTTCCTTATCACTCAGCTTGATCAAATTTTGTTTTTGCTTTATCTGAGATCATGATTGGAACCCTGTTTTGTTTTGTTTTGTTTTACTTCTGAAGCATAATAGGTTCTGCTCCAGGCACTTACTTTTACACTGTGTGTCTTTCTGGTTCAAATGTGTTTCTTGTAAACAATCTATTATAGAATTCTTGTTTTTAATATATTTTGTAATTTGCTTCCATTTTATGGATAAGTTCATCCCAATCACATTCAAAAAATGGTTACTAACTGTATTTCCCTCCATCCTATTTTCCTTACTCTCTTCTCCCTTTCACCCTGTCTCCCCTCACAAGTGTTTTGCTTCTGACTACTTATCTAACCTCCTTTCTATTGCTCCCCCCATTCCTTCACTTCCATTTCCCTATAGATCAAAATAGATTTCTATACCCAACTAATCTTGTGTGTTATTATTTCTTTGAGCTAATTCTAATGAGAAGATGGTTCAAGCATTGTCCATCAACCCACCCCTCCATCTTTGCCTACATTCTAATAGCTCTTTCACACCCCTTCAGGTAACATAATTTATACCATTTTGCCACTACCTTCCATCTTCTTTTAATTCAATATTTTTCTCACCTCTAAATTTTTTAATATATTCCATCATAGTTAACTTATGCTTTCACCCTCTCTCTCTCCCTCTCTCTCTCTCTCTCTCTCTCTCTATATATATATATATATATATATATATATATATATATATTCATTCTAACTGCCTTAATAATGTTGAAGTTCTTAAGAATTACAGGTATCATCATCCTATGTAGGAATGTAAATAGCTTAATCTTACAGAATCCTTTATGTTTTCTCTTTCCTTTTTAGCTTTTTATATTTTTCATGAGTCTTTTATTTGAAAATCAAATGATCTGTTCAGCTCTGATTTTTTTCATCAGAAATGTTTGAAAGTCCTCTATTTCATTGAAGATTCATTTTTTCCCCTGAAGGATTATACTCAATTTCATTGGGTAGGTGATTCCTGGTTATAATCCTAGTTTCTTTGCCTTTCAGAATATTATATTCCAAGTCCTCTGACTCTCATTTAAAAACTCCTAAATCCTTACAGCAGGAAGAGCTAGAAAGAGAAATCCCATTCAAAGTAACCTCAGACAATATAAAATACCTGGGAGTCTATTTGCCAAGAGAGACTCAGAAACTTTTTGAAAACAATTACAAAACACTTCTCACACAAATTAAATCAGATTTAAATAACTGGGCAAACATCAACTGCTCATGGATAGGTAGCACGAATATAATAAAAATGACAATTCTACCAAAACTAAACTACCTGTTTAGTGCCATACCAATCAAAATTCCAAAAAAATACTTTAATGAGTTAGAAAAAAGTTGTAAGGGGCAGCTAGGTGGCGCAGTGGATAGAGCACTGGAGTCAGGAGTACCCGAGTTCAAATCCGACCTCAAACACTTAATAATTACCTAGCTGTGCAGCCTTGGGCAAGCCATTTAACCCTTAACACTTAGCCTTGCAAAAACAAACAAAAAAAAGTTGTAAGTAAATTCATATGAAGAAATAAAAAGTCAAGAATTTCCATGGATTCAATGAAAAAAGTACAAAAGAAGGGGGCTTAGCCCTACCTCATCTAAAATTATATTATAAAGTATCAGTCATCAAAACTGTCTGGTATTGGCTAAGAAATAGAGTGGTGGACCAGTGGAATAGACTAGGTGCAATAACAGGAAACAATTATAGTAATCTACTGTTTGATAAACCCAAAAAGTCCAGCTATTGGTATAAAAACTCTCTTTTTGATAAAAACTTCTGGGAAAATTGGAAGTTAGTATGGAAGAAACTTAGATTAGACCAACACCTCAAACCCTATACCAAGATAAGATCAAAATAGATATAGATTTTAGACAAAAAAAACTATACTATAACCAAACTAGAAGATCAAGGACTAGTTTACCTGTCAGATCTATGGAAAGGGAAGCAGTTTATGACTAAGGAAGAGATGGAGAACATCACTAAAAACACACTAGATGATTTCGATTACATTAAATTAAAAAAGCTTTTGCACAGACAAAACCACTGTAACCAAGATCAAAGGAAATGTAGTAAAACTGGGAAACAATCTTTACAGCTAATGTTTCTGACAAAGGACTCATTTCTAAAATATATAGAGAACTGAATCCTATTTTTTAAAAATAAAAAGCCATTCCCCAATTGACAAATGGTCAAAGGATATGCAAAGGCAATTTAAAGATGAGGAGATCAAAGCAATCCATAGTCATATAAAAAATTGTTCTAAATCATTACTTATTAGAGAAATGCAAATTAAAGCTTTTCTGAAGTACCACTTCACGCATCTCAGACTGGTCAATATGACCAGAAAGGGTAATGATCATTATTGGAAGGGTTGTGGGACATCTGGGGCACTATTACATTATTGGTGGAGTTGTGAACTCATCCAACCTTTCTGGAGAGAAATTTGGAACTACGCCCAAAGGGCAACAAAAATGTGCATATACCCTGAAGAGATGATGAAAAAGGGTAAAAACATCACTTGTACAAAAATATTCATAGCAGCCCTGTTTCTGGTGGCAAAGAATTGAAAATCAAGTAAGTGTCCTTCAATTGGGGAATGGCTTAGCAAACTGTGGTGTGTGTGTGTGTGTGTGTCATGGAACACTATTGTTCTATTAGAAACCAGGAGGGATGGGAATTCAGGGATTTGCATGAACTGATGCTGAGTGAGATGAGCAGAACCAGAAAAACACTGTATACCCTAAAAGGAACAAGGGGGTGATGATCAACCCTTAAGGACTGGCTCATTCCATCAGTGCAACAATCAGGGACAATTTGAGAATACCATCTATCCAGAGAAACAACTATGGAGTTTGAGCAAAGACCAAGGACTATTTCCTTAAATTTAGGGAAAAACTGCTATCTTATTGTATGATCTTGCTATCTCTTATACTTTATATTTCTTCCTTAAGGATATGATTTCCCGCTCATCACACTCAATTTGGATCAATATATACCATGGAAACAATGTAAAGACTGACAAATTGCCTTCTTTGGGGGGGAAGTAAGATTGGGGGAAAAATTGAAAACTCAAAATACATAAAATCTTTAATTTAAAAAAAACCCTGCTAAATCTTGTGTAATCCAGACGGTGACTCCATGATATTTGAATTGTTTCTTTTTAGGTGCAAAGAGTATTTTCTTCTTGACCTGGGATTTGGGGCATAATATTCTTGGGATTTTTCATTTTAGGCTCTCTTTCAGATTGGTTGATTCTTTAAATTTTTATTTTACCCTCTGATTCTAGAATATCAGGGCAGTTTTCCTTGATAATTTTTTGAAATATGATGTCCAGATTCTTTTACTGATTGTGTCTTTTAGGTAGTCCATTAATTCTTAAGTTGTCTTTCTTGAATTCATTTTCTAGGTGGGTTGTTTTTCCAATTTAATATTTCACATTTTCTTCCCTTTTTCTACTCTTGATTAAGTTTCTATTGTTTCTTAATATTTCATGGAGTCATCAGCTTCTACTTATTCAATTCTAATTTTTGAAGATTTTTTCCCCTCATTGAGCTTTTGTACCTCCTTTTTCATTAGACCAATTGTACTTTTTATCAGTGAATTTTCAGACATCTTTTCCCATTTTCTGAGCTTCCTTTACCAAACCTTTGACTCTTTTTTCAGTATTCTCTTATATCACTTTTGTTTTTCCCAAGTTTTCTTCTACTTCTCTTATTTTACTTAATAAAATTCTTTTTGAGCTACTCCAGATCGTTTGAGGCCTTCACATTATTCTTTGAAGCTTCACATATAGCTGTGATGACATTGTTGTCCTCTTCTGAGTTTGTATGTTAATCTTCCTTATCACTACAGTAACTCTCTATGGTCAGGTTCTTTTATTTTATTTTGCACATTTTCCATCATGATATTTATGTTAAAATTAGGCTCTACTCCTGTGTGGAACAGGGCACTGTTCCAAACTTCTTGTGTAGAAGCTGCAGTGCCTTGCCAGTGGTCTTACCAGGACTTATGTACTGGCTGCTGGTTTGTCCAGATGCTGCCTGTGTTGGGCAGTACTCCCGTTTTACTTTAGTAAGACAGCCTTAATTGACAATCCTCTAAGTTGTATTGGACAGGAAAAAAATTTTAACCCCATTTTGTTCATTTTTCACTTCAGAATTCATTTTGAGACATTATTTTATATCTGTTTAGAGGTTCCTTCCTTACTCCACCTTCTTGGTTCCCCTACCAGAAGCATTCTACTGAGATTTTTTTAAAGGTGAGAAAATGGAAGTTAAAGGAGGTAAATGGAATTATTATAGGTCTAGCTGCTTATTAGTGGCAAAGCAGAAAACCACCTTGTGGTTTTGCTGATTTAAACCAGTCAGGACCTAGTTAAGGGGATACTTTCTGTGGGTTAGCCAGGTGGATGGCTTTGCTCGATTAATCAATCAATGTGCCACATAGTGTGTTAAGCCCTAGGAATACAAAGGGGGGAAAAATCTGTCCTTGCCTTCAAAGAGCTTACATTCTAATAAAGGAATCAGCAGTCACTTAATTCAGTATTTAGATTTATTAAAGGTAGAAGGAAGGGAAGCTTGGAGAGAGGAAGACATTACTAGCTAGGGCTAGTGGTCATGGTATTGTGTGCAAAAAATCAGGGACAGTGGGGTGAATGTGGTGAGGGAGGAGTAGGTGAGACAGAGCGTCTTACCTCTGATTAGGAAGAGTTGAGTGCATTCATCTGGAGCCTACGCTACTACACTAAGGACCTGCCAGGTGTATGCACTCAGTCCTTCATAATCAGAAGTCAAGCATTTCCAGTAGGCCCTCTTACTTGAGGAAGCTGAGGCTGGTGGATCCTTTGAATTCTAGACTTTTCAGCGGAGGTAGGTCTTAAACTGATCTGATGTCCACATGTAGGCTAGACATGAGGAGTCCCCAGGAGGAGGAGTCTAGGGTAGGACACCAGGCTGCCTAAAGAGTGATGAAGTAGCCCAAAACAGAGATGCAGCAGGCTAAAGTTGCCCTGCTGATCAGCACGATTGGGTCTATAGGTGAAATAACTGTTACACTTCTAGCAGAGTTGAGAGGAGACTCAGCCTCAAAAGAAAAAAAATCTGGAGGATAGGGGGAATGGGATGGGAAAGAAGAAAGGTTCCCTGCCTTTCAGCAGTGGGTATGTTCATGACCTGCCCTCTGAGATGAAGGAGGTAGGGAGGGAGGGGTCTGACACTCAACCGAGAGGCCCTGGACAGGGCTTCTGTAGGGGGTTCCAGGAATAAGAGCCAGAAGCAGTCAGACACACAGGAGGCAACCCCAGTGAGTCACAATTACAGAATGAAGAAATGAAGGATGTCACTGCAAACAAGGATGCCAGAAGGAGAAGAATTCCCACCAAGTCACACTATGGGCACCTCATCCTGATTGACACAAAGCAACCTTGCAAGGCACATCCAGTCCTATCAGAGTGAGAGGGATGAGAACAAAAAGTTTCGACACTTCCATCCTAACAACATCTAGCCAGTCCTGGAGCCTGTGATGGACAGACTCCATCCATCTGGTCTTTTTTTCAGGATGCTTCTCCCTAGAGCAGAGGCAATTATATAATAATTTGGATTTGGGAGGGATTAGGGGAACTTGCATTCCAGAATAGTTGCCACCCCCACCCCTCCATCTATACCTTCTATACTGAAGGACTCTGGAGGAACTAGAAGAAAAGGCTCTAGATTATAAGGCAGTCTTAGGTTTCAATCCTGGAACTACCATTTTTCAATCTATGACTCAAAACAACTTTCTGCTACCTCTTTGGGTCCAGGAGGACAAAGAGCTTTGAGGCTTTGCATCTGCTATACCCAACCCAATGTTCCCACTGGCTCCTAGTCTCCACCCCACCACTTCAAATGAAACAAGTCTATGAGGGGTTGATGGCAAGGAAGGTGAAGGTAAGCAGGGAGACAGGGTGTTCTTTATTTCATTTATCAGTTTGATAAATAGATCATGGCTACATTGCAATAGCCACCCCCTTCTCTTTCTCTTATTGTTCACAACCTTTGTAGAACCAAGACTTGAAATTCCTAAGTTTTCTTGAGTCTCTGACCATTTTCCAATCCAAGTCATTTCCACATCATCTGTTTGACCTCCCTTTGCCTTCCCTTCTACCTTACAACCATCTGAAAAGGAGATTTAAATTTTAAAAAGATTTAGAAGAGGGCTGATTTCAGTTCAACATGAGAGGGAACTTTCTGATAATCAAAGTTTTCTAAAAGTAGAGTTTTATGCCTCAAAAAGGAATGAACTTGATGAGATATGGTTTGTAAATTTTTTCAAAGCATTAAGCACCTCATAAAGACTGCTATCAATGCTGTTACCATCACTAGAAGCATCTAAGCAGAGGATGCTAAGAGAGGATTCTTGGGTTACCTGGGACACTGGGTAACTAATGTTACCCAGAAAAGGATCTCTAGTTCTAGACTCACAAGAACTGGTTTCAGTCTTGGGTGAGTCTAACCCCAAAGAGAAGGGATCATTCGTTGGTGTTTTCCACACTCTGGCTCACTATCCTCCAGCCAAGAGTTCCAAGGGAGAAATCTCTTCAATACAGTTAATTATGACTCTAGGATGTCTCTGAAAAAAGGAGTAAGAGGGTCAGTGCCTTCCCCAAAAAAGCTATCTAATATAGAAAGTAGGGACTAGAGGTAAAGCATCTATGTATTTTCTCCACCACAAAAACAAACTTAAAACATAAAACCTATAAGCATGCATTAACACATATTTAAAATATAAAAATGCATCTTACCATTTATACACTCTGAAAGGAGAAATAATTCAGAATAATTCTGAGCAGATACTTCATTTTCATCTCAGACCTTCTAGTCTGAACAATTCTAAACATCCAGATCTTCTAACCAGTCAAGGACTTGCTTAGGCTTTCTTTTTCTTTCAGCTGCTGCATTTTCCTTACAGTGTTCATCTTCCCTTGTAAGAACTGGCAAAGTCACAGTAAATGCCCCCTGCTAAGCAACCAGCATTGACAGAGGAACCTAGGAATTCTTAAATATAGCATCTGCCAAAGATGTAAATGTCTATCTTTTAAGATCACTGTTCAACTACCTATGCTTAAAAAAAAAAAAAGAAACACAAACCAGAAAAAGGAACCAGGCTTTAGAGGTCCAGTCTCAGACTTGCCTGGAGAAGGGCATATTCTTACTGCTGCATGTTTAGGTTGTATCCACACTATAATTTGATGGTAAGGAGAGGTAGAATATCCACATTATAATTGTCTTTTCTGGAAATTCAAGTAAAAACTTGCAGAGTTTCAAGCAAGACAGAAACACATACACAGAAACAGAGAGATAGGTAAGCAGACAGAAACAGAGAGAAGGAGGAGAAGGAAGAGGAAGAAGAGAAGGAAGAACTGAAGAAGGAAGAGAAGCTAGAAAAGGAAATGAAGGAGAAGGAAAGAAGAGCTTTTTTCCCTCCACAAAGAAGGCTGATAGAATGGTGAGCTACAGCATAAGGCCTGGATTTAATAAGGACTGAACTCAAATTTGGCATCAGATGCTTACTAGATGTATGACCCTGAGCAATTCTCTAAAGCTAAGTTTCCTCATATGCAAAATTAGGAGAAAAAGAGCACCTACCTCTCAGGGGTTTTGAAGAATGAAATGAGATAATATTTATAAGAAGTAATTAGCTCAGCAAAAAGTAGCCACTACTTAAGTGTTTATTTCCTTTCCCAGTTACTCTTAAGGTCTACCAAACTGGCAGCTCCTCTTGGCTCACTAGAGAGTCCTTTGTGAGACACTCCAATCACAGAGAATATTGTACCAGTCAGAGTTGCTGATCACACACTTGTCCAATTCTCCAAGGAACCATTCTACACATCTAGTGTAGAGTCATGGTACTTGGATCATCCTGGCTATACTTGTATTGGGTCAAGATTGAATTAGATGATTTCTCAAGTCCCATCCAACTCTGGAAGTTCATATTCCCCTCTTGGGTTGAATTTTTAAAGAAGAAGTATGGTAAATGGAAAGTACTTTGGATGTGGAGTCAGAGAATCTCTCTTTGAATTTCACCTCTAGCTTTTTAGCTAGGTCAGGTGAGCAGTATGATGGCAGATTAGACATTTTCTCTGATCCCCATGTCCTCTCAAACCTTCCCAAAATAGAAAATTATGCACCAAAGAAAAACAATTTCAGCTGTTTCCATGGTTTAGGACACCCAGAATCCAAAAGGATGTTAAAAAAAAAAAACTTTAAAACCCATGAATTGATGTTTACTCAGTAAATTCCACTTTTTGATTCTATTGGCACTAGCAGACTCAAAGATCCAATACATGGATTCAAAACAAAATCTAGCACCACAACCTGATCTCCCCTCCCTTTTTTCAGAGCCATGAAGAAACCATCTAAAGGCAAGAAAGTTTTCCCAGGCCATGATAGATAACCAGTACAGCAGATGGTAGACAACAACCAGAAGGCAGAAGGCAGATACCAGCAGCTCTTCAGCAGCAAAAACTTGCTAGAAGTCACAACCCTGCAGCACCAGAGCTGCAAAGCTCTGCCAGAGCAGAAAGCTCTGTGGCATCAGCATGCCTGCTGGTGCCATACCAAAAAACTAGGAGAAGGAGCAAAACAAGGCACTAAAAGGGGGTGACAGTATGAGAAAAAAAATCAAAAAATCCCAAAAGCCTCTTGGAACAGCAATGTAGAACCATAGATTTCCCTGAATGGTAACAGACTGAAACACTCTGAGATCTAGCATGAGAGGACAGAGTCAGAAAGGGAATAAGGGAAAAATCAAAAGGAATAAAAAGAATGAAATTAACAAAATAGAAAAAGAAAAGTCAGGGGGTGGCTAGGTGGTACAGTGGATAGAGCACCCGTCCTGTTGTCAGGAGGACCTAAGTTCAAATCCTACCTCAGACATTTAATAATTACCTAGCTGTGTAGCCTTGGGCAAGCCACTTAACCCCATTTGCCTTGCAAAAACCTAAAACAAGGGCGGCTAGGTGGTGTAGTGGATAAAGCACTGGCCTTGGAGTCAGGAGTACCTGAGTTCAAATCCAGTCTCAGACACTTAATAATTACCTAGCTGTGTGGCCTTGGGCAAGCCACTTAACCCCATTTGCCTTGCAAAAACTTAAAAAAAAAACCTAAAACAAAAAAAAAAAAAGGAAACTCAAAGTCTTGAATACAAGGAGATAAATCAACCAGGAAAAACATTAACAGAAGGAATCATGACCTCTAAATTTAGTGAATGAGTTCAGACATGCATGAATGAATACTGCAAAACAAAGGGAAGTTATTAACATTAGATGAAACAGAAAGCCCTGTAGAATGTGAAGACAACACAAAACCACCATATACTGACCCTAAGTGATTCAAAAAAGAAATGAGAATTATGAGAGCATAGAATTTATAGAAATTATACAGAAAAATTATAGGATGGAATTGAAAAACTTGAATCCATGATGGCAAGTTAAAAGAGAGACAGACAGTCAGAGACAGAGAGAGCACAATAGTTATCCAGAAGAAGAAAAGTAAAAACCAATAATATTAAAAGAAAATATGCTTAGTATTCAAGCAAAAATCTCAAAAGATGCAATGCACAGGAACAACCTAAATATCATACTTCTCCACAAAAAACTTTAACACCTTAAAGCACAATGGAATAGAAGAGAACTGTCCAGATTTTTTTAATAGAAAAAAACGAAATACCAATTGAAAGAATCCACATATCACCTCCAGAAAAAAACCTAAGTACAAACTCCAAGGAACACAGTGGTTAAGTTTAACAATTCATTTAAGAAACAACAAGTTCTATAAATCAGAAGATCTTCAAATACAAAGTAAAGAAAATTTGAATAATGTAAGACGATTCTATACCCATCAAAAAACATAGGATAGACTAGAATAGTATGTTCTGAAGAGCAATAGAGCTCAGGATGCAACCCAAATGACCAATACTACAAATCTAAGTTTAGCCATATATGGGGGAAAAAAAGATGGTCCTTCAATAACAGACTTTTGAAACATTTTCTAGAAAGAAAAATAGAACTCAAACATGCCAAACAACAAAATACAGGGGAAGTGAGTAAATGCAGCAGTCAAAAATAACAATAGCGACAGAGCAACAGCAAAGAAACCAGTAAGAGCCTGATTTCCAAAATATACACAAAAAGGAAGAGATGAAGCCTGATGGAAGTAACAGTTAAGAGGAGGCCTTTGGGCATTATGAATGGAACATGCATTGTTTTGGGAGTGAAACACAATGAAAAAGGAAAAGTCATGGAACAAACTACCAGGGGAATGAATAAAAAGGGAATAGAGAATTATAGAAGTCATGAATCAGAGAATGAAGACTTGGAATAGACAGGATGAATGAGAGTGAAAAAAATCATTTTTGGAAAAGTACAAAAAAATATAATTAAAAAAACTAATGAACAGGACTAATTGAAGGAGAGGAAAGAAAGGTAAAATCTACTCAACTAACTGAAAAGAGAAAAGGGGAAAGAAGTATACATATATAGATATAATTATATATATATATATATATACATATGAATGTATAGTATATGTATATATATGCACTATAAAAACAGGAGAGCAAAAAGAACTAAAAAGCAAAAAAGCAAATCTGAAAAAGAAAAGGGTAACAAAAAAGAGGGGATCAGGGATAAGGGGTAGAAATCTTTGGATTTGGGGGTGGCGAGGTGATGTAGTGGATAAAGCACCGGCCCTGGAGTCAGGAGTACCTGGGTTCAAATCCGGTCTCAGACACTTAATAATTACCTAGCTGTGTGGCCTTGGGCAAGTCACTTAACCCCATTTGCCTTACCAAAAAAAAAAACCTAAAAAAAAAAGAAATCTTTGGATTTAAAAGATTAAGGTAAAGTAACTGAAAGGGCATTTTATTTACAGAAGAAGAGAAAAAAAGTATAGCTTAAAAAAAACTGATATTAGAGACAGGTAGAGATAAATATAGACCTAACTCTTGTAACTTAAGTGTAAATGGATTAAACAACCCTTAAAACAAAAAGTTGGATAAAAAAAAAACCTGCAATCTGTTGCTTACAAGAAACACGTTTTAAAAACAAAGATATATACACAAAATAAAACAGAGGAGATGAAAAAAATTTACTATGTACATTTAAATCCAAAAAGGATTGCTATCATGCTATATAACAAAACAAAATTAAAATTAAAAAATTAAAAAGGATAAACAAGGAAACTAAGTTATGCTGAAATGAACCATAGGCTACAAATCATTTTCAATAATCAATTTATATAATCCAAATACCTTGGCATCTAAATTCATAAAAGAAAATATCTGAGCTTTAAAAAATCATAGACAGTTGCACAACAGTGACAAAAGAATCCATTGTCCTTTTGACAGTTTTGGATAAGTCTAACAGAAAGTTAAGATAAAATATGAAACTTAAATTACTGAAGAAATCAGTGTTAAAATACTTATAACATCTTATAAATGGGGTGGCAAAAGAATATGTATATTTTTTTCAGTACCAAATAGAAATTTTACAAAAGGTGAACATGTCCTAAGGCACAGAGATATTTTAAACAAATGTAAAAAAAAAGGCATTAATCATAGCTCTACCTACATACATGATCTTGGGCAAGTCATTTAACCTCTCTTGGTCTCAGTTTCTTCATCTGTAAAATAGGGAGTTGAACAAGGTAAACTCTAGAACTTTTTAAATTTGTGATCCTCATTGTGTAGAAATAGATATTATTCAGTCCCCCAAGAAGTAACTTTCTTCAATTGCTTCTCTTCACAGTCAGTTGACTAGGTAGTATGTGAGGAAGCAGGGTGAGAAGGAGGCAGATGAGAAAAAAACTTGCTTAGATAGGGAGTGAGGTAGTCCAGTGGCCTGGGTATTTGAGGAAATTCTAGTCATGAAGAACAGTTCTCTGCTGCCTCATTGAGTAATTTCAAGCAAATATGATCATTAGTATCCAAACACACTTGGAAGTGTTTTCAGTTTCCTGAATTAAATAATTATTTATCACTTTTTTAGCTGAAAATATAGCAAGACCTCGCCTAAGAAAATATTTTCCATACTCAAGGACATTATAGAATACTATAATGTCACAAATGGGAAGGATCTTAGAATATGGTTTGTTCAAGTTGGGAGAGGCTCTAGAACATAGAATGTCAAGGCTAGGAGGGATCATCTGGTCCAGTTCTCTCGTGTTACAAATGAGTTCCTCAAATTTCACAGAGAATTGATTTACCCAAGGTAGCTCAATGACACAGTGGATGGAGCACTGGACCTGGAGTCATATGACCCTGTTCAAGTCATTTATCTTCCTCAGTTTTGTCATCTGTAAAGAGGGATAATTATAACCCCTTTCCTCCTAGGGTTGTTATAAGGATCAAATGAATTAATACTTATAAACATTAAGCACAATGTCTTGCAAATAGGAAGCTCTTACTAAATGCTTGCTCCTTTCCCTCCCTCCTGCCCCCAAGGTCACCAAGCTAGTTAGCAGCGAAGCTGGAATGAGAACCTTGGTCTCTTGACTTATAAGATTTCTTTCACATCATGCTGCTTCTCCATAAATAAATTAAAATGCATAACCCATTCCACTCCACAGTAGGGAGCTGGCTAAGATGCACATGCCAGTGGGTTCATTCCATCCAGAGGGCAACATCTTCCCTTCTAGCCTTTGCTCCTCTGAGCTCCCCTCCCACAGCCCCAGGTCAGGTTCTGCTAGAGCTCCATACTGTATGTAGCGTGTGCTGTATTAGCCAGATTTGGCAGCTGCAGTGAGACTTCTTTTAGGACATTCTCCAGGTGGCATCTGGTTTTGAAATGGCCTCCCTGGGAAACTGTTCTGCAGGGCAGCTATTACTTTAACTTTCAGCCTTTTGGCAAGAATACTTTATGATCAATTTTATTGAGAGAGGATGCATCCAAAAAGGTGAATTCAGTTAAAGTTTGGGGTATAATTGGGTGACCTTTCTAAAGGACAAATTCCTTCCACCTCTTCCCTTGCCTCTCTAACTCATTTATCTGCTCTTCCACACATTCTAACAGTTGACCAGGTGGAGATAACCTGCCTCATGCCGAGGAAGCTACAAAGTGCCAAAGGAAGAACATTGGATGAAGGGTCTGGTGACTTGAGTCTGAATCTGATTGAATTTGTATCAAGGTAAAACAAGGCATCTCCATTCCCAGGACCTTCCTTTCTTCCCATAGAAAATGAGGAAGTTAGATCGTGTGTGGATTTGAAAGAAAAAGTGACATAATAGAAACAGCCCAGAAAAGACAATCACAGAAAAAACCCTCAGTGTTTTGATTCAGAGAACCTGGGTTTGAATCCAGCCTCTCCTACATTTACTATTACTATCATCATAAATTATTATTACTAATACTACTATTACTTGCAATATAATAAGTGGAAAATCTCTTAAGCTTTCTGAGCTTTGACTTTCTTCCCTGTAAAATGAAGGGGATTCTTATAACCTTTTTTGTGTGTATCCTGGACTGCTCTGGCAGTCTCATGAAACCTATGGACCCCTTCTCAGGGTAATGTCTTTAAATGCATAAAATAAAATACATAGGTTACAAAGGAAACTAATCACATTGAAATTCAGTCATCAAAATATTTTTCTAAAAAATTCCTTGCCCCCAGGTTAAAAATCTCTGAGAGATGATGATAGAATAATAACAATATCTAACAGAGTCTTACAAATATTATCTTATCCTCACAACAACCCTGAGAGGCAAGTAGTATTATCCCCATTTTACAGTTGAGGAAACTGAGACAGACAGGTCACACAGCTAGGTCACATTTGAACTTCTATCTTCCTCCCTCCAGGTTCAGAGTTCCTTCCATTGCTCCACTTAGCTGCCTGCTCAAGTGTCTTCCGATTCAAAATCCCCTGAGTTGGCTAATTCTCCTGCTCTACTACCATATCAGTTTCAAGTACAGAAAAGGGAGGGGGAAAATGAGGAGGGTGGCAAGTCAAACATTTATCCAAGTCATCATCTTGCTTTTCCTAAATTATTACTAATATTAATAAGATGTAAGTGGTTTCCAGGAAGGTGTCCCTTTCTTCCCCCTACCTCCCACACACACACAAAAATTATATAGTCATGGAGAAAGACATATCAAATTATACTTCTTGTCCAACCAATCATGTTGTCCCCCTTAGAAAGCTATGGGACCACCCCATGTTCATTAAGCCTACTTTCTCTGTATGGATCTGCAGCTGTGCCTTCCTGAGACACATTAATCATTTTAATACTCAATTATACATGTATTAATCTTGCTTGTATGCCTCTGTTTCATCACAGCAATAAAATTCCACGTGTTTAATCTTCCCTGGCTAGGTCTCCAAAGGAGAACTATTGGTGGTTCGTTAAATGAGACAAATCACCATTTTTATCTGTGTTCTCCAACCAGTGTTTAGAAATGGAGATGTCCTTAAACCATAAAATTAGAGATCACAGGACCATAGATTTAAGAGCTGGTAAGGACCTTTGATTTCATTTGATCCAGCCCCCTTATTTTGAAGAGGAGGAAATGAGCCCAAAAAGGTTAAGGGAGTGCCCAGATAAACAAAGTTAACACGTAATAGAACAAGAATTTGAACTCAAGTCATCTGATTTTAAACCCCATTCTCTTTCCGTCATATTCTAGTTGGCAGATAGAAACAGCACTGAATTTGGAGCCAGAAGATATCAGATCCTAGAATCTTGGGGTGAGAGGCGACCTCAAAGATCATTTAATCTACTTGTTATCTAAAGCATGAGCTCCCTGTGTTTGAAGGCCTCAGTGAAAAGAACTCATCACTTATAGAGATAGCCTTTTCCATCTGAGGTCACTCTAACATGTTAGTAAGTTCTTTCTTTAATGGAGCCAAAATCCACTGTTGTATAATTTTTCCCAGTTGGTCCTATTTCTGTTCTCTGGGGCCAAGCAGAGTGAATTATGGGATCACAGGATTCAGACCCAGAAGAGACCTTTTACAGATAGATCATCAGCTAGTCCTAGTTGAACAAGCTAAAGTCAAGTTAAGAGCTTTCCTCAAAGTCACATAGGCATCCTTGGTCCCTCTAAATCTCAATTTTACCATCTGCAAAATGGGGATAATGAGACTTGAACTATTTACCTCTCATAATTGTTTTTTTTTAGGAAAGTGCTTTGTAAATTGTAACGCTCTATAGAAATGTCAGCATTTAATATTATTAATAATAATTCACTGCTCATTGAGGTCACCCATGCTGCAAGTTACCACAATTACACTGATTTGCTGTACCTTCCCCTTTCCAACAAGTCCTTTATTCATGAATATGCACTTTTGGGCGTCAGGCATTAGTGTAAATTGTACTATACAATTATTTGTAATTAAGAAAAAAAATATGTGTGCTGTGCTGAAGTGATTAGCCTTGTTCTGGAAAAGTTATTCCATCTCAGTGTCAGCTTGTTCCCTTAGTGAGAGGGCATGAAACACAATTAACTTTCTTCTGGGTTAGGGTGGTTAGGCTGCTGTTTTTCATTATCATAATATCTCAAGATATATAAACAGTTTTTCCTCTGACATAATTTCATTTCAACAGGCAGGGCAGCTTCAGTCTGAACAAAAACATGGGTGGGATGGACCACAAGACTCTCTTCTGTGAATGATGGCAGACTCCACAATGCAAAACACATGCAGGCTGGCCTCGCCCAGGAGTAGAGCGCTGCAGTCCTGTTTGGGTGACTCGCGCCTCCTGTAAATGTGTGTTTGTGCCAAGCCTTGGCATGCGATTAAAGCCACCTGCGCTCTAACAATCTACCCAAATGTTAGTCTTTCTCAAATGTTTAGAGGTCCCCAGGCTCACCAGATTTAGAACTGGAAGGGACCTTAGAGAGCTACTAATCTAAGCTCCTCATTTTACAGAAAAGGAAATTGAGTCCTGGAAAGGGGGAAACAGGGTTAAACTGACATACCCAAGGTAACAAGTACAAGATATTTTTTATGACCTCATGCTGTTCAGTTATTTCCATTTAGTGTAACACAAAGAATGCAAATTAGGAAGTCAGAAAACCTCAGAAAACCTGCTCTGTTCTGTGCTTATATAGGTAACCTTGGGAAAATCACTAGTATCATAGGATACAGAAATGAAGAGTCTTGGAGATTCTCTTGTCTAACCCTCCTTTCACAAAGGGGGAAACTGAGGCTCAGAGAAAGGTAAATGATTTTTCCCAAGGTCACCAGTGGTAAGGATTTAAACCCCAAATCTAGTTCTTATTCCTTTATATCACATTGCCTCTCAACCTTTCTGGGCCTCAGTTTCCTTATCCGTAAAAATGAATGGGTTAGATTAAATGATCTCTGAATACTCTTCCAACTCTGACATCCTATGATCTATGATGATTAAGACCTAGAGACATTCTTCATAATTGACTCATATTCCTTTGTCTGAAATATGTTAAAAAGCTAAACTTTTATGATGCTCATAAAATCTCATTCTGTTCAGATCCAAACTCAGCACAGACAGTGCATTGGCAAAAAAATAAAAATAAAAAGTGCTCAAATTGCATTTAAAGTCTGGATGAAGATAAAGAAACACCCATGGATATGAGATTTGTTGTATAGGACAGGAAAATGAAATCACAATCCTAGATTTGTACAGTTTGAAAAAGAAAACCCAGAAAGGAATTCTCCATAAAAGACCGATGATATGGGGAAGAGGCAGGAGCAGAAAATCAGACTTCTGGGGGTGAAGAGAAAGATTCTTGGGGGGGGGGAGTCAAAAAGGACTTGCAATGTTTACAGAAAGTCCAGTTGTGATATGATGAAATGGATAAGGTTATGGCTATCTGGCAAGGTATTACAGCACAAGAGACATGATGGAGATGTTTAGAATGATAAACAAAGAGAAAACCAATCAGTTCCCCTATCCCCTAGCATTTCAGATGAGATTTAGACACATTGGTATTAAAGGGTGTGGACGGTGAGTGAAAGCCAGGGTCTCCAATGGAATACTTATCACCAGAGTTCAGTCAACAAATGTCAGAGCTGCATGTGACCTTAGCGTATAGGATGGCAGCTCTGTTATGATTCTAGTCTACCATCCTCATTTTAGAGAAAACTGGGGTCCAGAGATGGCAAGTGAGTTGCCCAATGCAACATCACAAGCCAGAGCTACCACTAAAATTAAACCCCATATGTAGGGAGCACTTTTCTACCATGGCAAAATTTAAACAACTACCCCCTTCTTCCCATAGGAGGAGAAATTTTGAGTGTGACCTGGAAAGTAGATGATTATGATTCCCTTGTTTATTGAAAGCATCATGGTATGTTAGAAAAAAACAAAATCATAGGACCTCATTTTGAATCTTGGTTCTACTACATGACCTTAAGCAAATTATCAAACTTCTCTGGGTCTCAGTTTCTTCATCTAAAAATAAGGAATTGAACTGGATGACTTCTAATGTCCTTCCATGCTCTAAATCTATGATCCTATGAATAGGGGCTTAGGGGTAGAGAGGACAGAATTGAAGGCTTTGGGGGCTTGGCCAAATTTGAGTCATGAGAATATTAGTGATTCTAAAAACTCAAGAGCTGTTTTTAGGAGACAAGATAGAAGAGCTGTCATTCTTTTTTATTTTGAGAGGAGGTAGGATGGGGAAGTGAATCTGACATTCTTTTTCAAGAAGAGGCTAATGAAATCAGTGACATTAAATGGAAAAAGAAATCACCCAGAAACCTGATTTTGAATAATGTAAAGGGATGTGGGGATGTGAGACAACAAGCACCAAGTCATGAATAAGTAGCTTTCTCCTAAACTGGAATGAAGCCCAAGCTCTGTGGGAGACCAGGCCCAAGAATTTCAACAATTACTTCAACTCCTATATAAATTATATACATAATAATAGTGTGGTAAAAATATAAACAAATCCCAGATACATCTGGGCAATGTCCTGCATTACTGTGATAAGTGTCACAAGATGGTGACTGGTCTTGTGACTGGGAGACCATGTAGTAAAACTGGGGCCATTTGTAAAAACAGGAATCATTTGTAAAAAAGTAACTAAGGTACTACAGGGTCTCCTGGGTCCTCTCTCATTCTGTAATGGATAGCTAGATCTCTGAACCTGGAATCAGGAACCCTGGGTTTAAACCTTAGTGCTGAGATTCAATAACTGTTGTGATCATGGGCAAGACAGAGAATGTTAGAGTTGGAATGAACCTCAGAGATCATCCATCCCAACCCTCTTTTCTTTGCAGATGTGGAAAATGAAGACAAAGAGCAAAATGCTTTGCTCAAGGCTACACTGCTGGTAATTGGCAAAATATAGACATGATCCAAGGTCTTCTGGCATCAAGGACAGTAAGATTTCCACTACAGTGGTGATTCTCAAATTTTTTGGTCATGGGATCCCTGTACAATCTTTAAGAATCATTGAGGAGCCCAAAGAGCTTATGTCTATCTATAGTTACCTTTTTAGAAATTAAAATGCCTATTGTGATTATGAAAATAATAGTCTTATTATTTTCCCTGAAGGAGACCCCTGGACCAAACTTTGAGAATCACTGCATTATACTGTATTCCTCCTCATTTAATTTCCCTGTGCCTTAGCCTCCTGTTGTAGAATGGGGATGGTTATGTTTGCCCTATCTCATAGAACTGTTGTGAAGAAATTGCTCTGTAAACCATATAGTATTATAAAAATAAGTTATTATTATTAGAAACTGAGGTAACTATAGAGATAACCTCTAGTTTAAATGTTTATAACTGTTTATTAAGAAAACACTTGATAAATCTTAAAATTGAATATTCATTCATAGGATCACAGATTTAGACCTAGAAGGGACCTTAAGATGAAGTAAATGAGGCTGATTAAGGCTAAATTATTCACCTAGAGTCACACAACTATTAAGTATGAGCTGGAATTTGAATTCAGGTCTTCTTGATTGAAAACCTACTAGACCACCGAGCTCCTAACTAAATACCACTGCTATCGTATTCAGATAGCACTGTGATGGGGAATAAACAAGGTTTAAACCAGACAGTTCCTGCTTTAGGTATTTTACAGGTGAAGGAAAGAGGACGCACTTCATTATGCCATCATTCCTGTGCATCTTTAGAAAGAGTTGCTCGTCTAGCTTCCCTGGGCTCTCTACCATAACTAGGTCTGGATCTTATCATCCTATCATCCTTGCTGATGAAGAAGCAAAGGTCAGATGGGCAGAGCTGAAAAGGGCTTTGCGAATCATCTAGTCTAACTCTTGTTTCGTAGAGGCCCGGACCTAGGTCTGGAATCCGAATCTCCTGACTCCTCGGTCCAGGGATGCTCTTCTGGTCCATGCATTTCCAACGTCAATGACATTGTGTCTCCTCCGGTGGAAAATGGTTTTGTCTTTTCTTCCTTCTAACCCACTGGATGTCATTACAGGGTAAAGACTGAGATTTCTTCTTGGACCAGAGTTAGTTTCCAGGAGCATGTGTTGGTGACCTTGTGATCTCCCCGAAAAGCAGCTCTGGATAGTGTCTCTAATAGCAAATGACGCGTCCTTAGAGACCTACACTCCGCAAGGAAGGAGTTTCTTGCAGTAAAGGAAGAAATGTTTGCAGATGGTGAAGGGAGAAATAAATCTGCTTGGATAATGGTCGGATTTGGGAATCTTCTTGGGGTTTCTAGAAATTACTCCTCAATACTTTTCTTCCTGGAACTATCTTTTTAAAAAAATGCTTTTTTTTATTCTGCACAGAACTTTTCACGCCAGAGTGAACCTCATCAATAGGTTTCTTGTTTTAGCCCGTCTGATTGGTTGTAAATGGTTCGTTCGCCCAGGACAGCCAGGAGCCCCTCTCCAACATCTGTTCTCTTTCCTAGTCCGCCGGGTCTCCTGTCCTGCGGCCCGCGCCTCGGCCCGCGCCTCAGCCCCCGCCCCCGGCCTCCCCGGCGCCCCCCGCCCCGTTGGCTCTCCCGCGTCTCCAGCTCGGCTCCTGCCATTCCGATGAAGTCCACATCTGTTTCAACTCAGAGCAGGCTGTGCGGAGAGGGCCGAGGGGGTGTGAGCGAGTGCGAGTGTGGAGTGTGCGCGCGCCACGGAGAAGGAGCGGGCTGCGGGGCTGTGGGAGCGGCGACCCGAGCGCGGGCCACAGGCGGCCCCCCGCGCGGCGCTCTCGGCCGGCCCCTGAGCCCCGACTCCCGGCGCTGCGGCGCGGGCGCCGGACTTTGAACAAGAGCCGGGAGCCCGCGGCCGCCGTGCCCGCGCCCCCGCCCGCGGGGGTCCCCGAGGTAAACAAACTTATCGGGGGGCGGGGCGGGAGTGGGGGAGGGGACGCGGCTCGCCGCTTTCTCCAGGTTTTTGTTCTGAAACGCGAGCCGATGCCCCCCGCAGGGGACAGTCATAGCCTCCCGGCTCTCCTCCCTCTCTGCCCGCTCTCCTCCCTCTCTGCCCGCTCTCCTCCCTCTACTCCCACTCTGCCCGCTCTCCTCCCTCTCTCCTCCCTCTCTGCCGGCTCTCCTCCCTCTCTGCCCGCTCTCCTCCCACTCTGCCCGCTCTCCTCCCTCTACTCCCACTCTGCCCGCTCTCCTCCCTCTCTCCCGGCTCTCCTCCCTCTCTGCCCGCTCTCCTCCCTCTCTGCCCGCTCTCCTCCCCCTACTCCCACTCTGCCCGCTCTCCTCCCTCTCTGCCGGCTCTCCTCCCTCTCTGCCGGCTCTCCTCCCTCTCTGCCCGCTCTCCTCCCTCTCTGCCCGCTCTCCTCCCTCTCTGCTCGCTCTCCTCCCTCTCTGCCCGCTCTCCTCCCTCTGCCCGCTCTCCTTCCTCTCTGCCGGCTCTCCTCCCTCTCTGCCCGCTCTCCTCCCTCTCTGCCCGCTCTCCTCCCTCTCTGCCCGCTCTCCTCCCTCTCTGCCCGCTCTCCTCCCTCTCTCCCGCTCTCCTCCCTCTCTCCTCCCTCTCTGCCCGCTCTCCTCCCTCTCTGCCCGCTCTCCTCCCGCTCTCCTCCCTCTCTGCCCGCTCTCCTCCCTCTCCGCCGGCTCACCTCCCTCTCTGCCCGCTCTCCTCCCTCTCTGCCCGCTCTCCTCCCTCTCTGCCCGCTCTCCTCCCTCTCTCCTCCCTCTCTGCCCGCTCTCCTCCCTCTCTGCCCGCTCTCCTCCCTCTCTGCCCGCTCTCCTCCCTCTCTGCCCGCTCTCCTCCCTCTCTGCCGGCTCTCCTCCCTCTCTGCCGGCTCTCCTCCCTCTCTCCTCACTCTCTGCCCGCTCTCCTCCCTCTCCTCACTCTCTGCCCGCTCTCCTCCCTCTCCTCACTCTCTGCCCGCTCTCCTCCCTCTCTGCCGGCTCTCCTCCCTCTCTGCCCGCTCTCCTCCCTCTCTGCCCGCTCTCCTCCCTCTCTGCCCGCTCTCCTCCCTCTCCTCCCTCTCTCCTCTCTCTCTGCCCACTCTCCTCCCTCTCTCCTCCCTCTCTGCCGGCTCTCCTCCCTCTCTGCCCGCTCTCCTCCCTCTCCTCACTCTCTGCCCGCTCTCCTCCCTCTCTCCTCCCTCTCTGCCGGCTCTCCTCCCTCTCTGCCCGCTCTCCTCCCTCTCCTCCCTCTCTGCCCGCTCTCCTCCCTCTCTCCTCCCTCTCTGCCCGCTCTCCTCCCTCTCTCCTCCCTCTCTGCCGGCTCTCCTCCCTCTCTGCCCGCTCTCCTCCCTCTCTCCGCCTCCTCCTCCCCCCCGCGCAGGGCCGGCGGCTGGCGGGCTGCGCGGCGCGGCGGCGGCGGCTGGGGCTGCGCCGGGGCCGGGGCTGCCTGGGATCGGGCTATTTAAAGCCGCCGGCTGCGGCGGCCAGACTCGCCCGAGCGAGCCGAGCGCGCCAGGCTGGGAGGCGGCGGCCGAGCACGCCCCCCGCACCCGCGCCCGCACGGCGCAGCCACGCACTCACTCGCCCTCCCTGGCCGCGGAGGAGCGGCGGCGGCGGGAGGCGGCGGCCGGGGCCGCGAGGAGCCTCGGGCAGGGAAGGAGCCGGAGCCGCGCCGGAGCCGCGGCCGGAGCCGGGCGGCTCTGTCGGGATGGCCCCGCGGCCGGAGCGGGCTGCGGCACGGCCGGAGGCGGCGGCGCCCCGCGCGCGCTGAGGCTGAGGCGGTGCCGGCGGCGGCGGCGGCGTGCGGCGCCCGGTGAGTGGGGGCCCGGCCCCTGCCAGGCGGGAGCCCCGGACCTGCCCCGCGGGGGCAGCCTCCCCGGGGGCGGGGGAGCAGGTGCAAGAGTAGGGGCAACGGGAGGCGGGAGCGCCCGGCCGGGGAGGGGCTGCGCCGGCGGCACCGGGGGGCTCTTCCCCTTCTCTCCGCGCTGCCCGGAGCCCCGGGACTCGGCCGGCCCGCGGGGGCCCGGGGGCCGGGCTCCGGCGCTCAGACTGGGTAGGAGCCCGAGGGGAGAGCCCCGGACCCGGGGCCACAGCCCCTGCGGGGGTGCCGCCTGCCCCCCGCGGTGCAGAAAGACTCGGGGGCGGGGGTCAAGCCTCCCCCCAAAACCCCTGCTCCTGGCTCCTCGGAAGCGGAGCAGGGGCGCGGGGCCGGGGCCGGGGCTCCCCTCCTGTGAGACAGCCCGCAGCCCCGTCCGAGTCCTAACCCAGAGCGGCCGGTCCTGACCCCGGGTGCCCCGGCGGGCAGCCCCCCAGCTCGGTGCCCCCCTCCCTCTGTCTGTGTTTTAATCACTTTTCAGTTAAGGGTAAATATTTAATTAATGAAGTCATTAAATGCAGCTTATGTGCGAGTCTGGGTATTTGCACATCTGTGCGCACGGGCCGCCTCTCCGCGCCCCATCTGCCCTCCCTCCCCCTGCAGCCCCCACACCATCCTTCTCCCCTCCCCTCCTCTAGGGCCGGGGAGTGAAGAAAAGCGAGCGGTGCAGAGATTCTATGCACGTTCGCGGGGAACCCCAGGTAGGAGCAGCCCAAAAGCTCCCCGCGAAGCCTCCCGGCAGGTAAAGGGCTTCCTTTGGAGAGCCCCACCCCATGGACCTCCACCTCGAGAACTTGGCGTTCATTCTCATCTTGTTCATAGAAAAGGGAATTCCTTCTGCAACTGTTCTATCCATCGCAGAACATGGGAGAGTTTTAATTAAATTAAAGCCATTCATTAAATGGGGGGGGGGAATATAAGTGAAGGGCAGTTTCCCTCGATTCACTTACCCTGTTTAGTGGAAAAGAGAAAAATAATTCAAAACAACCTGTCCCAGTGTGTAATTTAATGTTCTAATAAGCAGCTGGAAGGATGGTGGTGCTGGGCTTGGCTAATGAAATGTTACACATTTACACATAAAGTATCTTCCTTCCCCGGATACTTTGTTGTGTATGAATTGATGTTACCTCAGGCCCAAAGGGTCAGCATGGATCTGGGGTCGTGACTCTAGGCATCTGGAGTGAATTTTAACATTTGAATTTAAAGGGGGCTTTTTTTGGTTTGTTTGGGTTTAAAAAAAAAACTGATGGTTTTTCGTATTCTATGAGTATTGTAGCAACTTGATGTTGAGGAAAGAAGGCTGGATTTGAAGAGGATGTGTAGTTGAATTCCAGTTCTGCTTCTTACTATATGGTCTGAGGCGAGTCATTTGAACCCTAACCACTTACCTCCGTCATAAAATGAGAGGCTTGGTCTCTTCCAGTATTCATTCCTAATTCCTAGGATGTTTGTTTTCTAAATCTTGTTTCCACAGAGTATTTCTCTTTCAAGGAATAGAAGTAGAGATAGCAGATTCTTCTTGATAGGCTAGCATCTTAATATAAAAGTAAGCACCAGGCTACTGTGCAGTGTAGCCTGAAACAACAAGGCTGTAAGATGCAGTGGAAAGGACACTGAACTGGGAGTCAGGAGACATTGATTCTAATCCTGCTTCTCTGCTGTTTCTTAACCATGTGACCCTGGACATTTCCCCTCTTCTGGCCTCAATATTATTAGCTGTACAATAGAGATATTGAATTAGACACAGGAATCTTGTAGCTCATGACCTTTTTTTTTGATGTCTTGATAACTGTTATTTCAGTGTAATTGGACTTTATAACTGTGCATTTTGTTGAATGCATTGAAAAAGTATTATTCTGATGAGAGATTCTTTGATTTTACTGTACTTCAGAGGGACCTGTGACACAAAAAAAATGGTTAATAAACTCTGGATTAAAACAGGGGTCTGCAAAGTAGAGCCCACAGAACCCAAATCCAGCCTGCCTTGTATTTGTACCACCTGCCAGCTACATTTTTTTTCATTTTTAAATATAAAACCTTATTTTTAAATGTAAAAACTATTCTTAGCTCATGGAAGGTGAGCCAGGGTTTAGCAACCCCAGGATGAGATGATGTCAGAGCTTTGTTCTAGCTCCATCATGGTTCCCTTCCCCATCCCACTTCCACCTAGTTTGAAATGCCCTTTGAGTTTTGGTCATATCTTCACATTACTTTCCCTTCACAATTCTAGCTCCATTTAAATCAAACCAGTTTCCAAAGTGGACATCTCCATGTCTTCATATAAGTTGTCTCCTATCCCTGGAAAGCACTCTCCTTCCTTCCCTCTGATTCTTAGAATCCCTGTCTTCAGTCAAGGCTCAGCTAGGGCTGAACTCCTACCTTTATCTCCACTATTAGTAGATCATAAGCTCCTTAAGGCAAGAACTGTCTTTCTTCTGTATTTTCAGTATCTGGAAGGAGATACTTATTCATTGATCTCTTCCTCAGATTATCCTGAATTTTCTCATTGTATACATGTCACATTATCAGATGATATATATTTGTTGTTATGGAATCTTTTTTTTTTCAGTCTTCTCTTTTTGACCCCATTTCGGGGTTTGTCAGCAAAGATACTAGAGTGGTTTGCCATTTCCTTCTCAGCTCATTTTACTGATGAGGAAACTGAGGTCGCATGACTTATACATGTCTAAGGCCAGATTAGAAATCAGGAACATGGATCTTCTTGATTCCAAGTGCAGTGTTCTAGCCCCCGTGCCACCCTAGCTACCCTTAGATATGTATATGTGGGTATCTATGTCATACTACACCTATAAACATACACACACATATATATAAATAGCACTTTGCAAGACTTATAACCATATCAACTATGTAAATAAGAGATCATATAAATAATACTTATGTGGCATGTCCCTCCCCCCACCCCTTTTCTTAGATTATAAGCTCTTTGAGGTCAGAGATGGTTTGACTTTTCTCTCTGTGTCCTCAGTGCTTCACTTACGTATTTATCAAACATTTGTCAGACTGAGTGAATCCAGCTGTTTTTCCTGGTGAGGGTGGGGTGACCACAGGGCAAGATTCTTTTGTGTTTTCAGTGAAAATGCAGAACATTAGCCAGCCTCTCAGGTGAATAATGCAGAACATACCATGCATTTGGTCAGTCTACCTTGTCACCATATAGTGAAAGCACTTCATAGTGGTGTGTTTAGCTCATTGTCTGTAGGCAAGAGAAAGGCAGGTTTTATTTTTCTGGTTTCTTTTCACCCAACAGCGTAGCACTGCATCTAGTCTTCTGCCCCTTCTTTACCTGCATTCACCCTTCCAGCCAGAACGTGAATAGGGAATGTGAGGGGTTAAAAAAAAAACTGGAAAAACCAGGGCTGCTATAAGCTCCGCTAGCTGGCTGTAGGAGGGTTAAGATCTCCACAGGAGCCAGGACCTCAAGTGGTTGGCTCTTGTGCTTCAAAGACTCTGATTACTGTGTCTGGTCGGTGTCTTGAAGCTGGCTTAGCCCTGCCCTGGAAGTGACCAAATTTGGGATGTGACTCTGGTGGCTCTCCCAGGTATGGAGGATGTACCATCTGAGAGAGGTCCCCTTGGAGGATGCAGGGCCTTACCTGGAAGAACTCCCTTGTTGCTGGTAGCCATGAGCAAAGTCTGTAGAAATTGTCCCCTGGATCTCTTTGAATGAAAGACTCTATCTAATTGCAAGATCATTAAGATCATTATAATTAATTGGCACCCTGATAAATGGCGTGATTGCCTAATTGGGACTGTTGCTAGGGAACCAGGGCTCATGCCACATTCTGCACCACTGCCAAAATTGAAACAGCACACCTAGCTTGCCGGAGTGGTATGTGACCCATTAGTTAACAGGTGGAAGCTAGAGAGGGGTTTTTGGCCAAGTCACATCCATTCCCCTTATCATCAGTAGCAGCACACATTTCTATGGAGCTCCTACTAGGTTCAAATGGCATATCCACCCTCGGGGATTATTGTCCTAGGAGCAGAGAGAATGGTGCAAAGGTAGAAAGTTACTTTGTTCTCCAGTTTGAACTTGAATTTAATGAAGCATCTCAGTGGGCTTAGTGACAAAAGACACAGCTGCTGGATGGGCTCATCCTTAAGCAGGAGATCGCGACATGTATTGGAAAGAGTCAGAAGACCTGTTTTTGAGCCTCGGCTGCCTCCCTTGCTTACTGGTTGTGTGACCTTGGACAAAGCATCTCCCTCCTCATGGCCTCATGAGTGGTTCCTCAGATGCTTATTGTGTGGAAAGGTGTTTTGTATGCCATGTGGAGATGGAGGAATGTCATTGATAATTATTGCAAGTAAAAAATGTCTATAATGTTCTTTGAATGCCTTTAGGCCATTGTCTGTATTATGAGGATGTGCCTTGTGATACGTGATTCTGTGTTGTCTAGAACTGGTGTTTGTGTGTGTATTTGTATGCATGCATGTTACATATACACATGAAAGTTCATCCACATATGTTCTATGAATATGTTTGTATTTTACACATATATGTACATAAATTTATTTAAATTTACATATACACAAACACACACAGAGGTATATTTTTCCCCTTCACGATTCAATTTGAAGTTCCTTGAGGTTAAGAACCCAGTCTTCTATTTCTGTCTAGATAACCAGCTCTATTGAGGAACCCTCAATCTCCTATTCCCTCAATGCCAGCACTCGTTGATCTAATAAACATCCATTGATTAGGACCCACTAGATGAAAATCTTTGGACTTTATCATCTAAGAGAGAAATAGAAGTAAAAGACAGGCTCTTGACCACTGGGAGCTTGCATTCTGTTCAGTTCAATTCCATAAACATTTATTAAAGATTTGCGAAGTCCGAGGCATTGGCTTAAAGGGCGTGGCTTCAGACTTTTACCACTAGGCTGGTCTGGTGCCTACATCTTGATTTGTCAGTAACTAGAATCTGTCCCCACCACCACCACCACCAGTTTGCCACATGGTAGAGACCGTAAGACCCCATTGCCTCAAGGTCCTGACCTGAGCCTCAGTTTCCCTTTCTAGATTCCCTGGTGCTTGACTGCTATGTGTAGAGCTTTGCATTCCACCTGAGAACTCTTGAGTTGACCCTGTTCCCAGACTCATTACAAGGAGCACTCCTATGCTTGAGTTGGTTGGCCTGGTCCATCCTCCTGGGACTGTGAGTAGAGTGGTACCCACCCCTCAAAATGTGTTTGGCCAGGTGGGAGGCCAGATGTTTGAGGAAAGGGCCTGCCAAGAATCCTGCTTGCTGACTGAAAATCAGTTGGGGTGGGGAGAGGAGGGAAGGGTGGAGCAGGGCCCACAGAGGGTTTGATTCATTAGACCCAAAAGAGAAAATGAGGAGACTTCAGAAGGATTTTCTCAGCTGAAGGAAGGAGACAAGAGCTCACAGCCAGCTGGGATATAGTGATCTCCTGTGCTCATGTTAATTCAGTTCAACAGCACATGTTTGTTTATGTGCCCTGTCCACCTAGGGCTTTTGTTCCAATGGGAGACATAGCATATGCAAAAAAAAAAAAAAAAGTAAAAATACACAGTCATTTGATGTGGGAGAAAGGATAGGGACCATCACTGAATTTCAAAGCATAAATTCATCCTCTTCATTCATTTTAAAACTGATCTGTTAAATGCCTAAGGCAAGTAGAGGACTATGCCATCAACCAACGAGATGCAAAGCTTAAATAAGAGGCCATCCCAGGGGCAGCTAGGTGGCACAGTGGATAGAGCACCAGCCCTGGAGTCAGGAGTACCTGGGTTCAAATGCAGCCTCAGACACAATAATTACCTAGCTGTGCAGCCTTGGGAAAGCCACTTAACCCCATTGCCTTGCAAAAAAAAAAAAAAAAGAGGCCATCCCAGCCTATGAGGCTGGTTACCTAGTGGCCAACCAAGTTCTAGAAAGAAGCAGCTAGAGGGCTTAAGAAAAAAATACTGAGCCCAAAGTCAGTAAGTCCTGAGTTCAAATTCTACTTCAGATACTACCATCTTTGTGACCTTGGACAAGTCCAATGCTTAACTTCTGTCTGCCTCAGTTTCTTCCCTTATAAAATGATATAATCACATCTACAGCCCAGAGTTCAAATGACATAATATTTGTACCATGCTTCACATAAGTTATTGTTTATACTATATAAACACTATTACTATCATCATTATTATTAGGTGGCCCACAGTTATCTAACTGACCCCAGACTGTGCCTCACATAGTCTTCACACGTCCAGCCCAGTAGCATACTTTATCTTGCTTATGTGATTTTCACCTGCATTTTCTACCTCTTGCTCATTCTTATCACTGCTTCTGGAGAGGCCAGAGTATTGGGAATACTGGGTTCAAATCTTGCTTCTAATGCAGTCCTGCCTGGGACCCTGGGTAGGTCATTCAATCTCTCAAGCCTTTTTGGGAGGAGTCTCTCCATTTGCCATCAGCTTGGCAGATAAAGAACTGGGTCCATAGTCAGGAAGATCTGAATTCAAATATGACCTTAGACACTTACTAGCTGGGCAAGTCACTTCATCTATAACTCAGTTTCCCCATCTATAAAATGGGGGTAATGATAGCATCTTCCTCCCAGGATGGTTGTGAGGATTGAATGAGATAATATTAATAAAGTGCTTAGCCTAGTGCCTGGCGCCAAATAGAGATAATAAATACTTAAGCAGCTGCTAGGTAGAGCAGTGGATAGAACTCCAGACCTGGAATCAGCAAGACCTGTGTTCGAATTCAGACTCAGATGCATGCAAACTCTCTGACCCTGAGCAAGTCATTTTTCCCTGCTTGACTCAGTTTCCTCATCTGTAAAAATAAGCAGATAAAGGGAATGGCAAACTGCTCTGTTATCTTTGCCAAGAAAACCCTAGATAGTTCAGATAGGAGTGAAACTTTCAGAACAATAAAACTACAAAAACACTTATTCTCTCTTTTCTTCCTTCGCTCTTTCCATCCTTTTCCCTTCCTTCCCCCCCTTTTGCTTTGTTCTTTGTCTTCCTCACTAAAGAAATTACAAATATAACTCCCACTCATTTAATGCCTGGGTATTCTAGTTAATTTAACTTCTAATTAATCACAGTCTTCTCTTTTTCCTCCTTACTCCAAACCTTGGTATTGAAAATTTCCCTCAAATATCTACCTTAGTTATTTATTCAGTGGAAGCATGTGAATGTGTCTCTTCTTGGGTCATCATCTCCTGGATCTTGGGATCATCACTGTGAGGATTAGGGAACATCCTTCAGGGTCAGGGATAAAAGTAGAGGACTTGGGGAAGATTTGCCAGATTTGAACAGAGCTCAAGTCAGACTTGGGAAATGGTTTTGTTGGAGTTTTTTGTTTGGTTTTTTAACAAAGTTCCTGATTTTAACAATGTTCCTCATTTTCTTATGATACGCCTCTTTCTCTTAAGACAGGGCCAAAAAACCTATCTCAGGACCCTATTCAGGGACTCCCTTCTCTATGACAGCTTCCAGAATTCCCTCTCCTACTTTCCTAATAGGAAACCATTTCTACTCAGGACTTCCCCTCTGGGATTGTACTTTCCTTTTTTTTTAATGTGATTTTCCAGGTCTTGTTTTCCCTATTATACTATGAACTCTGGAGTAATAGTTGCTTCCATTTAAATGGCACTTTAAGGTTTATGTCATTTATCTCATTTGGTACAACCTTGTAGGAGAGGTACTTTAGGCATTATCTGCCCCCCTTTCCCAACCATTTGACAGATTAAAAAAAAATCAAGGCTCAGAGATGATCAATCAAGGCTCGCTGTCATATAACTGATAAAGATCAGAATCATTATTTGAATTCAGATCTCTTCTTGATCTAAATCCAACAGTCTTTTCCTATATGATTCTGTCTCTAAGAAGACTGAGAACCTATTGTAATATTCTTTAACATTCAACAATTATTTAATAAGCATCTGTTGTTGTTGACCTTAATTCTCAAAGAAAGCCATGCTATCAGGGGGTCATGATGCCATGTCAAGAATATGAATTGGATTTGAGTCAGGGGGTGCTGTGCTAAGCCACCACCTCACTCTCTCCTCTAGAACCATCTGGGTCCAGTGTCCAGATATGAATCGGGATGACTGGAGATGGCCCTGGATGTGAAGCAGTCAGGATTAAGTGACTTGCTCAAGGTCACACAGCTAGAAAGTGTGGATTTGAACCCAGGTTCTTTAGATTCCAGGGTCAGTAATCTAAACACTGCCACTTAGCTGCCCCTAAGTATCTATTTGGGGGCTTGAAGGAAGTAGCTAGTTGATTCAGTGGATGGAGCAGTGAACCTGGAGTCCGGAAGACCTGAGTTCTACAAACTATTATTAGCTGTGCAACCTTGGGTAAGTCACTTCACCCTGTTTGCCTCAGTTTCCTCCTCCTTAAAATGAGCTGGAGAAGGAGATGACAAATCACTGCAGTGTCTTTTCTAAGAAACCCCAGATGGGATCACAAATAGTCAGACAATAACACTGTGCTTGAGGGGAGTACAAGGGTGAGTAATACCTTATATCTGTATATTGGATATAAAATTCTAAGATGCTTTCATGCTTATTAACTCATTTTATCTCCTTAATAAGTCCAGCAGGTGGGCAGGGGAGGAGCATTGATATTCTCTTCCCCATTCTTCAGCAAAGAACATCAACCAACACACAGAGAGATTCTATCATTTGTTTAAGGACACAAAGTAAATTAGTCAACTTTTGAGGATCCCCTGTGAGATATGGAGTTAGTGGGATAAATCTTGTACACTTAGTATATGTGTAACCTTAACCAAGTCCCTTGAGTTCTTTGAAACTCAGGTTCCTCAACTGTAAAAACGAAAAACTGAACAAGATGAAGTTTAAGGTTCCTTTTGACTCCAAATCCTATGATCTTTTGATTCCCTGTGGGAATTAATTGACATTCAGGGAAGATCTGCAGGAAAAGGAATAAGAAAAGTGCCTCCCACTGCGAATTCCAAGAAAAGTAGAGGACAATCTAGATTTCCTGTTATATATATATATACACATATATATATGTATATACATATATATATATATATATGAATCCTCGCTGACATTTACATAACTCTTTACAGTTGACATAACACTTTACAGTGTATGGAAGATACTTCAGCAGAGTAGAAAATGCACTAGATGATTTAGAATTAGAAAGCACGCTCTAAACTTGGGGGACTCCCTGGACCTTATTCTAGGTGAACATTAAATTCTAAACTTTAAATTCACTCCTAGCTCTGAATTCTGTGATTTGTGGTCCTTATCATAACTTTATAAGGCAGGTAGCACAAGTATAATTCCCACCTTTCAGAAAAAAACCCAACCTAGCATAAATTTAAGGAACTTATCCAAGATCATACAACTAATAAGTGAGGGAGAAGGAATAGGAAGCATACAATTATTAAGTACCCACTATGTACTAGGTATGGTGCTTCAAGATTTACAAGTAGAATAGGTGGTTCTGGAGTCAGAGAACCTGGGTTCAAGTTCCATTTCATTTATTTATTATTTTTTATTTAAAGCAATGGGACTAAGCCATTTGCCCAAGGTCACGCAGTTAGGCAATTATTGTCTGAGGCCATATTTGAACTCAGATCCTCCTGACTCCAGGGCCAGTGCTCTATCCACTGTGCCACCTAGCCTCCCCCTCAAGTTCCATTTCAAATGCTTGCTCCTTCTATGACTTGGATAAAATAACACCTCAAGGCCTCCCATTCCTCATTCTTGAAAGGAGAGTATTGTGCTATATGACCTCAGAGATCCCTTTGATTCTTAATCTATGAAAAATCTAAATCTAGGTGATGGTGCACCAGACTTGGAGTCAAGAAGACTCATCCTCCTGAGTTCAAATGTGACCTCAGATGTCATTAGCTGTGTGACCCTGAGCAAGTCATTTTAACCCCGTTTGCCTCATCAGTAAAATGAGCTGGAGAAGATAATGACTAACTACTCCAGTATCTTTCCCAAGAAAACCTCAACTAGGGTCATGAAGGAGTGGACACAATTGAAAAATGACTCATCAACAACAGATTATTTTGCATATATGTATGTATATACACAAATATACATAGAGGTGTGTGTATGTGTGCATATACCTATTTGTATAAATGGACATCTAGGAGGCACAGTGGGTAGCTTACCAGACCTGGAGTCAAGAAGATTACGCTTCCTAAATTCAAATCCACCCTTAGACACTTCCAAATTATGTTACCATGGCCTCGTGGGCAAGTCACTTATTCCTGTGTGCCTCAGTTTCCTCATCTGTAAAATGAGCTGGAGAAGACAATAGCAAGCAAACTGCTCCAGTATCTTTGAAGAAAATCCCAAATAGGATCATGAAAAAGTGGACGCAACTGAAAAATGACTCAACAACAGACATACACACACACACACACACACACAGGCATATATTATATTTATAGATATATAGATATATATATATGTGTGTGTGTGTGTGTGTATATATATATACATAGACACACACAAACATAGAGATGTGTGTTGTATGTATATACATACCTATATGTATAAGTAGACCTCTAGGAGGCAAAGTGAGTAGATTACCAGATCTGGAGTCAAGAAGACTATTCCTCCTAAGTTCAGATCCAGCCTTAAATACTTCCTGATAACTTCCTGGTTACCATGGTCAATTCACTTAATTGTGTTTGCTTTAGTTTCCTCATCTGTAAAGTGAACTGGAGAAAGAAATGACAAAATTGCTCCAGTTTCTTTGCCAAGAAACCCCAAATGGGGTCAGACATAATTAAAATAACTATGTAACAACAGGATTATGTGTATATATGAACTATATATTCATATATATATATAATATATATGTATAGGAGATATATATATAGCTTAAATTAATTGGTTTCTTTGAATAATCCTACATATATTTTATCCTAAATGTTTATTTACATGTTTTATGTATTTTAAAACATTATTCAGAGCAAGGTTCCATAGGCTTCATCAGACTACCAAAGGGGGTCCATGATGTCAAAAAAAAAAAAAGGAGAAAAGAACTACTGCCATAGACCATAGAGGGACCTTTAAAGAATCCCTAATTCATTCCCTCATTTTACAGAAAAGGAATTTGAGGCCCAGAAACTAAATGATCTGCCCAATGTAGCACACTCAGATTATAAATTCCCTGAGGGCAGGGACTATCTCTTGCCTTTTTTTTATATAACCAGCACTTAATACAGTGTTTGGAACATAGTAGGTGGTTAAGAAATATTGAATGATTGATTGATTGAGATAATAAATAACCCCTGGTGGGGGGGGGTTCATTGGACAGAGCATTGGACATGGAATCAGAAAGACCCGAATTCAGATGTGGCCTCAGATACTTACTAGTTATATGACCCTAACAAGGGGAATGGGTGCCCCCAGGCAGGAGGTGCCCATTCCCTCTCCCTGGCTTACTCCACTTTGGTCTTACTGCCGTCATGGTCTTAGTTTGCACTTCTTCTTCCAATGAAGCCATTAGTGTATCTGGTGATGCGGTGAATTCCTAATAGTGGAGAGGTTCTCGTCGTGACACTCTACGGAAAATTGGTCACAGCTCCAGGACTACTTCTGACCTATCAGACGGCAGGAGTTTCTTCTACCACTTTACAGTCTATTTCAGGCTGCTAATTAGATTTCACGGCAAACACCGGGTTAGGAATGGACCTGTCATTCTAATTCTCTTGACTCACATTTCTAAATTTAGCCAGTTATTTGGTAAAATTGCTTCAAATGTTCTCACCCAGCTAGCTACCAGTACATGTTTCCCAAATAATTGTGAGCTTCAAGCTGTCTCCAAGGAGTACTAATAAGGAGTTCTTCACCTACTAATAACAGGGATGTAACATGTGGAAATCGTTTATATGTCTGAATGGGAGGGGTAGCAGGGTAGGGGGAGCCTAAGTCAAAAGTAATTACCAAGGTAGAAAAGAAGCTGGTCATCATAATTTCTTTTTTATAATCTTTGTGGAAGGTAATGGTAATTTCTCTAAGTGTAAGTATTCATTCCATGTGGATAAACACACACCTGCACAAGATACCTTCTAGGAAGGAATGAAACCCTGGGACAAAAATATCTATCACTCACCTAGGAGTCGGTAGAATGGTAGAACTGAAAGGGATCTTAGAGCTGAAAATCTATTCCCCCCATTTTATAGATGAGGAAACTGGGGCACAGTACCTAAAAGCTCACATACAGCTAGGAAATCATGGAATGGGGAATAGAACTCCAGACCCTTGACTCTGCCTATGGAACAGAATGTGAGAACTGAAAAGAAACCTTTGGAGAAATCATCAGATCCTACCACTTTTATTTTCTTAGAGTTGTTCAGTTCAGTTGTTTTTCAGTTGTGTCCTAACTCTTTGTGACCCCATTTGGGATTTTCATGGCAAAAATACTGAGGTAATTTGCCATTTCCTTCTCCAGTTCATTTTGCAGATGTGGAAATTGAGACAAACAGAGCTAAGTGAATTGCCCAGGGTCATAAAGCCCATAAAGTCACATTTGAACTCATATCTTCTTAACTCCAGGCCCCATGTTCTATCTACTGTGCCACCTGGCTGCTCCAAACACTTAGAGCATCACTTCTCAAAGTGTGGTCCACAGTCCCCTGGTCAGCTGGTCTAAACTGTTTGTTGAGGTCAAAACTATTCTCACAATATGACTTAAAAACATTTTTAATTTCTATCATCAATAGCTCTTTGGGATTCTCAATAGTTTTTAAGGAAATCAAAACTATTTCTACAATATAGCTAAATCATGTTTAATTTTTAATACATTAAATATCATTAGCCCTTTGGTATCCTTAAAATTTTTTTAAGATCATAAATAAATCTAAAGACAAAAAGTTTAAGAGTCACTAGCATAAAGGATAGTGTTTTACTGGAAATCAGAAAGACCTGAATTCAAATTCTACCTTTGATACTTAAATACCTGTGTGACTTAACACTTAATCTCTTTCATCCTCAGTTTCCTTATCCATAAAATGAGACTAGTAATACAGAATTACAGAATTGTTATTTGGCTCAAATGAGATTTTCTATCTAATGCACTTTGAAAACGTGTAATAAATACAAAAATCTAAGGCATAGTGTACATAATTGATAGAAGGCTGAACTTGAAGGCCAGAAGGTCTGGATTCAAGATCTATCACAAACTAGATCTATGACCATGAGCAAGTCACTAAATCTCTCTATCCAACTAACTCAACATTACAAATGAGTGACCAGTATGCATCACTTTGGGAGTAGAGTGGGGGAATGATTTCCACAGTGTCTATTCCTTATACCAACAAAATCACAGGTTTAGACAGAGGAGTCAGATCATTTTCTTTGTTTTCTTATTCTCAATATAAAATCAGATTCAAATAGAAATGATCTAGAGGCAAGTTGCTGTTCTGTTATTTTTTAAAATGCTCAGACTGTTGCATAGGTATATAAGATACACTGCTTTTTTGTAGTCATTTAAAAGTATTGGTTCATGAGTTTATCCTCTGAAGGCTCACCAAAGCTTCTTCAGGAAAACTCCAGTAATAGACAGATGATGAGGATGGTATATATTTCAACTTTATGCCTGTACAACTTGAATTTCTTCTTTTAGGGTCTTTATGCTTTGAGAGCTCTTCATACCATGTATTTCAGTGATAAGTATTTGGTATTACAATAGCTCTTAAGTAGCTTGTTCTTAAGATTTAATGGGTTAAAATAATATCTAGGTGATGCTGAACAACAATTTTGTCTACAATAATCAACAAATATTTATCAAGAAAGTATTAGGTAGCATAGTAGACATTGAGAACACCAAAAGAAAAGGGAAGCAGCTACTTACCATTCTCAAGAAGTTTAATATCTAATCAGGGAAGACTGTATGTCTATGTGTATAATGTATTTGTGGGTGTGTGCTGTTGTTTGTATGTTTTAGTTGTGTTCAATTTTTCATGACCCCATTTGGAGATTTCTTGGCAAAGATATTGGAATGGTTTGCCATTTTCTTCTTCAGCTCATTTTACAGTTGGAGAAACTGGGGCAAATAGGTTTAAGTGTTTTGTTTTGCCTGGGATCATCCAAATAATAAGTGACTGAGGCTAGATTTGAACTCAGGAGGGAGTCTTCTTGATTCCATGCCTAGCACTCTATCCACTGTGCTACCTAGCTGACAGAGAAGGAGATAGATATATAGGTATGTACAAAAATAGGGCTAAATGTCCCCTATAGATGGCATATATATGTGCCTATATATTTTAAATACACCAAAAATGAGACATATAGGTGGCTAAGGGGATAGCGTGCTGGCCTGGAGTCAGGAAGACTTATTTCCTGAGTTCAGATCCAGCCTCAGATACTTATTTAACTGTGTGACACAGGGTAATTCATTTCACCTTGTGAATGCCTCAGTTTCCTATCCTGTCAAATGATCTGGAGAAGGAAATGTCTATCACTCCGGTATCTGCCAAAAAAAAGACCAAAAAGAGGTCATGAAGAATCAGACATGACTGAAATTGAGTGAATAGCCACAAAATGCAAAACAGTTACAAACTGATTTGGGGGGAAAGCACTAGCAGCTAAGGGTATCAGGAAAGGTTTCTTGTAGAAGGTAGCACTTGCTTTGAGACCTAGAGGAAAGTAGGGTTTCTGAGCAGCAGGATTGGGGAGAGAAAATATGTTCTAGATGTGGGGCAACACAGCCAATATAAAGACATAGAGGCAAGAGATGAATTTTGTGTGTGAAGAACAGAGAAAACACTACTTTGGCTGAATCATAGCATCATTGAAAAGAAGTGCTTTGTATCCAAGGCTAGAAAGATTCCAGTGCAGTTTATATATTGAATTCTCAAGGAAAATGGAGAGAAGAGGTCTATATTTGTAATATGGGGATTGTCTGTTAGTTTATAGACAGGGAGCTTTGGCAGTTATAATTGTTATCATATTCTTATGTTTTGTCATCAGGTTCAATTTATTAATAAATATTTATTAAGCACCTACTTAAATTAAATGACAGGGATACCAAAAAAAAAAAAGCAAAAGACTGTCCCTGCCCTCAAGGAGTTTATAGTCTAATAAGAAAGACAATATACAAACAAATTTATATAAAGCAAGTTTTAAACAAGATAAATAGGAAATAATTAATAGGAGGGTACTAGAGTTGAGGGGTTGGGGAAGGGTTCCTAGAAAAGGTGGCATTTTAGTTGGGATTTAGAGGAAGCCAGGGAGGTTAGTAGGTGAAGCTGATGGAGAGCATTCCAGGCAAGGGAGATAGCCAGAAAAATGCCCAGAACTGAGAGATGCTGTGTCTTGTTCATGGAATAGCCCAGGAGACCAGTGTCCCTGGATCATAGAGTGTACATAAGCAGGTACGCTCAGATGGAAATGGTCCTGGGACAAGTTTCCATCCTGCCTTTACCCCCTTTGTATTCGATGTTCTATGGTCTGTTGCACAGGTGGACAAATAAATTGCTTTTTTTGTAGCTGTGAATAAATGTGTTAGGATGCTTGCTTCTCCTCAGCAGACTCACTGAATGTATCCTCGGTACAACTGTTTCACATTTTCTTGCATATTATGGACTGTCCCAGAAGTCTTCCCACAATTGTTCTCTTTTATAGCTTTGAATTACACCAATATTTTCAGGATACCCATATAATCGGGATCATCAGCATCAGACAGGTCAATAGGGATGCTATGTATCTCATTCTGTCCCCTTCTGAGTCTGTCTACCTTGAAATATTTTTGTTATATTACTATTACTCTTTCTGTTATTTTTCCTGATATTAGTATTGTTGTTGCTGTTTTTGTTCAGGAGAGGTCAGGCCAAATCACACCCCTAGCCAGAGTGTCTGACATCAAGTTGGTGGTCTCCTGATTTCTGTCTTAGTCTTCGGAAATTTCCCTTTTTCCCACCCACTGCCTAGAAAGGAAAGCATTGTGAAGCTCTACAATTAGAAGAGAAGAATGACTCTGTAAATTGATTGCTTTTGGCCACAGAGAGGCTCTGGGGAGTCATGACTTTGTTCCGGGGCTGCAGGAGCTGCTTTTGTCCACAAGTGGGTCGGCCAGCAGAGCGTGACACTGAACGCAAGGAGCAGAGGTGGACATTTCTATTTGTAATTTCACTCTCCCCCACCTTCCTCCCCCAATGCTCATAGGACCTGTCAAATGACTTTATGCCTATGCATTGGACTAGTTAAATGTAATTTTCGAGGTGAAGAGAGCAGACTACATTGCAAACATCTATAAAACTCAGAATCCTCTGGGTGTTTTCTCCTGCAGATAAGCTCATAAGGAGATTAGGTGAAGAGTATTCCTTCCAGGTATAGAATTTTTAAAATAAGCCATTGTAGGTCAGTGTCTCCCAAAGTAGCTATGATAGTTTTCCAAGTGCTAAGATATACTAGGCCAGGGACAAGACCTCTGGCATCCACTAGCCACCTGCCCTAACTATAGGCATTGATATATACCATCTAGGAAGGAACCTACCATTTTCCTGAACTTCCAAGGTCTTTGCCATTCAAATACCCCAAGACATTGAATAAGTCACTATCTAGCAGGAGACAGGGCCAGACCAACATGATAACTCACCATGAGATGACCCAAACCAGTCTGGGTCAAGAGAGGAGGTCACCCTAGCCCAGAGCCCAGGCAAGCCTAGGCACCCCATCCAACACAGGAGACAAGAACAGAGCAGTGCCCAGTGCGAGGTGATCCAGGAATCCTATTTCCATGCAAACAAGAGACAGAACCATACCAATATCCAGGCAGCCACTGTCAGAACCACAGCAGGAGATAAGGCCACAGAATTCTTGCAAAAGATGAAGCCTGTTGTTTGCCATGAAACTCAAGATTGGGCAGTCTACCCATGGCAAGTTACTTGCCCAAGATTGGAAGAGGATGTGATGAACAGGACCATTTTACTATTACCAGTTAAATTAAGATGGAAGTTCACAGTTTCATATACAGACCTTTTTTCTGTCCTTTGTTAAAATTTTTGTCTATATTTATGTTGAAATGTCTATGAGACAGGTGGCACATGTAGAATGCTAGATCTGTGATCAGGAAGACCTAAGTTCAAATCAGACTTCAGTCACTTTTGACCCTAGGCAAATCACTTAACCTCTGTTTGCCTCAGTTCCCTTGACTGTAAAATGTAAATGATAATAGCATCTACCTCTCAGGGTTATTCTTTATTCTTTGAATAATGTTCTCTATAGAATCAAATCTCTTGAGCCAGAAAGGACCTCAGAGGCCAACTAGTCCAACCCCAATGGAGAAACTGAAGTTTAAGGAAATAGTGACTTGCCCAGTATCACACAAGTAGTAAAACTCAAATGTTTTGAACCAACAATTTAAACCTATGTCTTCTAACCTATGCTAGATGATGTTAGATGGCTAGGGAACCATCTCTAATCATCCTAATTTATCTCTTGCCATTGGACCTAGATGACTCCAGAGGAGAGAGTGAAGCTGATGACTTTGCACATCCTTCCCTCATTTAAATCCAGTTCACTTGCAAATCATGTCATCACTTCCTGGTGTCATGGTCCTCTTTGAGAACACAAGACAAGCATATCTTATAGTAATGTAATGAAGCAGCAAGGTGGCACAGTGGATAGAATATTGGACCAGGACTAAAAGGAAGACTCATTTTCCTGAGTTCAAATCTGACCTCAGGAACTTCCCACAACTGTGTGATTCTAGGCAAGTCATTTACTCCTTATTTGTAAAATGAACTAGAGAAGAAAATGGCAAACCACTCCAGTGTCCCTGCCAAGAGAACCCCAAATGGGAGTGACAAAGAGTCAGATGTGATTAAAAACAATTGAACAAAAACCTCTGATTCAATGTTCTTTATCTTTCTATTGTTCCTCATTGAAAAAAGTTTGCAAGCAATAAAGTTTAATGGCAATAATGAGCTATAGAGAATGTGATGCAAGTGTACTCTCTTCTCCTTTAACAAGTGAGGGAATTGACTTGTCCAAGGCCCCACAATCAGAATTCAAACCCTCAAGTCACCTAAGCTCTTTCTGCTATCCCTTCTAGCTCTTGGTTTTCTGTGATTGCCTGGCAGGAGAAGTTTATGTTAGACAAAGATGGAGCTTGGAAGTAGCTAGAGGATGCAGTAGATAGAATATTGAGCTTAAAATCAGAAATACCTTAGTTCCAATTCGACCTCTGATACTTACCAACTTTGTGACCCTGGGCAAATCACTTAACTTCTTTGCCTCAGTTTCCTCATCTGTAAAATGGAATTGATATGGTAGTGGTTGTTCTTTATGCTTGAAGAGGACCAAAATGGCATCACTCTGATGGCATCAGGGTACAGTGTGTCCAGTTGTTACTGATCAGACCAATAGGAGACTGGAAGGCTCTACCCCAAGTCCACATGAACAAAAAATGGGAATAATAATAGCACCTGACTCCCCCTCCCCCTACCAAGATTGTTGAAAGGATCAAATGAGATAACTGGGAAAAAATAGGTGTTATATACATGTTATTATTTTTATTATTATCATCATGAGGTGTTTCTTAACCTTTTAAGCACTCTTTCATATCTGTTTTTTTATACAAGGCCAGGAAAGAAATAAATTTATCTTGGGATCCCCAAACTGCCCTTCTGCTACCTCCCTTCCCATCAAAAAACAGCTTTCAAACCTTTCATTTGCATTGTGATATCAATGACTTATAACCTATGACCCTCCTAGACTCCCCCTTCCCAGGAGACTTTGCATTTTGGCAAAGTTCAAAGCCTTAGCTAGAGGGAGAGATGCTCTGATGTTGAAATGGCAGGTGTCAGCTGATGGATGGTTCTGGAAGAGAGATAAGCAACCCCCCCCCCCGAGATCTCACCAGTGGGGTGTTGTTTGGATCTTAGTCCCTTCCTGTTTAATTGAATAGATATGTGCTGATTACAAAAGTGGAGAAGAGGGTTAGTTACTGTACTCTAAATGCTAGGACTAGCTTGTCTCCTGAACTTTGCCTTTCCCATTTCCCCAGAGCACTCTGGTCATTTCTGGGGAAGGAAGAGACTTTCCAACTCCTCCAGTCCCTATAGAATGGGTGTGAGAGGGGCCAAGCAGGTCAGCAATGTGGTGCAGACCCCCTCAGAGTCCCACCCACTCAAGATTCAGTGGGGCTCAGTGGGTGCACAGATAAAGATGCAAAGACTTCCAAAACCTGGCAGCCAATTTTTCTCAACAAGATTATAGAATTTGTAGCTGGAAGGACCCTAGAGAGAACTAAGCCCCTCTTAGTGAAGGAAACACATGCACCACAGGGGAAGGTGACTTGTCCAAGGTCACACAAAGCCTGGATTCCTGTCCAGATCCTTTAGTGTTGATTCTGCTATTCCAGGCTTCCTGGATCTGTTTTCAATTGCACTTCATTGAATTCTCTGGTGTGGAGTAGAAATATGCTCAGAATCATAGACTTCAGAACTAAAAGATTCCTTAGATCTTCTAAACTAACCTTCTCATTTTTACAAGTCCAGATTGATTAGGGGACTTGACAAATATTATAGAGGCAGTTCCTATTTGAATCATCATGAGAACTCAACCATCCACTGACAAATCCAGGGTTCTTTAACATTTTATTTGTATTTCTGAATAGAGAAATGGAATGTTTGCTCCTGAGCAGGTGGTGAGTCTTTGGCAACATTCTTGGGCAGGGAACTCAGGTTTCTCTGGTCACTGGCAAGCAGCTGCAGAAAACCCAAGTTTGTATTCAGGCCCTAATGAGTACATACATGCATGACTTTGGACTAGTCAGTTTTATTCTCTGGACTTCCATTTCCCTATCTATGAGATGGGGGTGGGGGAGAGTCTAAAGCAAGAATTTTTAACTTGGGGTCATCAGGGTGTCTATGAACTTAGATGGAAAAGAAAAGTGCATCTTTATTTTCACTAACCTGCAAATGAAATTTAGCATCACATTTAGTTATGAATTTTTTTAAAAAATAGTTCTGAGAAGGGGTCAATGGGCATCACTAGAGTGACAGGGGGACCAAGATACCCCAAAAGGTTAAAAACGTCTGGTCTCTCTAAAGTCACTTCCAGCTTGAAATCCCTTGAGTTGGAGTTGATTTAAGGGTTAGCTATCCCAGTAGAGGAGAGGGGCACTCAGAGATAAGCAAGGAAAGCTTGGCTACCAAATGCCAACTAGCATTTTCTTAAAAGTGCCTCAAAAAGCAGAGAATCCTTGAGAAAACCTTCCCAAAAGGGGCTGTGGTCATCTGTGGCTGTCCACTCTGGAGCTCAGAGAGCAGGCGGATCCATTACTTCAGAAGGGACACCTTCTCCCCCTTGCCAAGCTCTGCCTGGCAAGACCTCCCTAAGGCAGAGTAACCCAGTAACCTGGGCCTGGCCCCTGCTAATCTTGCCAGTCTGACCTTTTCCCCACCTATGACTTCATATATTTAAATATATCTCTTCATCTGTAAAATGGGATAATGATTTCCCTCCCCCTCTCCACCTCCCACCTACAGCTCATGAGATCATGGAAGGGCTTTGTAACCATACAATATTTGACAGATGGAAGGTGGCATTTGTGGTTCCCTCTGCTTTCCCTTGGGTATGACTCTTCAGCTGGTTCAACCCATGTGTTGAACCACAGCACCCCCTTTGCCCCCAGGGTCCTATCCTTGACTATTGCCTTTGCAGTCACCCACATCTTTAGCCTGAGCAGTTGCTCACTCCATCTCCCTCTTTAGGACTAGTTTCTCACTTAAAATACCTCTCCTCTCCATCTCTCCCTATTAATATTATATTCATCCTTCAGGTCCCTGACCTATCTAGTCAGGAAAACCTGGGTTCAAATTCTGCCTCAGATACTTACTAGTTAAATGAGCCTGGACAAGTCACTCGGTCTCTCTTCCTCAGTTTCCTTATATGTGCAATGTAAAGATTGGATTTGATGACCTCTAGAGTGTTTTTCAATTCTAAATCTGGCAATTTGCTGAAGCCTAGAGACCCTTCTCAGATTATTTTTAAACGTATAAAATAAAATGCATGAAAGTACAAAGGAAGCCATTTAGATTGAAACTTTATTAGAATGTTAAAAAAAAAGTTGAGTCCACAAACTCCCTCCACTCCCACCCCATCTAATGCTCCCAAGCTGGAAATTATTTTTCCTTCATTGAAACTTATAAAACTTTTTATTTGGGGTGGGGGAGGGGCTGAGGTGGGCCGGGGGAGTCCAGACCTATTATTTCATCATTATAAAGACTTCCAGTGAGGAAACTCCCTTTACCAATACAAATCATTAACTGTTCCTGAAAACATTTTTTTATTTTTGTTATATTTATATGTTCATGTCTTGTTGCCTTCATCATCCAAAGATATGATGCCATGCCATTTGATGCCAACTCACTAGGTGATCAAGCATGATATTTTGCCCTTAGTGGATGCTCCATAGATAGATGTTTGCTGAATGAGTGAGTGAGTTTGACTTGGTGATATGCTATCGGACTGCCTCAGTCGTCCAGCTGGACTGGGAGAAATCACTCCTGAGAGACCTCCCTTTGGGGATGAACATTTGGCTTCTGTGCTGAGTCTGGGTGGGTAGGAGTTAGGAAAAGACTATATGCGTACAGGGCTTCTGTTTTTCTGTTCCTTGCTCCCTGGTTGGGTTTTGTTTTGTTCTTTATTCTCCCAGACTGTGGTCCAGAGCCAGGGAAGTCATGGCCCTGCCAGATAGAAAGAGCCACTGCCTTCAGCAGAGGGAGGATCCGGGAAGCAGAGGCTTGACAGATGTGGATGTGTCATCCTGAGTCTAGACAGGATTCTGGATGGGAGAGGTCTTAGATCACACATCCCCCTTCTTCCTCTGCCTCTCCCTGCTCCCTCCTGCTAGTTCATCCAAGCTGTATCTCTTCCCTGAAACACCCTCCCCCTCTGCCCATTAAAATCCTGGCTGGCCCTTCAAGGCCTTTCTCACCTGGTTCTTGGATCTTGTTCTCATTCTTGCTTTAGCTCACCGGAGGGACCTTACTTTCCCACTCTGGGTCTTCATTACAGCCTATGTAAAATGAAGTGGTAGAGCTGTAATGATCTCTAAAATCTTTTTTCTAACGGTGATATTTTCTGATAACCTGTAATCATAATCAGCCAGAAAGCATCTAAGTGCTTATTATCATTCCCTGTGGCAAGCCCTGCAGCTACCAAAACAACAACAAAGCAGTCCCTGCTCCCAGGTAGCTTACATTCTACCAGAGAAGGTTATTCTAGGTAAGGATGGCTGACCTGCCTTACCCATCCCAGCTTTTTTTGCTCTGGGTAATTCCTTCAAGGAAGTCATGACATGTTGGGTTTGGGATCATGGTTTCTGTGGCCCCTTTGATTGTGCTACTCTGCCTTCCTTAGATCCAATTCACTGGCAAGTCAAGGCATTATTCAGTGATCTCGAGGATGAACAAGATTTCCTTAGACCAGGAATTCTTAACCTTTTTTTGCATCATGGGCTCCCTTTGGCAGTCTGGTGAAGCCTAGAGACTCCTCAGAATGTTTTTAAATACATGAAATAAAATGCACAGGATTACAGAGTTAGACTGAAATGTGGTTATTAGAATGTTTAAAAAAAAAAAAAAAGCAAAGTCCAAAGACCTGAGGTTAAGAATCCCTGCCCTCAAGAACCATAGAAATATTCCTGTGCCCCCTAAGATGCAAAGTACCTAAGACCAAATGCAGCCTCAGAAGTCTATTATCCACAGGACAGCTAGGTGGCACAGTAGATAGAGTAACAGTCCTGGAGTCAGGAGGACTTGAGTTCAAATTCAGCCTCAGAAACTCGTTACTAAGTCTGTGACCTTGGGCAAGTCATTTAATCCCATTGCCTTGAAATAACCAAGAAGAAGAAGGGGAAAGAGGAGAAGAGGAAGAAGAAGAAGGAAGAAGGAAATAGTAGTAGTAGTAGTAGTAGTAGTAGTAGTAGTAGTAGTGGTAGTAGTAGTAGTGGTAGTAGTGGTGGTAGTGGTGGTAGTGGTGGTGGTAGTGGTAGTAGTGGTGGTGGTAGTATTAGTAGTGGTAGTAGTAGTAATGGTAGTGGTGGTAGTAGTAGTGGTAGCAGTGGTAGTGCTAGTAGTAGTAGTAGTAGTATCTAGATTAAGGAAGGGGCATGTATTCATCAGCCTACATCCTCAGAATTGTGTTCAGTTCTGGACACCACTTTTTAAGAGAGGATGTTAACCAAGCCAGGACAGTGAGGGGCTTATGCCTCCCAATAATGTAAGAATCAGTGAAAGGAGGAGAGGAGAAAAAGTGCGGTGAAAAGGAGGGGATGGAGCATTATCTTTAGTTATCTGAAGGATTGTCATTGGAAAGACAAGAGTGTGTGTGTGTATACACATATGTGTATGTATATATATATACACATACATAGACACAAACACACATATAAATTATATATATATATATAATATATATATATATATATAAAAATATATATGGTTCCAATGGGGAATAAGCATTTATATTTGCCCACTATGTGCTACTATAAAACTTTATAAATATCTCATTTGATCCTTATAAGAGAACACCAAAGTTGATGCTATTATTCTCATCCTCATTTTTCAGTTGAAGAAACTGAGGCAAACAGGTTGAGTGACTTGCCTGGTGTTCCATAGCTAGTAAGTATCTGAAGCAGTGTTTGAACTCAGGTCTCCCTGACACCAGGCTAGGCATTCAATCTGCTGCCTAGAGCCCCAACTGGAGCAATAAAAGGAAGACTGGGCAAAGTGATGGTAGCGAGAAGCTACTGGAGTATGGATTTCAACTCAATAATAGGAAGAGCTTTGTGAGATAGTGAGCTGCTGTCATCAGAGATGTTTAAGCACGTGTGAGATAACCACTTTCCAAGGCTTCTACAGAAGGGATTCTTGTACTGGGTGTGAAGTTGTTCTACACTACCTGAAATCCTTGAATGTGTCTTTCCAGTGCTGAGGTTCTGTGACTTTCCCTGCTTCCTGTTCAGTGTAGCAACCAACTCCTCCTATTTCAGCAACAAATTTAATCAATATTTATTGAGTGTTTATAGTGAGGCAATGTGGTGCAATGCAGAGAGCACAGGAGTTGGAGTCAGAGGATTCAGTTCAAATCCTGTCCCTGTCATTTACTCTTGTGTGATCTTGGGCAGGTCACTTCCCCATCCTCTTAGATCCTCAATTTCCTCATCTGTAAAATGGAGGGAAAGGGGGCCTAGCAGGTAGACTAGAATATCTGTAAAATTATTCACTCCTGTGAGTGTAGAGCACACACTATTCTGGATACAAATATAGGGTTCCAATCTCATAGGGAAATTTGTTGGGTACACAGACAACTATAAATTTCAAAAATGTACTTGATAGCAAGTATTGGCTGCAAATAGTGTCACATGAAGCTGGGGCCAGAGGATCAAGGTGGGGAGGGGGACAGCCAGAGCCAAAGCTGCCTTCCTGGGAGGAAGGTTCCTCCTTTATCTCATCTTCCCCTTATTTTCCTTTTCCATACTAGTCTGCATTTTCCAAAATTAATCTCTCCATTTTTAATTTTAAGGAATTTATTAGTAAGTGTTTTGGGTTCTTTCTGTACTCTGCTTCCTAAAAGAAAAAAAAAATTACAGTATAAACAGGGCTGGAAATCAAAAGGTCAGGGTTCTAGTCTTGCTGAGAGGCCTAAGGCAAATTACTTCCCCTTCTTGTCCTCAATTCATCTATAAAATTCAGAGGGTTAGACCAACTGAGCTCTGAGGGTCCTTCCAGAACCTTCTGTGTTATAATTTTGCCTTCTGAGATGTCCCCACCATCCCAGCCAGGTCTACATTCTTTGTTCTAAGGTCATTCCAACCTCTGACATTGTGTTTTAAGGGCTCTTTATGCTCTGCCATTCCATGTTCCCTCTAAGGACCTTTCCCCCTCTGACATTCCCTTGTTCTAAGGGTCCCTCTCTCCTAACAGTTGAGGAATCAATCATGAATTTCTGCATAAAAATGTCAAAAACCTATTTAGAAGGATGGGCTCTGTAAATATTAACTCATGTCCATTTTGACATTTCTCCAGGTTAAATACAGATGCAGGAGCTAATTTTTATGTAAATATCGGGAATTAGCTGTTTCCAAAGGTCTTTACTGGGATAGGAAGCCTTGGGCTTGAAAGAAGATGCCAGTGCTCAGAGAGGAGACTGATTGTGTGGTTCTGAAATTGGCTCATGGGAACAAAGCTGTGCTATTTGCTTTTTGGATGGAATATCAAGTTGGTTTTGCTGAATGGGGTTCAGTGTAGGCCCTTTTAGTTCAGCCACTTTGAATCTCACAAAAAGTAGGCAGCTTCCCTTGTGTCCTTTTTTAAATTGATTTCCACCACATTATTACAGCGCACTGGCCCTAGGCCAGGGAAAGTCATCACTTGGGAAATTCATCAAAAATTGACTCATTGATCACTTGATCTGACATGATAATTAGCACTTGTTAATCTTTATCTCACTGCTTCTGGTTCTTCTGGCGAAAGTTAGGGGAAGGAAATCCCATTGATTCTGAAGAATCCCAACGGAAATTTTTATCACTTCCCTGGAGGACCATCTCTCTCCATCAGGATCAGTCAGGTGACAGGCTTATACTTTGAGTACAACTCAGCCCTTCTCTGCATCAGCCACCAGCCACTGAGGCTGGAAAATTCAGTCTCCAGGGTCTGTCCCAGCCCAGAATCTTGGTGTCTTGGGGACCAAAAGGGACCTTAGAAAGAATCTATTGCAAATTACTCTTTCCACAAAGGAGGGATCAGAGAAACAGAGTGAGGAGGGGCTTGCCAAAAGCAATGCCGGCCAAATGTGGACAGTAGGTCATTCCAGCTGATTTGCATTGCTTAAGGTTTACAGGGATCTGATAAGCTAAGAAAAAGTTTGTCCTCAAATGCCAAAGGGGTCTGTTTCTCATCCTAATTGTCAAGTTCATTTCAGGAAGGATGTTGTCATCTCATGGACCTGTCCTATGCTATAATTCTTTGCTAATAATAAAATCACTTATGTAGAGCACCTTCCCTCTGGAGAACATGAAGCAATTGCACATCTCTGCTCTCTTGTCCTCACTGGGGCCTATGAATGATAGGCAGGGATAGGTATTTCACAGATGGACAGTAGAGAGGTTGTCACTTGCCCAAGGTCACACAGTAAACCAGTTGTAAAACCTTGACTCCTTGACCCTTGGGGGAGGAAGGGGGGAGGGTTGTGCTTTATTTCCTTTAGATAAAAGATAGAACCATACATTTACTCCTGGGAAGATACTTGAAAGTTCATTTTGATAAGAAGCAGAATATCACATGAAAGAACAAGCAGGCTCTGTTAGCATGAAGAAATTCTCCAGATATAATCCCTTTGCATGATCCTATTCTTGCTGCTACAGCTTTGGACCTGAATTTGGAGGTAGGACAGCCAAGTGGTTGGACAACATGGCTATAATCATGTTAGAGGCTTATGTAGTACTTGTGTTTTTTAACAAATATTGATATTTTGGTTTTTATATTCCTTCATTTCCCAATGTGTGCCTTTCTTGATATACATTTCTTTTTTATTTTTTTTATTTTTTTTTTTAGGTTTTTGCAAGGCAGTGAGGTTAAGTGGCTTGCCCAAGACCACACAGTTAGGTAATTATTAAGTGTCCTGAGGCTGGATTTGAACTCAGGTACTCCTGACTTCAGGGCCAGTGCTCTATCCACTGCGTCACCTGATATCCATTTCTTTTAATAAAAGAAATGAAGCAAAGTTATCTTTTTTAAGCTTAACAACAAACACATAGAATACAACATATGCAGTCTTCCACCCCCATTTTCTTTTGCCTTTACAAAGAAGGGAGAGAAGAGGTTGTTCACTATTTTCAGCATCCTCAAAGCACACACACACACACACGCGCGCGCGCGCACATATATATATATATTTGAATAGCATTTTCTTTTTATTTTTAATTTAATAGTATTTTATTTTTTCCAATTATATGCAAAGACAATTTTCAGCATTCAGTTTTTTAAAGATTTTGAGTTTCAAATTTTTCTCCCTTGTTCCTTTGCCTTCTCCCTCCCTAAGACATCGAGCAATGTGATATGTTAGATATACTAAAGCAAACTCTTTACAACAAACCTATGAAATAGGTATTGCCTGTGTTATATTATCCCCTGCAAAAACCAAGGCTCCCAGAGGTTGGGGCTTACCAGGGTTGCCCAATTAGAAAATGTCAAAGTCTTGATTTGAACAATTTCTCTGGCTTCAACTCCAGTGTTCTTTCCATCACAGCCATGCCAAGACCTTGATTTGTTCTTTCCTCTGTTTTTTGAAGAGTATGTCTCAAGAGTCTAGTTGTCTAGAGACAAGTAGCTTCTCAGGTTGGAAAGTTAGGGCATCGTCAGACCCTCCAGATGATTGCCGGACTCCGGAAGGGAGGGGTCCCAGGAGGCCATATGCGTTGTCTTAGGAAACATTATATTTTGTTCCTGCCTTTTGTGGACTTGAGACTCGAGTTGGCTGTGGCTTACTTATCCTTTTCAAAGAATTTCTCAGTCTGTATGAAAAGATTTACTGAAAATTATTTTTTGGTCTATCTTTACCCACAGATCTGAAATAAGAGAAGATAAAGAAAGCAACTTCAATCTTCTGGGCTTTACAGGATCCAAATCGGTGAAATAATGGCCCCCTATACCCTTCTCCTCGGTTTATTCACTGTGACTGTACTCTCCCTTCTGGACAGCAGCTCAGCCTTCCTGTCAAGCCAGCGCCTCAAAGGGAGATTCCAGAGGGACCGGAGAAACATCCGTCCAAATATCATCCTTGTCCTGACAGATGACCAGGATGTAGAACTTGGTAAGAGACCCCAGACGTGAGAGTGAGTCTGCTAAGGAAAAAAATTGCAAATCATCTTTGATATGGTTTTGAGGCCAAAGCTGCACAGCACTCCCAGGTGAAGTTGGAAAGAATGATCTGGTTCCAAAGCAACTTGACAGGGGTTTGTCTTACAAATAGATCTGGATGGTTTTTGGAAACTTTATTGCACTGTAGTAATTCTGACTGTAATAACAGCATCTCTCCCAGTTTGTTGTGAGGAACAGTTGAGACGATATTTATTCGTGAGGTTATGTGACATGCCCAAGGTCACTCAACTTAAAAGCATCAGGTGTCTGAAACCAGGTCCTCCTAATTCCAGGGCCAGTGCAATTTTCACTGTGCCACTGGGCTGTCCCATGAGATGATATTTGTAAAGCACTTGTCTGAAAACACATGTCTAAAAGGTAGATTTTCCAGTTGTTCTCCCTCTTCCCAACCCGCCCCCCCCCAGCCCTCTCCTGATGAAACTGTTCTTTAGTCCTCAGGGATTGAGGGGCTCCAGACTGGAAGGGGGAGGTGTTGACACTGGCAAGCATTGGCCCCTGTGACTGACTAGCTTCACATCCTTTGCTTGCTTTTTGCCTCCCCTCGGAGACAGTGTTATGCCAGCTCACTTGAGATCAACCAGGTAAGACTTGGAAACTGACTGGTAGTTATCAATCAACCTATTGAAGACCCCCCTGCTTGAGAGGGTGCCTCTGCAGAAAGGATGACAGACAATCCAAATGAAAATCCACTTGATCACACTTCTTTAGAGCAGATTTCCTTAGTTATGGAATGAAATAGAATTAAGCATGTATTAAGTACATACTATAAGCTATGTACTGTGCTAAGGGCTTTTATAAATACTATTGCATTTGGTCCTCACAACTACCCTAGGACTGTTAATTATCTCCACTTTACAGATGAAAAAACTGAGGCAGGCAGACATCAAAAGATCTGCCTAGAGTCATATGACTAGAACATGTCTGAAGCTGGATTTGAACTTGGGTCTTTCAGTCTCCAGGCCCAGCATTCTTATCCACTGTGCCATCTGGCTGTTGTTGGCTAAAAACCCACTTCTTTCTATATCCCTTATCCAGTAGAAAAAAACAGACATTGATATTTTAGCTGCTGAGAAAAGGTGATTTCTATGAAACTAGCTCACTTTGTGTAACAACTTGTCTTAATGATCATAAGAATAGATTTTCCCAGAAGTTATATGAAGAAAGAGAACTTACCAAAAGGAAGCAGGCAACTCCCAGAGGATGTTATTGATAATCTTGTTGTATAAGAGGCAGATCTGCCAGCCAGTTGTGTTTAAGATTACTTATATTCTATAATTATGAGGAGTATTTGTGGTGGAGGAAGTTTCATATTTCTGAGCAAAATTTTGACAAGAACACTTCCAAATTACTCTTAGTCCCCAGAAACATTGCCCGTTTTTATGTATTTAATAAATGCAATGTGAGTCCCATAGAATGGCAACCAGGGCCAAACTCCCTTTGGAGTGTATTGATTTGGGAGTTGAGGGGGTGATATGATCAGACCTGAGTTTTAGGAATATTATTTTTACAGCTGAGTGGGGAGAGACCTGAGGCAGAGAGACCTATCAGGAGCCTATTACTATAGTCCAGACATGAGGAAATGAGGGCCAGCACCACGGTGTTCAGGAATCATACCTGGGAGATACAGGTTTGAAAACTGACTAGCTGTGTGACCATGAATAAGCCACTTCAACCTGTTGAAGACCCCCGGCCCTGGCTTGAGAGGGTGCCTCTGCGGAAAGGGTGACAGACAATCCAAATGAATGGGTCTCCATTATAATAATAAATAATGGGTCTCCATTTCCTCATCTGTAAAATGGCAACAAAGAATACTTCTGCCACTCATCTTCACAAGGTTGTTTGGAGCATATGGTTTTTGGAAACTTTATTGCACTGTCGTAATTCTGACTGCAATAACAGCATCTCTCTCCCAGTTTGTTGCTAGGAACAATTGAGATGATATTTATTGGTGAGGTTATGTGACTTGCCCAAGGTCACTCAACTTAAAAGCATCTGGTGTCTGAAACCAGGTCCTCCTAATTCCAGGGCCGGTGCAACTTTCACTGTGCCACTGGGCTGTCCCATGAGATGATATTTGTAAAGCACTTAGCACATTTAAGCATACAGTAGGTGCTTAATAAATACTTGTGTTTGATTTTAGCAGATTACTGCCAGGATCAAATATAAAATCCCTTGTTTGGCTTTTTAAAAGTCCTTCCTAACCTGCATTCCCTTGCCTCCTTACCTTCTGTCCACATAATCTGTGATTCTTTAACACCTATCATCTTAGACACACCGTCTCCTAATGCTGTGTGTTTTTTCCCAGCTGCCCCCATTCCTCAGCTCCTCCTCCCAAATTCCCTGGCTTCCTTTTCATCCCAGCTAAAATTTCATCTTCTCTGAGAAGCCTTTTGCAATCCCTCATAAGGCTACAGCTTCCTTCTAACATTATCTTTCATTTGCCCTCCACCTATTTTGGTGGCATGCTGTCGCTCCCCATTAGACTGTAAGCTGCTTGAGGACAAGGTCCTTTGCCTTTCTTTACAGACAGGGCCCTATGTAGTCAGCTGTTATGACTGTGGCCCGATTGAAGTGGGATATCAACTTGAAGCCCATCACCTGGGAGAGCAAATCAGGCTTGAGCCAGTCAGCCCCTGGGTGGTTTTGCCGGCAGCCGTTGTCCAGTATCAGCTGGCTCTGCTTGTAAAAGGAAGGGAGTTGTGGGCGTGCTTTGGACAAAGGAGTCAGAGAAAAACCACAGTAGGTTTTTGATCCAGCAAAGGTTCTCTTCCTCTTGTAAGTTCTCAGTATCCCAGGCTTCAGATCAGTGGCCTAAAGTGTTTCTTCTTAACAGATAAGCCAAAGCTTTGTAGCAGTTGAGCTGACTTTGAAGATGGGTTGAGTTCCTTCTAGGAGGTGGGGAAATGACAATGCTTTTGAAACCACAAGACAGACTCAGTTCAATAATGCATGTCCCAAAAAGCTGAACCCATTAGCTCACAGTCTGGTGCAACTTGCAGTCCAGAGGGTGGTCCTAAAAAATTTATCGTCTGCTATTTTCTGCTCCTCTGTGATGCGGCTGTACTACTCTTCTGGGTTAGAGCCTTCTTTTCTAAGATAATCCAAGGCCTCTTTCCAATTTCAAGCACAGTGAACAGCTGTCCACACCAATTAAGGTCTGGCTAGAGCAGTGGTACCTGATAAAGCTAAGATTAGAGATCCATCCTGTTCCCTTAATTGACGTGGGTGATTTTTTTTTTTGCACAGTGTTTTTTATTCTTTTGCTTCAAGTGGTGGACAGGCCCCCAGGTAGCTAATTGAGATTGTCACAGGGGTTAATTCTGAGCATGTCAGAATCACTCAGCTATCTGCTTGTTGATCAGTAAGCTGCATGGGGCTAGATTTCCAGAAAGGTTAGGAAAAGTCCATGTTTGAATAATCCATGGAGACTTTTTCTATTTCAGACAATTCTCTATTTTAGAGATTAAGGAAGAAAGACAACACTGGAGCCATCACTGGGAGGGGCTTTGTAAAGGTGTAGGCATTGTCACAGACTTAATTTCCAGGAATAATAACAATAGCAACAATAGCTAACTATATTTAGTGACTTAAAATTTACCAGGCATTTAACTCGAGATATCTATGATTTGATTCTCACAATAACCTTGTAATGTTGGTATTATTAATATTCCCAAATCATAGATGAAGAAACTGAGACTGAGAGAAGCTCAGCCTAGAATCACAGAGCTAGCAAGTATATGAAGAATTCATACTCAGGTCTTCTCGACTCCATATCCAATGCTTTATCCACTACACCATGGGCATGGGCGTCCAACCTTTTAGCTCTTCAGAATTGCACCACCCAACAAAATCTTGTCAAGAACTGCATATAGAATGTAATATTTATTTCTGATTATTATGCAAAAACATTACCAATGAGTATAATAATAAAATGCAATAATACCTCATGAATGGACTTTTTCTGCAAGTTGGACACCCCTGCACCATGCCATACAGCCTCAGAGAAACCAGATGTTACTGGTTTAATTGGTGCCGAGAACAATGTTGGGAAACAAGTGGGAGGTGGAGGAACAGTGTCCCCTCCAGAGACTCAAGCTTCTGAATTATGGTACTGCTGTTAGTGCCCTAAGCCTGGGGAGAAGGCTGTACTTTTGAGAGGTGTTCCAACTCTCAATTTGATTCAGCAAACAATTATTGAGCACCCACTATGAGCATGCAGAGCTAATTAAAAGGCATCTGTGTCCTTAGAGAACCTAAGAGTAGGAGAGAGATGGGCTCTGTCCTACCCAATGTTCTGTGAGAATTCATCCAAAGAAGAGATCAGTCAAATCAATTAGAAATTTCTATTTTACAAGAATTACTTGCTTTGGGGAAAATTTTGTATATTCTTACCTGTTAAGTGCATTATCTATTTACAAAAATATTTGATTGATTGGTCTAGTTTTGAGAATGTTAAGAGGTGATTAGAAGGTGCAACTAGGTGGTGGAGTAGATAAAGCACTGGCCCTGGAGTCAGAAGGACCTGAGTTCAATTCCAGCCTCAGACACTTAATAATTACCCAGCTATATGACCTTGGGCCAGTCTTTTAACCCCATTGCCTTGCAAAAAAAAAAAAGATGTGAGTCTAGGCCCAATGACTCTCTCAGGTTACCAGGGTACAGATTTGCCCCTCCTTAGAGCAAGTCACTACCCTTTCTGGATTCAGTTTCCTCATCTGTAAAATTGAGGTCTAGATTATCTCTAATATTCTGTCACTGACAGCCTTGTTTAAGTCACTGCCAACTAAGATTCATTAAAAAGAATGCTGAAGTATCTCTGAAATACAGGTAACAGAAAACTTATATATAAATAGGTCCTTTACCTCCATGTATTATTGTTCAATTGTGTCTGGTTCTTCATGACCCCTTGGCAAAGGTACTGGAGTGGTTTGCCATTTCTTTCTCTAGCTCATTTACAGATGAGGAAGCAAGTGGTGTTGTGACTTGCCCAGGGTCACCCAGCTAGTGTCTGAGGTCAGATTCTCCCTAACTTTATACCCAGTCCTCTATCCTTTGAGACACCCAGCTGCTGCCTCCTTCCCTAGGATGTTGCATAAAATAAGGTATATCTATATTGTTAAGTGCTTCATTCCAACTATAGAAATGCAGTCATAGTTCTGAATTCAGTTTAAATCAGCAAGCATTTATTAATCTTCTGTGGTGCTGTGGTAGGGAGGAAGAGGTACAAATACAAAACAAAGCAATCTGTGTCTTCACGGAATTTGTCATCTCCTAAGAATTAATCCAATGATAATCACTTATTAAGGGCTTACTGTATGATGGAGATAATAAGGAAAAACTGAATCTACCCCTGCCCTCAAGGAGCTTACATTTGAACACAGCAAATACCTTGTATATTTTGAGTGTGTACAGAATAGACACTAAATGCAGACAAGGTAGTTTTGAGAGGGTCTGCACCTGCTGCTGGGACAAGGTGGGGATGTCATCAAAGATTTTGTGAAGGAGACTCTTAAGCTGAAGAGATTCCAAGAAGTGGAAATGACAGGGGAGAGTATTCCAAGCATGGAGGAGAGCAGGTGTAAAGGCCAGAGATGGGAGATGAAGCACATGGGCAGGATGCCAAGAAGGCCAGTATGACAAAGATGCAGAGTGTATAGGAAGGCAAATAAAAATCTAAGAACTCTGAGACTAGGTTATAGAGCCTGCAATGCTTCTGGAAGTCTAGCAAAGGAGAAACAGAATCCTCACACCTGGGCTTGGGGACAGTCAATGTGGCAGCCAAGTGGAGGATGGATTGGAGAAAGGAGGTAGGAAGACCAAATAGGAGGTTTTTGCAATAGTACAAAGGAGAGAGATGATGAGGCTTTACTGAAGGTGGTGCCCATGGGAGTAAAGAGAGAACATATTCAAGAAACACCTGGTGAATTATACTCATAATCTATACAGGCACATATACATGCACATTTGTATACATAAACACATGGAGTCAGCTAGTGGTAGAGTGAATAGAGTGCTGGGCCTGGAGTCAGAAAGTCTCATCTTCATGAGTTCAAATCTGGGCTCAGGTACTCAAAAGCTGGGTAATCCTGAGCAAATCACTTAATTCTGTTGGTCTTAGTTTCTTCATCTGTAAGATGAACTGGGCAAACCATTCAGTATCTTTACCAAATAAAATCCCAAATGGGGATCACGAAGAGTCAGGCATGACTGAAAAATAGCCAAACAACAAAATATGTGTATGTGTATATATAGATCTGTGTATGTATGTGCCTATATACATATGTGTATATGTGTATTTGTAATCATATGTGTAAATGTGTGCATGTAGTAGATGTATATAAAATATAATTTTATTTCAATATAGGTTTTCTTGGAAATCTTCTGTATTTCATTTTAAGCATTTAGAAACATCATTCTCAGAAGGGATCCATAGGCTTCAGCAGATTGCCCTTGGGACAATGAAACTGACTTGAGCAAGGAAGGATCTGGTCAGATATGTATTTAAGATTATCACGGGGCGGCTAGGTGGCGCAGCACCAGTCCTGGAGTCAGAGGACCTGAGTTCAAATGTGACCTCAAACACTTAATAATTACCTAGCTGTGTGGCCTTGGGCAAGCCACTTAACCCCATTTGCCTTGCAAAAACCTTAAAAAAGAAAAAGACTATCAAGGTAGCCACAGTTTGGAGCATGGATTCCAGAAGGGGGATTTTTTTCATAACAAGGAGACCAATAATTATGTTTGCAGTGATCCTGGTGAGAGATGGCAATTCTCTGAGCTCAGGTGTGTGGAAAGAAAAAATGAAGGAAAAAAAATGAAGAGAAAGAGTTTCAAACAACCTTAACTGTCAAAAATTTCATTGCCATTGGGTAGAAATAGAATTGGTTAGTCATATACCTTAAAGCAAGTGAGTCCCTTGTGGCAAGTCTGCCTTGGACACTAGGAAGATCCTCTGTTCAGCCCTACAGAAATCAAAGTTCATCTCAGTTTATGTGGTACCCTTCCCTGTTCCAAGCAGATCAGAATACAGGGCTTCTTAGTATACTCAGTACTTCCCAGATTAGTCCATAGTGATTTTTTTTTGTTAACCAGTCATCAATACTTTAGTCCTTAATTCTTAAAATCCACAAACTTAGAAAACAAACAGAACCCTTCCACTTATGTCCTACCCCTTTATATCTAATTTCAGTCTTCTTTCCAGCAAATTTGATGCCACTTTATAGTAATGGAAAGGATAACAAAAGTCATCTCATCTAAACCCTACACAGATGTACATTTCTCCAAGGAGCAATATCTCCTCAGAGCTTCTATTTAAGCAACTCCAAGAGACAGAGATCTCACTACCTCTCATTGTTAAGACATTTTCCCTCAAATTAAAGAGAGAGTTCACCTTCACAAAGGTACAGAGAAAATGAGACTTCTAATCAGTGAGTGGGACCTTGGCTGAGATCATAGGTTTAGTTGATTCAGTGTAACAGACTCTTCCTAAGTACCTGTTGAGTGCAGGTTCCCATGGTATCTCCTAGAGGAGATCTAGAGATAAACAATATGTGATCCCAGCTTTTAAGGCAGCTATCAGGGAGAGAGATGACATGATACTAATAAATATAATACAAAATAGAGCAACTAACAAGCATTAACTACTATGCTAAATGCTGAGAAGTATCCCCTAATCTCAAAGAGTTTATGTTCTATCAGAGTAGACATATACTTTTACATGTACATATTATATTCAGGACAAATACAAAATTAGGGAGATGGGGAACTGGTAGTTTAGAGGGATAGGAAAACCTTCATGTAGAAGTTAGTTCTTAAGGGATGAGGCAGAGGGTGTGTGTGTGCGTGTGTGTGTGTATGTTTCAGGTATTGGGGGGGACAACCAATGTAAAGATGTGGAGATGGGAGAAGGGGTGTTGTGTTTAAGGGGCAAAGAGAAAGCCAGTCTGGAGGAATCATACAATTTGAGAAAGAGAATAAAGTAGGATGAGGCAAAAATGATAGTTTGAAGCCAATTTGTGAAGGCCTTTAAAAATAAGAGTAGAATTTGAGTTGCAAAGTGCTGCGTAAGATAGAAGGAAGGAATTATCCTTACCGACTGGGAGGATGAGAAAGGCCTCCTAGAGTAGCAGGATAACTTTGATCTGGCCTTGAGGGCGGGTAGGATTTCAACAGACTGAGAGAGCAGGGAGGACCTTCCGGGATATGGAGGTGAGACAACACAATCTGCATCTTTCTCCCACTTTCATCATTGACTTCCTCTCTTTGTGGTCAAACTATAAAAGGTTGATTTGTGGAAAGGAGGTATAGGGGCTTTCCATCTGAGATCAACTTCTCCCTTCCCCATCTGCTAGCAAAGGGAAGCCACACCCTGTCTTATGGACTGGATTTCCAAGGGAGTGACTCTGAATCCCATGTCCTGTGAATCTTGGGGCCAGATGGCTTAAAGCCTGGCTTGATAATGCCCAGGTCCTAAACACCACGGAGGAAATGTGGGCAGCCAGTTCAACTCTTTCTTGTTACCACCTCCTGGCACCCACACTGACCCACAGAGGAAAAAAAGAACAAGAAGGGAAAAAATATATCTGGGTGTTGTCATGCCAGAGCTGAGGAAAAGCTAATTGTGACCTACCCTGGAGATTAGCTTTCAAAACACATTCTTCTAAATTTTCAGTCTGGCAATAATCAAAATCATTCCAGTTCTTGATGCCAGCTCACCATGGGGAAAACTTTGGGGGTAGGAGGGAGGAGGGGAACAGAGAACAGAACTGTAGGCTGGGCTTGGCCTCAGAAGATTGCTCTTCCCCTTATAGGCACTAATGAAGAAAAGGACCTTTGCTCATCTAGGATATTTTCCTTACTCCTAGATCAGAGCATCTCCCCTCCATCCATTCCAATTAATCTAAGATGTGGACCTGTCACTTTTATTTGGCTATAACTGTGGGGGGGGGGGTGGGGATTTTGAGGAACTGCTGAGAAAGTCAGTCCAATTACAGTTTCCTCCTCTGTTGGAATAGTAGGAAAATGACTTACCATAAAACTGCTGACCTTGATTTGTATACCCTACTTCTGACTTTGGACAAATCACTTCCCCTCTATCAGCCTCAACTTTTCCAATATTTAAAATGGAAATAATGGTGACTTGTACTACCTGCTTCACAGAAGGGCAATGGTTCTGTAAATCTTAAAGGACTGTAGCAGTAGAAGTAGCTCTGTGGGGTAGTTGCTTTCCCTTTGACCATAGTACCAAAGGTGAGCCAGTTGACTTTAAGAAAGTAACTATAAGTTACTATATAGTTGCTTATAGTAACTATAAGTTACTCTGAGTTCTATAGCATTTTACTATTTATAAATCAAGCACTTTTCAGATTCCATACTACCATGCATCTATTCATGATAACTCCCTGGGGTAGAAAACATGAATTATTATCCTTATTTTAGAGATGGAGGTAAGTTCTGGCATGGAGACAAGAGGACTGTGGTCTTTCTCTTTTTTAATAATCTATTTTATTGATATCTTTTTTCTTTCGATCAAAGTCATTCCCCAATAACTATCCCTAATCACTATTCTCTTATAATAAAGAAAAGCTAAGCAAAAATATCCCCTACAAAAAAACCTGTCTGACAAGTTATACCATATTCTTTCCCAGTCGTCCCCAACCTCTTTGCCTGGAGGAAGGAGGTCTGTTTTCATTTTCTTTTCATCAAGGATTTTTCCACCATTCAGCATCCTCCCATGGACGTCTTCTCTTGGTTACAATTATTTAGCTCTTTACTTGTTCATTCAAATTTTCTTGTGGTTCTCTAATCTCATATTTGTCCATTCTTACTGCAAAATGACTTTCCATTCCATTTCTATACCATTGTTTCTTCCAACTGTTCTCCATTTTGTTTCCCATTGCTATCACAGTGAGTAGTAGTGTTGTGGATATTTTAATATGAGACCTTTGTTTTTGACTTTGACTTCCTTGTATGTGTGATATCTTTTGCAACTGCATATTATCTATTACATTCTATACCTTTCTTCCTTAACTCCTCCTCACATTTAATAGATATTTGTTAAAACTGAAGTAGAGAGTGGAATATGTTGGCACTCACCTATGATCACATTAGGTGAGCTATCCAGACCATGGAGGATAGTGGAAAGTTCTCCAGGATCACATAGCTAGTAAATGGTAGGATTTGAACCCAGCCCTGCTTGACTCCTAAGCCATCACTGTCCACAGTGACTCAAGATAGTGATAGCCAAGTTTTCATTCAGATGCTGTTGTCATCAGAGCTGGCAGAATGGAGGAGAAAAATTAATCACATAATCTCTCAGACAATAAAATGTTCGTTAATGAAAAATCCAATATTGCTCCTTCACACATCTGCTTAATTGATTTCAGGTTCAAGAGCAAGTTTTCCTTGATGGCCATACCATGCTAAGTCCTCAACAAATCCTTCCTAGTCATTTACACCCTGCTTCAAACAGGGTTTTAATATCCCCCACTGTAGTAGATGCCTCATTTAAAAAACAGATAGGAGGAAATCCAATATCATTATTTTGTATTGAGTTACACACACACACACACACACACACACACAGAGTGTAATTATTGCTAGCTGACAGACGTGAGCAGATTCCAGCACGAGGGTGGAAATCAAATATAATTGGAAAACAAAAGGATTTCCTCTCCTCCGATACTGGCCCCAGATTCCTGTGTTGCCCTTCAGGCTCCCTTCCTATTGTAGACAGAGCCCTTCTTAAGAAGCCAGTTCCTCCAGCTTGGATTTGGCCACAGAACAGGTATTATAACTGGACAGGCTTTTCAGAAGCTGATCCAGCTACATTGCAAGCATTCCAGAAACCCTTGAGGAACGGATGAGAGCAGGCAAACAAATATGAAGCCTGTGGTTACAAGAAAACAGTCCCAAAGATTGGGGAGCATGCTTTGAGTTTTGTTTTCTACCTTTACTCATTTTTGTCCCATTTCCCACCCACCCAAAACTGGAAATCCCTTCCTCCACCTAACTAAACCTTAGCTGCTCTTCAAGGAAGGCCCAGTCCTAGACTTCAATTGGAGGATCATAGATTTACAGTTAGAAGGGAAGCTAAGTATCTTATCTGAGGTTACACAGGTAATACAAGCCAGGAATTCAGCCTTACTCTCAAGTAACTTACCCTCTAAAGGGATGGAGAAAGAGTAATGGAGTGGGAAGAGCTATACAAATGTGTTATATCCTTTGTAAAAAAAAATAAATTTTAATGCCATATTTCTACATTTTGTGTCCCACTTTCTTTTTAAAGAGGTGAGGGAGAAAAAAAGGCCAAAGGAGAAAAGTGTCTGATCTGAGGTTATATCGGTATTAAGTAGTAGCAGTAGGATTTGAACCTAGCTCTCCTAGTTCAAAATCCATTTCACTTTCCATAATTCCATGTTGCCTTGTCAGTCAACAAATTAATGGCAGAGTAAGACCTGGAACCCAGGTATCCCAGCTCCCCGTTCAGGGCTCCATCCACTAGATCATGCCATTTGTGATCAGTTTCCCCAGGGGACACTTCAGGCTCATGGAGGCCTCCTTTTATCAGGTTCCCCAAATTAAATCAAGGCTGCTTCCTGAAATCAAAGTCCCCGGGTCTGCATGTGACAAGAGAGAGGCTGGGGAGTTGGGGGTGACTTTACCCAGAGCCCAGCACAGCAGGGAGGTTCCATCACAGGAAAGAAAACAGTTTTCTGTTGTTCTCTCGACATTTCCAGGCTGGTTTGGCTTGTTTAAAATATTTAAGGCTGGCCTCTTGAGCTCAGCACGGAAGGGTATTCCAGAGCCTTACCTGCCATCAGAGCTGTCAGTCTGCATTAGTTCTAGCTCTTGGGCTGTGGAAGGCGATTAGATCATATGTTTTTGTATTAAAGATGGTTGATTTATAGAGCTGTGTCATTACAGCAGTTTTATTAAACCAGGTTACTGTCCCCAAGGGGAGGCTTAACATGGAGTGCTATTTATGCACAGATGCCTCTGTCATTTAAGGGGATTGTTAAAACTGTACTTTAATAGCAGAATAACAAAATCCTCCTTCAACCAGCCTGTTTGTTCAGGGGTGAGCTCACTCGGCAAGCAGACTGTGCTTAGAGCTGGCACACCAATGCAACATCCTCTTGATTGCCACAAAAATTAGAGGGATAACAATATAAGCATGAAAGGTTTTTTTTTTAAGGGAATAAAAAAAAACTCCACAAGCAAGAACCGGCCTTGCATGTTCTGGCTACTTCCTTTTAACTAATGTTATGTTTCAAGCTAGTTACTGCCAGAGAACCCATCCACCAGGTAGCTATTGTCCTCTTTCCAGCTAAAGGTCAAGGATGACCTTGAACTATCAGCCATTTTTCATTCCTCCACTACTAAGGAAATGTGCCTGCATAGGCACAGAAGGAAACATTGGGTATGCTTCTGTTATCTCTTCTGATCATCATCAGCAAGTGTTCATTGAATGTGTCATGAATGTGTGCAACCATAGTGACCAGTCCAAGATTCACTGAGTAGAGGGTACAGTTGCTAACTCCAAGGAGCTTTTTTTCCAGGTTCCTTCTATTGCTGCTTTCATTCATTTATTCATCAAACATTTTATGAAACACCCAAATATGTCCATAGTACTATGCTTTTGAGAAGGTGGGCCTTCTAATTACCTAGCTGTGTGACCTTGAGCAAGTCACTTAACTGCCTTACAAAAATACAAACAAAAAAAAAAAGAAAAGGAAGCATAGAGTCGCTGCTCTCAAGATGTTTGTTTTAGGTAAAGATTATCTAGTTCAGGGGTCCTTAAACCAGGTCCCAAGGTCCATGGATAGATTTCAGAGGATCCAAGAATTTAGGGCGAAATTACATCTTTTATTTTCACTCAACTCTTTTTTTACAGATTGTGTCTCTCTGTTTTACCCAGGATGAAAATTCAGTGGCACCACTCATGGGCCTGATCCTAATTGGCACTGCCACCAAAGGGTAAACTGCTCAGTTTTTCCTCCCCAAGCAAATTATCCCCTTCTTAGGCAACCTGATAGTGTTCTGTTTCCCTATTTTTGTGTCACCTGTTGTAGCTCAAAACTCCTGAATTCAATGGATCTACCAGCTTCAACCTCCCCCAGGAACAGGGATTATGAAAGTGTCCTCCCTCATATGGTTTTCACTCATTTCTAATTGAAATTTAAAAAAAAAAATTTTAAAGATATATTGAGAAAGGACCCCATAGTTTCTCCCAGACTACCACAAGGGTCCATAATATAAACTCAAGATAGTGCTTCAGAACCCATAGACTAGCCCAATCCCCTAATATTACTTAGAAGAAAACAGACTTGGGTATATACCATGTAATATCTGTCTCATTGTACACAAGGAACAATTATCAATCACTTAGTTAAACTGTGAATCAGATGGTCCATCTGGAAAAGCAGCTCTTTCTCCCCCCACCCCCAACATTGGCATTTCAGTAAGTCTTCTAGAAGTTGGGCACAGTCCTGCCTTGGCAAAGTGCTCATTCAGAGTTTGACTAACTTTATTAATGCCCAAGATAATATATAATTTGTGCCAGCTGATGGCAGGAGGAGTTGATTAAAGTTGAGCTCTACATCCAATTTAATAAGGGGGGGACTGCATATCATCCTCGAGCCCTGGCATTGTCTAGACCCTCCCTCCACTCCCATGACTTTTTAAAAGGAGTGTGTGGCCTTGATGCCAGATATCTCACTGATATTTCTGAAACCTTACAATTGCTATCCAACCAAATAAGCTGTTTGGCTTTTACTTCTCCCTTCCCTGAAGGGCTCCCACAAGGCTTGGATGACTTCAGAGAAACCTAGCAGAGGAGGGTGCCATTGAAAGGGTGCATGCTGCAAAGAGGGAGGAGGCATGGTAGAGTGGAAACCTCATGGTTTTGGAGTCAGATGTCTTGGATTCTGTTAGGAGCCTTGCTACTGGCAGTGAATGACCACAACAAATCACCTCCCTCCTCGGGTGTCTCATCTATAAAATGAGGAGGTTGGAGCAGGTCATCTTTCAAGTTTGTCCTTTCTCTGAAGCCTGTCCCACTCTGAGAGGAAGCTTCCTAGCTTTCCTCTTACTTCCTTCTGGAGACTGTTTCTCACACTATTTGAGAGAAGTTTAGATATTAGAGAATGATGCTCTTTGATTCTTTGCTCTTGGGAACTAGAGATTGAAAACCAGAGCATCTAAATGGTTATTTTCAAAGTACAGAATCATGGTAAAGGATTCTCAGAATCCAATCAGGATGAATCTCTTTCTGAATTTGAAGCCCCTCCACATCTCACCCAAAAAACAGCCACCCACTACAGTCTCTAGAGGCTTGCTATCAGATAGTCAACAAGCATTTATTAAGCCCCTTTCAGACCAAACATTGGGCTACAAAGGCAAACAAACAAAAAAGAAACAATCTCTGTTCTTACCTTCTCTCCAAGAAGAAAATTTTCATGTATAGAATGTGAGTATGTGCAGAATAAATCCAGGTAAGAGAGGAAAAGGGCACTAGCATTTGGGGATTCAAGTCAAATGTTTGAGTACATTTTGAAGTTTTGAGTGCCTATTTGAACTACATTTCCTGCTTTGCCATCTCACTTATCACAAATAAGATTCCATCACTTCATCCAAAAGGGAGAATTCTTCTAAATGATTATAATATAAATGTGACTTCAAGTGCAAATGAGAGTAGTATCAAGTCTATACTGTTAGATAAATGAAGAACCAAAAAAAAAAAAAAAACGTCCATTGGAAGAGGAGAAATCAGGGAAGACTTCCTGTAGGAGAGGGCATTTGAGATGGGCCATAAAGAATAGAGAAACCATTCCAGCATGGAAGAGCAATATGACTGATAGCATGGATGTGTGTGTGTGTGTGTGTGTGTGTGTGTGTGTTGGTAAGGGAGGCTTGAAAAGACCAGCCTGAATACAGAGTGTTTCTTAACTTCCCTGACTTTCATCAAAGCTCAGTTCAAATACCACCTTCTTCCAAAGGTCTTTCCTGGCCCCACCAGTGACCAGTGCTTTCATCTTTCAGATTATCTTCCATCTTATTTGTATGTAATATACCTAGTGATGTATGTGTTGTCCTTCCCTATTAGAGTATATACTTCTTGAGGGTAGGGACTGTTTTTGCCTTTGTTTATGCCCACATTGCACACTAAGTGTTTAATAATTGTTTATTGTTGGGTCGGCTAGGTGGCGCAGTGGACAAAGCACCGGCCCTGGAGTCAGGAGTACCTGGGTTCAAATCCGGTCTCAGACACTTAATAATTACCTACTTAATAATTACCTAGCTGTGTGGCCTCAGGCAAGCCATTTAACCACATTTGCCTTGCAAAAACCTAAAAAAATAATAATTGTTTATTGTTGTGGAAGAGAAGGAGTAGAAGACAAAGTTTTGTCCAGAAAGGTGGCACAGTGGAAACAGCTAGGTGGTGCAGTGGCTAGAACTCCCTGGCTGAAGGGGTGGAGGGCCTGAGTTCAAAGCCAGCCTCAGACAATAGCTGTGTGACCCTGGGCAAGTCACTTAACTCTATTTGCCTCAGTTTCCTCATCTGTAAAGTGAGCTGGAGAAGGAGATGGCAAACCACTCCAGTTGGGGGACAGCTTGGTGCCACACTGGACCTGGAATCAGGAGGACTTGAGTTCAAATCCAGCTTCAACTACTTGATACAAACTGTGTGACCCTAGTCACTTAATCCCAATTGCCTTTCCAAAACAACAACAACAAAACACACATAAAAGGAAGAATATTCTGCTATGGTGGGACTTAATGACCAAGATTATCAATTTGGATTATAAAACCCTAGAATAGCTAAATGAAGTTGAGAGTGAGAGAGGACTTCTCCAGATCATCTCATCTTACAAATACTAAAGAACAACAAAATAAAAAACCCAGAGAAAGGAAATTGCTTGCCTGTCATCACCTTTCAAATTAGTGATGGAGCCAACATTAGACTCCAGATCTCTAGATTCCCACATGTATATGTTCTTGAGGATTTAGAAGAACAAGTGAACCTGTATCAGCTCTGAATGGGGTCATCCTGGTAGTTGTTCTATAGAATCATAGGGTTCCTTTATGTCTGTGATCATTGGTGGGGTTTGTTGTTCCAGGTTCAATGCAGGTGATGAACAAGACACGGAGGATCATGGAGCAAGGAGGGGCTCACTTCATCAATGCCTTTGTGACTACACCCATGTGTTGCCCTTCCCGGTCCTCCATCCTGACTGGAAAATATGCCCACAACCACAATACCTACACCAATAACGAGAATTGCTCCTCACCTTCCTGGCAAGCCCAGCATGAGATCCGTACCTTTGCTGTGTATCTCAACAACACTGGCTACCGGACAGGTAAGATTGAACCTACTAGTTTGGGGTAGCGTTCTGTAAAAGGAACTTGTCTGAAATTATTTCGAAATCTTCTCTTATTTAAAGTGGAAGTTGCCACATCTTGTGTGATCCTAACTGTGATTTAAGACTCGTTCCAGCTCTAAGACCCATAATCCTGGGAGAGGAATCTACCTCACTTTCTTACTGTTTGCCTTTTATTCATTCTAATACTCCTCTAGGCAAAAAGAGTCTGAAGAAAGAGTGGACCAGTTTTAAATTTTATTTTTTATTCTAAACAATGCTCCCCCCAAAAGATAATTTCAGTATATACAACACAATACAAAAAGAGAATTGTATATGAAACTGTGAATCTTCATTTCATATGACTTAGGCCTTGTACCATATATACATTTAAAAATATATAGTAATTCCACATAACACTTTCAAAATTTTCCTACTTGTCTGTGCTTTCTTCTATTCCTGTATGTGCATTTAAAAAAATGTTTGGTTTTTTCCTTTGGTATCACTGTTACTAACCCAAAAATCTCCTCTCAAAACTTCCCCCTTCCTGAAAGACAACAAAAACCCTCATAACAAAAAAAGTAAAAACAAACAAAAAGCATCCACATGATGCCTATGCATGCCCAATGACATAAAAATGTATTTTTTTTTGTACCTTGAGTCTAACATATTTCATCACCAGCCCTGTGAGGCATGGTTAACCCTAGTTCTTAAGTCTTTCATAGTTGTTTTTCTGTACTTTTTTGTTGTCCTTGTTCTCCAGGTTTTGCCTACTACATTCATCATTTTATACTTTACAAAGTCTCTAAAATTGTTTCATCATTTCTTATAGTTCTATAATATTCTATTACATTCATATACCAAAATTTGTTCAGCCATTCCCCAATTGATAAGGACTACTTTATGTCCTAGTTCTTTACTTTGCTTTTTCTCCCTTTTAATTGTTAATTAATAATCATTATTAATTAATCATAAAGATAAATAATTATTAATAGATAAATAATTTCAGGATTAGGAAATTTGCTTTGCTTGTAGCTATTTTCTCCTCAGTATTATTCTCTCTTTTATAACCCTCTTTGTCCTTTCTTTGTACTATTTTATATATTTTGTATATACAAATATATATATATATATATGTATATATATATATATATATATATATATATATAAGATTATGTATAATCAGCCCTCCTTTCTTTATCAGATGAGAGTGAGGTTTATCTGATGCCCCAGTTCTTCGGTTCCATCCTTCATTTTTGCACACTCTTCTTCTCACATACCCCAATTAGAGAAATGAAATTCCATTCTTTCTGCTGCCCCATTTCTTCCTTCTTTTATACTAATGTATTGCTTTTACTCTGTTCAAACTCTCAAACCAACCAGTCCATTCCTGAGGACTTCTATCTTTCTTCTTTGTTTCTTTCAATACCTTTGAAGACATTGAAATTCTGAAGAGCTCTGCTTCTTCTCTCCCCCTTAAAAGGTTAGATTTATATAATCAGATACCTCTCTCCAGATACTCAAATCAATTTACATTTCTGGGTTTCTCTATGGTTTCATATTTGTATTTCAACATTCCTAATTAGTTATGGTCTTTTCATCAGAAATACTCAAAATTCCTCTATTCTATTAAAAAGGTCAAATTTTTTCCTCTGTAAAATTTTTGTAGGACAAATATTCTTAATTTTAAGTTTATATGTTTTGCCTATCAGAATATCTTATTCCAAGATCTCCTCTCATATTAGTAGAAGTTGGCAGATCTTGTGTGATCTTGTGTGATCTATATGTTTGCAGTATTTTTCCTTTGACCTAGACGCTCTGTATTTTGCCTAATGCAGTGGTTCCTAATGTTTTTTGTTCTCCAAATCCCTTTCAACAACAGCAAAAAAGTGCTTTGAACCCCAGGGATAATTTAATATACTACTAAGGATATTCTTTACAATCATTTACTGCTCAATGGTCCATTAAAGAATTTTTAGTGTGAACCCCTTGAATCATTGTCATGAACTTCTAAATGGGAACCACTGGATTGTATCATCCCTGAAACTTTATCTTTTGGGATTTCTTGCAAGAGGTCATTAGTAGCTTCTTTCTATTTTAATTTTGCCCTCTGGTTCTAATAGACATGGGAAATTTTCATTTATGATTTCTTAAACTAAAGTATGTAGGCTTTTTTTAATCATGATTTTCAGGGAATCCAAATGATTCTTAAATTATCTCATTTTGACCTGTTTTTGGAATAGCTTTTAAAAAAATACCAGTGATTTGGCCTGTTTCTAGTGTTAATCTGCCAGACTCATTTTCTGTAGCATATTAGCTCAGTTGCATTGCATTAAAAAACCTTGGAATGGGATTCAGGAAACCTAAGCTTTCTTCTTGACTTAGTTAATGATTGTCTGTGGCAAGTCGTTCACTATATGTGCAGCCCCTGTGAAATATTCCATTTTGTGCGTTTTTTCCCTGAATCTGTTCATCCTGCTCTACTTTCTACTCTAACCTAAGAGTTTATGAGGCTTTTCATCCATTCATCTGAATTTCATAGAGATAGAGACTGGACCTGGGATTTCACTGATGCTCTCGGATGAGGAAACATCCTCCATACATTCTCTGCAACCTAGTCTTAGTTAAAGTACTGAGAGCTTAAACGACTTGTCCTGGGTCACACAGCCAATATGTACCAGAAGTCAAACTTGAACTCAGGTCTTCCTGGTTCCAAGTAAAAGTTCTTATCACCGTACCCCTCTATTGTCTTTCAAATATAATATCCTTATTTTAGAGATTTAGGAAAACTCAGACTCATAGGAATAAAGCGAGTTTTCTGATGTCAGTCCACATCTCTTAACTCCCAGTTTCCACTTCATCTGACAATACAACACATTGGTCTTTGTACAAAAGGGCAGTGCTGCTACCCACAGGCAGTAGGATGTGTGAATTTGAGTTGGTTTCTCAGCCATGAGGACAGGTTTATATTGAGCCAGCTTCACAATTTTCTGCTCAGTTTCCTCACTGTACAGAAGAAAGAACACTTTGGAATTTTAGTACCTATGTGAACCACTTTGTGCCTCAGTTTCCTCATCTGTCAAGTGAGAGAGATGGAAGAGAAAGCATCTAAAATCCTTTCTGGTTCTAAATTCCTTCAAGAGTTATCCTGCGGGGGCAGCTAGGTGGCAAAGTGGATAGAGCACTGGCCCTGGAGTCAGGAGTACCTGGGTTCAAATCCGGTCTCAGACACTTAATAATTACCTAGCTTGTGTGGCCTTGGGCAAGCCACTTAACCCCATTGCCTTGCAAAAACTAAAAAAAAAGAGTCATCCTGTGAATAGCCACCACCCACAGGGTTATGGTCAGGAAGCACTTTAGAACTGTGGGCTATCTGAAGTAGTTGACTAGGGCCAAGCATCGTTGGCAGCCACAGACCAGAGAAAAGTTAATTGACCTTTACAAAGAGAGAACCCCTGACCCTCACAGCTTATTGTCCCAGACAACAGTCCCCAAACTCTTACGTTGCAGCGTCCTGCCATCTTTATGGGTATTCTCATACTGTGGCATCTCATCAAGGCAATATTCTAATTTAGGGGCAGCTTGGTGAGGCAGTGGATAGAGTGCTGGCTTGGAATCAGACTCATCTTTGTGACTTCAAATTCAGCCTCAGAAACTGGCAGCTGTGTGATACTGGGCAAGTCACTTAACCCAGTTTGCCTCAGTTTCCTCATCTGTCAAATTAACTGGAGAAGGAAATGGTAGACATTATTTCATTTAGGATCATAGACTTAGAAATCACCTAATCCTGCCCCTCATTCGACAGATGAGGAAACTGAGGCCCAAAGAAGTCACACAGGGAATTAGTGAAAGAGTCAGAATTTGAACTTAGTGTAAGGGCTGTTATCACTGTACCACAGTAGTTGCCATGATAGCCCCATCAGTCAGGGACTTAAATTCATTTTTATTATCCTCCCCATTTCACAGATGGGGTCAAAGGAAAACAAACAAGAGTTTATATCATGCCTTCTGTATACCAGTCATTGTACAAGGCTTCATAATTATTATCTCATTTGAGATATATCACACCAACCCTGGGAGGTGGATGCTATTATTATCTGTTTCACAACTGAGGAAACTGAGGCAGGCAGGCTGTGAGTTGTCCACAGTCATACAACCAGTAAGTGTCTAGGGCTGGATTTTAACTCAGGTCTTCCTGACTCTAGGCCTGAGCATCCTAATTGCCTCTATATCACCTCCCTCTGTGACCTCCCCTATGGACAGACTGCAAAAGCTCCATCTATGATGCTCATTTGTCAGGTGTCTGCTGTTTTAGGAGCCAAACACTACAAAAGACCAAATTGCTTGTAAACATCTCTCAGGAAGCTGCAACTTGTATTGAGAACACCCCTTGCCCATGCCCCACCATCTTACTCTGGATTACTCTAGTCAAATTTTTATGTTTCTCTCCTCTAGTAAATACCAGAGCCTTCACTAGCTCTGGGCTCCATTTACCCAGATAAATTTATCTTGAAAGGGATAAATAAAGGTGAATGGACCCATCTCTTAGCCCTATGGATGTATTCCCTGTATTTGTGGTTTCAAATTGTGGTAGATTGACTGATCTTCTAGATCCAAGGGAGACTGCTCAAGGTCAGAGTTGACTATCTCTCTTTACCATTAAGTTTGTAACTTGCACAAGAGGGAAGTTTATCCCCCAGTTATAATTTTCTTATGCAGAGTTTAGAGAATGCCATTTTTAGCTATGACCTTAAGTAAGTTAGTTCCTCTTTTGGGGTCTGAGTTTCTCTTTAACAATCAGTCAGTTAAATGATAAATATTAACTAAATAAGCCAGAAATTATACTAAGTGTCCTGGAATCCTCAGTGAGAATCCCCAAGAATTGGAAGGCTTTTAAAATTTATTTATTTATTTATTTGTTTGTTTGTTTATTTATTTATTTATTTAAGGCAGTGGGGTTAAGTGATTTGCCTTGTCACACAACTAGGCCATTATTAAGTGTCTGAGGTCACATTTGAACTCAGGTCCTCCTGACTCCAGGGCCTGTGCTCTATTTACTGTAACATCTAGCTGCCCCTAGAAGGGACTTTGACAATCATCTCATCCCACCTCTCCCCAGGAGACGCTAGAATTCATTCTAGAATCATCTCAACAAGCAATCATCCACCTCTAGAGATAAAGACCCTCACTACCCCATAAGGCATGATCCACACATACACAGCACTAGGAATTTGAAAGTGGCACCTAAAGGAGCTCAAATAGGTCAGGACATTCCCATCCCAGAGCCTCTGAGACAGAGGAGATTTTTTGCAACGTACATGCAAGTCATCAGTTGAGAATTAGGATCTCAGGGTCCATGGATTCTCCCACATGAGAAGGAGAAAAGCATCCAACAAGGTCTTGAAACTGTGGCAGTCAATTGGTTGTAGTCTGTGAAGGCAGACACTTCAAAAAGATAAGATTGGATTCTTCATGGATCATTTCATCATCATCTTCTCCTTCATTTTTCCCCCTCTGCCCTTCCTTCCTTCCCTAGAGTAAGAGTCACACTAACTTTGTACTTGTACTTTATTGAGTAATTACTCTCTTGAGCAAGTGTATACACACACACACACACACACACACACACAAGTGTCTGTCTGCCTGCCTCTCTCTCTCTCTCTCTCTCTCTCTCTCTCTCTCTCTCTCTCTCTCTCTCTCTCTCTCTTTCTTCCACCCCTAGTTTTCTCTACCCTCTGGCTCCAGCCACCATCCCCCCTGCCAATGTAGCAGAAGGGGTCTTTCTCTTGTTGGCGTGGAACCCTGGTTTCTTGCCTGCCTGATGGCCCAGTCCCAGATTCAGTAGCGGCTCTGATTTGAAACCCCTCAGGATCCCTTGGGCTTTTTGGAAAGCCTGCCCAAAAAACACAAGTGTGTCAGCAGGAGGCTAGGCGCCGACCCAAGCTCTACAACTCTGTTCCAAAACCCAACTCAGCCAGGCAGACCTTCAAGAGCCTGGTATGGACGTGAGTGAAGACTAGGGGTGGATAGGGACCTCCAGGAGTCACTTCTCTCATCTTCTGCCTCAAATTTAAAACAACCACTTTGAAACATGTAATTTCCCTGTGATACTTCCAAACTTTTCATATCTCCAGGAGTCACTAGTGGAACAGTTAGAGGGCATTTGGATACACATCCTGTCTCGGATGCTTACAAAGCTCTTTGAACATGGAAAAGTCATTTAACCTCTGCCTGCCTTAGTTTCCTCAACTGTAAAAAGGAGAGAATAATAAGCTGACATTAGCTATTATATATTATCATATTAACTCTTCTATTAGGTATTACATATTATATGTGCTATTATAAACTTATTATATAAATAATGGGGATATTAATAAGCTACCTGACAACAGGACTGTTTTGAGGACTAAATGAGATATGACATTATCTGTGTGATCTTTGGTGAGTCATCTTTTCCTCTGAATCTTCTCTTCTCCAACATAATTAGGCTAACTTAGGTGATTTCTAGATTTAATATTATTCTGGTATAATGGATAGAGGGTTGGATTTTGAATTCAGATCCTGCTTCAACACTCACTAGCTGGATGACCCTGGATAAGACCTTTTCCATCTCTGGGCCCTGGTTTCTTCCTCTTGTAAATGGGACTTTCAAGGTCCCTTGGAATGGGTTCAGCTCTAAATCTGCTGAGCTACTATGGTTTCTAATATCAAGTCAAGTCCAGAGGCACCTACAATGTATCTGACCCTGGGGACACAAAAAAAGAACAAAAAAAAATATGGACAGACTAACTCTAGATAGGAAAACTTGGAAATAATCTTGAGGGAAAAAATACCTCTTATTGGTTTACAGGATTCTCCTTAATGTGGCCCTACTCTGCTCAGTCCACCTCTACCCTCAGGCCATTCTCCCTGCCATTGCAGCCTAGAGCTCAACAGTACTTCCAGATTTCTAGCCCTCCTTTTGTTTGGTCAGTCTGACCCACCCTGTGAGAAAGGGGGTTTGAAGATTGAAATTCCACTTTACAGATGTTCTCTCAGAAATAGCATCATCTGTTTGTAGAGCACTACCATGAAACACTGTCCTCATGAAGCTTATATTCTTAGCAGTGATGCCCCATTGTATTCATTCATTCTATGAACATTGGTGAAATGCCTTTGCTAGATCCTAGGGAAGGAGGAGTACCCTTTAGATGAGACTCATGAGGCTTACTATCAAGTAGGAGGATAAGATAAAAACCCAGATAATTAAAAACACAGTGCTAATACTGCATGCGAAGTCTGAAGGGGAAGGTTATGTTACAGCTTGGGGAAATCAAGGAAGCCTTGGTTGGGTGTCCTATTTTTCTTTCCATCAAATATGTCCTATATCTGTAGGCCTTCACAAGAGAACCCTAAAGAATCCCCCAAGCCAGATACCCAAAATATGCCAGTAGGACTTTCAAGGCAGTTTCCAAGTCTACCAACTAAGAATTATAAAATGTTGGCACTGAAAGAGAATTCAGAATGTAGAATGTCATAGCCGAAGGGAATGTCATCCCTCAGGTCATGGGATGTGAGAGCCAAGAAGGATCTTAGAGAACCTTTAATCCAACTCCTTCAAGAGAGCCTGAATGGGGCAGGTTGTGACTTAACCAAGACCACCCCAAGATGGATAATGACAGAATAAAAGCCAAATCTGGTTCCTAGTCTAGTCCTCTCCACCACAACTCATTGCCTCTATTCTCCATACCAACTGTGTGATCTTGGACAAGTTGTTCCTCCTGTCAGGACCTCAGTTTTTTCCTCCATAAAATGGGAGTAGGGGATGGACTATCTGGCCTCTAAGGTCTTTGCTAGCTCTGGTGTGCTTTGTTCTAAGTCCCCCAGTCACTTTAATATTCTCTGTTATATGGGGCCGCTAGGTGGTGCAGGGGATAGAACACTGACCCTGGAATCAGGAGGACATGAGTTCAAATCCACCCTCAGACACTTAATGATTACCTAGTCTTTACTTTGTTTCCATGTTGTACCTTGATCCAAATTGGGTGTGATGAGAGAGAAATCATATCCTTAAAGAGAAGTCTAAGAGGTAACAAGATCAGACAATAAGCTGTTGTTTTTTTTTTTCTAAATTAAAGGGAATAGTCCTTGCACTTTGTTCAAACTCCACAGCTCCTTATCTGGATACAGATGGCACTCTCCTTTGCAGACAGCCCCAAATTGTTCCCGATTGTTGCACTGATGGAATGAGCAAGTCCTTCAAGCTTGAACATCACTCCCATGTTGCTGTTAGGGTGTACAGTGTTTTTCTGGTTCTGCTCATCTCACTCAGCATCAGTTCATGCAAATCCCTCCAGGTTTCCCTGAAATCCCGTCCCTCCTGGTTTCTAATAGAACAATAGTGTTCCATGACGTACATATACCACAGTTTGCTAAGCCATTCCCCAATTGAAGGACATTTACTGGATTTCCAATTCTTTGCCACTACAAACAGGGCTGCTATAAATATTTTTGTCTGTTATATGTTCTAAGATCCCTTTCCATCCATAGCATCCTGTATTATAAGATCTTTCCCCACTTTAATATCCCCTGTTGTATGTTCCAAGGTTCTTTCCCTCTGACATCCCATGTTCTAAGATCTTTCCCCATTTTAATATTCTCTGTTGTATGTTCTAAGACCCCTTTCAGTTCTAAGCCTATATGATTTGAGGTGGGGTCCATGTGCCCGTGGGTATGTCTCCATCTAGACACAGACTCAAGATTCTTGATGTCCACATTTAATCACAGCACTTGTCCCACCTACGCTCTCTCCCCCACCACCACCACTGCCACACACTGCGTTACACATCACCAAGAGCTGTGCCAAGGGGCAGTCACCAGCAAACTTGCTAGCTAGATCCAGCTGTAGGTTCCTGGCTGCCAGTGACGTCAGTGAATGGGCTGTGGGTACAAGGAACCAGAACAGAGAGCAGGGTGATTTCAGTAAACTGAAGGAGAAGGTCAGAGACGAACATTAATCACCACCTCTCTAAATGTGGATTGGGGAGGTGGCTTTTTCCAAGCCTGTGTAAACACTTCCTAGAAGAATGTTGTTTCTCCAGAGCTTGATTGAGTTGGAGAGGAGGGTAAGGGAAAGAAGGGGGAAAAGTTTAATTAAAACATTAGCCATAACTTACTTTCTGACTTGGAAAGAGTTCTTTCCTCTTCATTGTTAGCTTCTTTTGTTTAAAAAAAAAAGTTAAAAATTTTTTAAAAGCCCTCTAATCTTAAGAGAAGACTCAGGAAATAAAGCTTACCATTAACACTCAGGGGGCCATAACTAACAGAGTAATTTCTTTTTCAGGAAACGGATGGACCTGATTCCTTATCAGCTCCAATCTGGGTAGGAGCTTGGCAGCCCTTTCATGGGAAGGGGCAGTAGTAGCACTCGCTTCACCAGTAGGTGAGGCACATCCCCATAGAGTTAGAGGGAGTTCAGAATGTAGACCCTGGCCTGCCTGTACTGGAAGAGATCCTAAATAACAAATGTCCAACTCCTTGATTTTACAGGCGGGAAACTAAGGTCCATAGATATCACATCCCTTAACCCATGATCACACAGCTCGTTAGGAGCAGAGCTGGGACTTGCAGCTCCAATCTAGGGATCTTTCTGTTACAACATACTTGCCGCCTGTTTAATTAACTCCCTCAACCCCTTAAGGAATTGGCACAAAGGTTTGTCTTCATCAGCACTACCACTGATGACTCCAGTCCAGCCCCAAGAGGACCTGTGGTCAACAATGGACCTCAGAAGATGTTTCATTCACCCCTTATCCACATAAGGATCTCTTCTATAGCATTCCCAAATGGTCAGCCATGTTTTTGCCCATGAACTTCCTGTCTGAAAGAGTACCCACTGTTAGACTTACCTCTGAGATTTTCACTCATTGCTTGTGGGTTTTTTTAGGGTCAAATCTTTCTCCAAAAGATAGCAGCTAAGTGGTGCAGTGGATAGAGCTCAGGACCTGGAGTCAGGAAGACCTGAGTTCAAATGCATCCTCAGACACTAGCCATGTAAATCTAGGCAATCACTTAATCTGTGTCTGCTTCAATTCTCTCATCTACAAAATGAAGATAATAGCACCTACTTCCCAGGGTGGTTGTGAGAATTAAATTAGGTAATATTTGTAAAGTGTTTAACACTTTACCAGCATGATCTGATCTAGATAAAGCAATGCTGGTTCTCTGTAAATATGTAGAAAAAACAAAATTCCCTCCTTTTTTTCCTTTCTTCCCTCCCTTTTCCCTTTTCTTCCCTCTTTCCTTCCTTCCAAGAAGTGCAACAGCTACTCACTGAATCAATCCTACCTAATACTGATTGACAATAGAAACTAATTTGCCCCTTTTTTCCAACTGTAGCCAATTTGATTCTCCTTGGGCATCCCAGTGACTTCTACTCCTGGGAGTTCACTCTGTGGGTACTAGATTTAGCACTTTGACCCATTGCAGCCCCCCATGACCCTCAAAATCAAGGGATCTATCTGCCACAGAGATTGTAGACATGTGCCACAATATCTAGAACAAACCATTTCTTCCTAGAATTTTGTCAAGAAATAAAGTCATGCTCATTTGCCTATAGTTTGCCAAATTCTACCCTCTTCCATTTAAAAATATTTTAAAAAACAGGACATTTGTCCTGTTTCAACTCCATGGAACTTCTCCAATTCTCTGTGATTCATACCTTAATAGCAGTGGTTCTCTAATCACATCCTTTTCAACACCCAGTATATAGTTCATCTGGGCTTAATGACTAGAATTCATCATTTGTCACTTACTATCTCTCCCTACTTACCTTGGATTTCAACTCCCTAGGAGCTATTTGGGAGGTCTTTCTTGCCTCCCAAATCATTCTCCTTGACAGAGGAAACAAAATCAAAATAAAAGGCAAACAACTGTACCTTCTCTCTTCTCTATCAGCATTGTCCATCCACCATAAGCAAGGATCCTATCACTTTCTTCATGCTCCATTTTTCCACTAGAGCTAAAAATGACTCAAAATACTTATTGTGTTCCTTAACTTTTCCCATGAGCTGCAGTTCATTCAGAATTTTAGTTATTTTGACATTTTCCCTTTTTTATTGATAAATCGTGTTCAAAATATTCACAATCCCAGGGTATTCACAACTGACTCCCCCACAATATATCATCCTTGAAAACAATAAAGCAAAACAGTATGAAAGAGTGCTAACAACTGAGAATACTTGCAGCCTTATATTTTAGCAATTTATTGTTTGTTAAAAGAAGGAATAGATTTTTTTATCAATGTCTTTGATATATGTTTAGTTGATATATGCAGTAGTCTTCATTTAGTTAATTATAGTGATCGTGTCTACTGTTCTTTTGGTTCTGCTTTGTTCATTCTGAATCACTTTATATAAGTTCCCATATTTCTTTGAATTTTTCTTATTTGTCATTTCTTATCATCTAGTAATATAACACTATGTTCACAGACCCCAATTTATTTTGCTATTCTTTAATCACTGGGAATGATTTGTTTCTGATTTTTTGCTCTTACAGATAGTGCTGCCATGACTTTTTGCACAGATAGCTCTTTTATTCAACCTCTCTGAGACATAAGTCAAATAGTAGAATCAAAGGGCATGAGCAATTTTGTAACTCTTCTGAATTCCAAATTGTCTTCCAGAACTATTGAGCCAGTTCAGTTCATCCATTCATGAGCATTCATGTTTTTCCACATCCCCACCAGCATTACACCTTGCTGTCTTTAACAATTTGAATGAATCTCTCAGATTTGTTTCAGTTTGCATTTCCTTGATTAGTATCAATTTTGAGCATTTTGTTAGATAGTTTTTAATAATTTGCATTTCTCCTTCTGAGGTTTCTTCAAATCCTCTGACACTTTACCATTGAAAAATGATTGCCTTCCATATAAGTTTGTGTCACTTCTTAGAGATTTCAGAAATCAGAGATCCATCAGATGTTTCATTCAAAGTTTTTTCCCCAAGTCCATATCTTCTCATTCCCATTGCATTTTCTTTAATTGTACAAAATCTTTGTGCAGAGTCATACAGCTAGGTAATTATTAAGTGTCTGAGATCAGATTTGAACTCAGGTCCTCCTGACTCCACGGCTGGCGCTCTAGTTACAATACCACGCCTAAGCAGCCCACAAAAGCTATTTTCACATCATTGTCTTTCATAACATCTCTGGTGCAGCTAATTATGAGTTCATCTACCATTTACAGTTGTGAGAAAGGGACTCTTTTGTTCTTTTACTGATGCAACTTTTTATACTTAGATCATTTATCCTTTTGTAATTTTTTATGATATATGTTGTAAGATGCTGAGCCAAGCCTCTCTTTCTAATAATCTACATCCAGTGTTCTCAGCAATTCTTTAGATTTAAGAGGCTTCTTTCCCCATGTACTTTGCATTCTGGAACTTGACAAAATCTATTCATTTGGACTTTTCTGGTATATTTCACTTCAAAAATTTCTTACTTTTTGTCTCGTATCAGACAGTTGGGGTAATTATCACTTTATAATAAAGTTTGATATCTAGTTATACAAAATTCTTTTCAGTCTTTTTTCTTTTATTTTCATTTTTCCCTAAATTGTTTTCTACTTTGTATTCCTTTACATAAATTTTTTTGCCTAATTCTATAATGTATTTTCTTGGTTGATCAACATTAAATTTCTAGATTTACTGGTATACATTGACAGTAGGCCTAATTGGATCTTACTTGGAAAGTTTCCATTGTTTCTCCATTAGGCATAATGTTAATTCTTGCTTTAAATATACCCTTTAGAATAGATTCTATTAAGGAAAGGCCCTTTTCTTCCTAGATTTTTCTAGTTTTAACATAAATGAGAACTATATTCTATTATATGCTTTTTCTGAGTATATGCTATTTTGGTTTTATTTTTATCTAAAATACTTCATAGTTGCTAACAGTTTTCCTGATGTTGAACCACCCTTTGCATTCCTGTATTCAGTTCAAGTCAGCAAGTGTTTATTAAATACCCTCAATATGTAAGATGCTGAAGATATTTAAAACAATACATACTTTAGTCCCAAAGAGCTTGAATTTTAAATATATGCATAGTAATTTGGTTGGGGGTAGGAGAGTACCTTGAATACCTGATGGATTCAGAAAAGACTTTGTTTATGAGGAAGCATTTGCAGTGAGCCCTATATGTGAAGAAGAGGAGTATTCTAGGCAACAGATAAAGAAGAAAAATGGGAGCTATCTAAAGGACCAATGTGAATTCACTAAATTAAATTTAGAAAAAAAATGTGCAGAAGAATGAAGGAAGGCTAGGTCACAATAAATGGATACAAAATTATGATATCTTTCCTTTAGTCTTGTATGCAATATAATAATTTATGAATATTATTGAGTTCTAAAAGACCAGAAAGACTGAAGCAGATAAGGGAAGCTAAGGATGACAAAATGTATCTGGTTTTGTTTTTAGCCATATTGGGGGAAGTCTCCAAGATTGGGTTGTACAGAAGGTGCCAACCTACATTGGTAGGAGGAGCTTTCTCAATGAAATCATAAATTGGGAAAAGGAGGAGAGTCAAAGAAGGGTTAGGGATTCTTGCTTGGGGTGTAGAAGATGATATTAATTGACAGTAGGGGATGAAGAACTTGGATGAAAAAATAAAGATTTGGAACTATGATTTCATTGATGTAGGGAACTCTGATGAGTAAACTCCCTTTACCAGTGTAGATTGGCACCTTCTCAGCAACTTAGGGTCTTGGAGTGCTGCCTAGGGCAGGGAGAAACTTGATAAATTCAGGTCAGATAAACTACAGCCTTAAAACTTAAAATACTAACAAATGTGAACAAATTTCACTGGTATTTAAAGGGTCATGGAGGATGGGAAAGATATAAAAGAAAAGGCAAATGGACCATTTTTTCCCAAAAAAAGGAAACAAATAGAGTCTATATCTTATAGGCAGGTCATTGAGCATGACTTCAGTTCCTGGGATTTGTATATATTAAAGAAATTATTAACAAAGATCTAGAAGAGAGGGGCAGCTAGGTGGCACAGTGGATAAAGCACTGGCCCTGGAGTCAGGAGTACCTGGGTTCAAATCCAGCCTCAGACACTTAATAATTACCTAGCTGTGTGGCCTTGGGTAATCCATTTAACCCCATTTGCCTTGAAAAAAAAATATCTAGAAGAGAAACTGGTGATCACAAAGAATTGACCAGATGTAGCAATAGTTTATTGAAATTGAGATAAAAGGCAGTTAATGAGGGTGAGAAATGGCTCCTCTTTGGGCTCTGAAATCACAACTCTGAATATAAATCTGAGTGACAGGAAGAATGATGGTATCTTCAACAGAAATAGAGAATTTTGGAGGAGGAATGAGTTTAAGAGAAATGAACACTTGTTTTGGCAAGATTCAGTTTGAGATGCCTATGGGTCATCTAGATATAGAAATCTAGCAGGGTGCTGGTGATGCAAGATAGAAATAGAATCATCAAACAAATAAAATCATCAAGGGGGAACCAAACTAACATAAATGAGGGCTGCAATATGTATGCTTGGAAGTTATTTGAATAGAGATAACCACAACTAGAACTTACAGTGCACCAGGTACTATTCTAATTATTGAATTAGTGGGAACTGAGTAAAATGTAGATGGGAAGGGAGATATAATGCAGTAGATGGACTTGGAATTGGGAAGTCCTTAATTTAAATCTAGCCTCAAAAACTAACTAGCTATGTGACCTGGGTAAGTTGCATAACTTCTCTATACCTCTGTTTTCTTATCTATAAAATGGAATTAATGATGGAACCCACTTCTCAGGGTGGGGTGTGAGTATAAAATGAGTTAATATCTGTAAGGCACTTTGCATACATTAAAACAGTGTATTATATCCTGTTATCATTATGTTCATGCTTCAGGCCCAAGGGAGAAATACTGATGTCTTACTGGGAGGTTTTGAACTATAGAACTGGGGAGGAAAAAGAAGCTGATGACTGTCTCTATTTTCTCATCAAAGTAGAAAGTATCATTGTCTTAAGTAAAATAAGAAGATAGGTGGTAATATAAATTTGAGAAGAAAAGAGATTCAGAATGACTACTGTGGGGAGTGAAATGGAAGGATAAAAGAATTGTCATGAAGCAGCAAGAGTCAGATTATCTAAGGACCTGGTACATCTATAGTAGACCTAGTTAGCACAAGACTACTTTTATTATCACCTGTATAGGAATGGGATTTGACAAGACCTAAGGGTTGACATCTAATAGATAAGAGTAGTGAGAATCTGATTAAGGTAAATCTCAAAAGAAGAACTGTTATTGGAGGTTGGCAGCAAAAAGAAGAAATGTTATTGGAGGTTGGCAGCAGAGGGAGGCTATAGAGTGACACTGAGGAGTTAGGATATTGTATCCATGAAAGAAAGTGTATCTTATATTGGAGAGGGTGGACAGGGATACAGTGATTTCTAGGGAGGATCAATTATAAATCCAACTTTTTCATAGTAAATAATTATCTAATATAATGCTCTGGTTTCTTTGTCACCTTATTGTATTTAATATTTTTGCACTGATATTCCTTGATAATTATTGGTTGATAGTTTTCTTTGTAAGCTTTATCCCTCACTAGTTTATGAATGAAAACCATGTTTATGTCATAGAAAAAAATATTAGTAGAGTTCCTTTTTTTGAAACCAGTTGATATAGTACAAAAATTATGTTTTTAAATGTCTGTTATAATGCATTTCAAAATAGTTCAGGTCTTGGAGTTCATTTCTGGCTCGCTTAATTTCTCCTTCTGAGATAGCATTTTTTGGGTTATCTGTTTTCTTTGTTTAGGTTTTCATTTTTGTTATCACATAATTCAACAGCACTTTCTCATCAGTTTCTTAATTTTCTCTTCATAATGTTTTATCCATTTTGTTCAGTTTTTTAAATAGTCTTTTGTTTTATCCAGCTTTTTATTTTAAATTCTTTTTATTCCATCTAAAATTTCAGAATCCCTTGTATTTGGAAGAATTATTGATCTCTTATTTTTCAAGGTTCTTACTTGCATGATTAATTAATTGATCTTCTCTTTTTTTGGTTACTCTAAGTGTTGAGGGTTATAAATTTTTCTAGGGGCTATTTTAGCTGAATTCCAAATTTGAAAATGTAAGCTCTCTGGTATCATTCTCTTTAATATAGTTTTTATTGTTTTTTGATTTGGTCTTTGATCTACTGATTTGGGTATTATTTTTAATCTCAAAGTCTGCATATTTTCTCTAGTGATCATAGTTTTATTATATTGTGATTTTTAAAGAGTTTTTAAGACTTTTTGCCTTTCACATTTGAATTCTTTGTGTGCTAATACTGAACTTTTTATAAATTCCAAGAAAGTCTAGGAAATATATTTGTTCTCTAAGGTTCCTATTCAGTAGTCTCTAAATCTGTCAAATTTCATTTTCTTAACATTTTGCTCATTTGAAATTTTTTTTTTACTTGGTAAAGTCTGATAAAGGAATAGTAAAGTTTCCTAGAATTAGTGTCTTACTACTTTAGGTCTTTTCTCATTTTGGTTGACTTCTCCTCAGGAATATAGATACTATGATGGGGGGCAGGGAGGTAGAAAGGTAGTGCACATATGTATATGTTAACTAATTGATAGTTTCATTTCCTATGAAATGTGTTATTTCATTGTGTTATTAATCAAAATTTAGTTTTCCCATCTGTCTCTCTTAATATTTTCTTCTGTTATCCAAAATCATGATTACAAGCCTTGAATTTTTTTTGACTTCACTAAAACTAAATTTGTATGATTATCCATGTTTTAGGTATATTTCTTATGAGCAGCAAATTAATTTGTTTTATTTTCTTATTGATTTTTCAGTGTATTTCTCTTCTATTGGTGGATTTATTAACCCATTCAAATTTGTAATTGTTAAATTTTATTTTCTTTCTCATTATATTTCATATTTCCCTTCTTTCTATTAAAGTATTGTAAACAGAATTAGAGGAAAAATTTATACAGTAACCACATTAATATAAAGAAAAAACATTGAAAAATTTCAGAACTCAGATCAATGCATTGATTTCAGATTATTGGCAAAACTGACCCTACAGAGATAGAGGCGATGTTCTGTAGGTATGTAACAAGGCATAGATTTTTCAGACATTAATAATTTTTATTTATTTTGTATAAACACACTCCTTTTTTCATAGGGAAACTTCTGTTGGGGAGCTAGGGAGGAGTCATTAGAAGTGAAAGGAGTGTGAAAAAGGATGTATCTATAGCATATTTGTTTTTCATTTAATTCACTCAACCACTGAAGCAATGAAACATGGTAACTACAGTTCTGGAGAGGGAGGGTTTAAATGTAGGGTTTCTTTCTTTTCAGCAGCTGTTAGATTTTATAAATTTATCAATTTAATCAATTTATGTCTCCAATATTTCTGGGCAATTTTCTTTTATGATTACATGGAATGTTGAATTCATACTTTGGTTGGATTTTTTCTGGGAGGTCAATAATTCTCAGAGCTTGCAGAGCTCAGGCCTGTAGCTCTTTTGGTTTGGTTTGTCTAGACCTGTGGTAATCTTCAGTTTAGCCTTTAAATTTTTTTTTTACTCTATTGCTTGATCTTCCATTACTGGATTGTTGTTGGGGTTTTTTTTTTAATTCTGCCTGAACATCTGTTCCTCAGAGAATCAATTCCTTAAATGAGAATTTCCATCATCTTTTCCCAAGTTGTCAATTCTCATATTCATCTTCTTGAATTTTTCCACCAGTCATCTTATTTTCAATTTTAGTGATGTCATATCTTCCTTCATATGTAATATGATTCTAAACTAGCCTGAAAGTTCTTTTAGCATATCCATTTTCTCTTCAAAAACATAAGTGATTTTGTCAAAGATTCTTGTTTTTTCCTCACTTTATTTTACTTTGTGGTATTTATTCATTGTATCAGCACTGAGTTTCTGGAACACTCATTTCTTCTGTCTGTCAGTTTCTTTCCAATGAAGATTTCTTTCCACTTCTCTTTTGCTCTTCTTTGATTTCATTTGGCTCTTTTGTCATTGTAAAGTGGTATAGCTTTTGCTAGGTCTCTTTATCCTGACACTGTTATAATAACCTTTTGTTTTTATGTCACAATTGTTTATAAGTATACCTTTCTATTCCATCCCCATCTCTGAAATCAAGCACTCTCTCTTTTAAAAAAAAATAAATACAGTTAAACAAAAGCAGCAAATACAGTGACCATACCCCACAGTATATGTAATTTTCTTTTTTGTTGTCACCTGCCTCTCTGCCAGGAGTATGCTTCATTATTTGTTCTCCAAAGCCAACATTAGCTGTTAAGATTACTGAGAGCTTCATTTCAGCATTCATTTAATTGTTATTATTGTAGTCATTGTGTATATTATTCTAATGCATTTGCTCACTTAATCCTTCCCATATTTCTCTGGATTTCTAGTATTAGTAATTTCTTATTATGCAATAATATTTTGTTTCATTCATCTGCCATGGTTTTTCAGCTATTTATAGACTCTCACTTCTTTTCAGTCATCCATGAAATATTTTAAGCACCTACTATGTGCTAAGTGTTGACAATACAGCATAATACTCCCTATTCTCAAGGAGTCCACCATTTAGTTGGGGAGACAACATACAAACAACCATGGACAAACTCACTATGTGTAGAAAGTATTGGAGATGATGCTAGAATTCAGGGGGATCAGGAAGGGCTTCCTATAGAAGGCAGGGTATTAGCCAAGACTTTACAGGTACACCTTCCAAAGAATCTTTATATCCATTATCTTAGAATGTCATTGATAAGCAGGCTAGGGAGATGATGAATAAAGAAGCCTCTGGGCAGTTGTGATCAAAGTTGTACAACTAGTTAGTGATGGACCTGGGTCACCCAACTCCTATTGCATTTCTCTTGAGAAGCATTGTATTGTAGTAGAAAAATTGCTGGCCTTGGAGTTAGTAAAGACAGATCCAGATCTGATTCCTACCTCTCTGGTTACAAACAAGTCACTGAGCTAAGTCTTCTTCCCTCATCTGTAGAGTAGGAATAATGCCAACTCTATGCTTTTCTCTGCCATTAAAACTAAACATGGTAATGTATGGAAAGTGCTTTCTAAATTTTAAACCTTTCTATACATGCCAACTGTAATATTATTATATCTTGAAAGAGAAGTAAGGATGAGTTAGGGTTCCAAGACAACTTAAGAATCATTCACCCCTTGGAGGAAAACAGTCTTGGAGCTACCATGAATATCATGAGAAAAAGAACTTGAAAGGGCAGATTAAAAACTTGATTCACACTTTAGCAAGGGAATGGTGATATAGGCGTCCTTATTCAACAAGCCCATCATATGTATCCAGCCTTTTAGCTCTTCTGAGCTGCACAACCCAACAAAAACTTGTCACAGTCCTAACATAGAATTTAATATTTATTTATGACTATAATATAACCCATATTACCAATATGTATGAAGCCACCTGGCCATACCTACATTTATTACTATTATTTTTTTATTTTAATTTTTTTCTCTCCCCTTTACTTTATTGCTCAAGCAAGTCTATATTTGTGGGGGGAGGGGGTATTTCATTTACTCTTAAACAAGAATATTTTATTAATGTAAAAAAACATTATTTGTACAAAATGAGAATAAATATTAAATAAAAAATAAAGGAAAAAAATATACTAAAGCTGCGTGAGTAGTCATTGAGGGCCACAATTGGATATACCTGCCTTAAGTAAAGTGATAGCTAGTAGTAGTCCTTCCTTATACCAGTGCTTTGAAATTACAGAGAGGAAGTATACATAGTTCATTTTCCCTACTGATGGCATTGGGCAGGTGGGAATTTCTTGACTTCCACCTCTCTGTCAGTTGCAAGTCTCCCTGGGATTCAGATTCCTCCCCTATGAATTAGTGAGGTTGGACTAGATATTCCCTAGAAGGAAGAAAATAATGATTTATTAAGCACCTACTATATACTGGGGATTAAGCTGATCACTTTATATCTCGTTTGATTCTCATAGCAACCCTGGGAGGTAGATACTATTAATATTTCCATTTTACAGCTGAGGAAACCAAAGCAGACAAAGATTATATAATTTTTGTTGGGTTACACAGATATAAGTGTCTGAGGGTAGATTTAAATTCAGGTCCTCCTGACTTCAGGCCCAGTGTACTATCCGCTACACCACCTAGGTCCCTTTCATCCTTGAAATTGTTCACTCTTGAGACCCCTTCTAGTTCTGATAGCTTATGTTGTATGTTCTGAGATTTCCCTCTGTCCCCACATCATCCTGTTGTTATAGGATTCTAGAAGATACTTAGAATCACTTCTGTGGACTCTTGGGGCACTGATTACCTTATTTTCTCCCTAATCTACCTTCTAAATCCCTTTGCCAATTTTATTAACTTCATCCCAAGAAGCAATTTTTAGTTTGATGCCCTTTCAAAAAAGAAAGGGATTCATGTTACAACCTTGCAAGTAGCAAAAAGTTAAAAGCATCAAGTTACAGGGCCTCAAAAATGCTTCAGGTGCTGGAGGTTAAGGACTTTCCTTTTTTATTGCAAAGTCTGCATTTTCCTGGGGGGATTGTGCCAAAAAAAAAAAAATGAAGACCGCAGTCCTGTGGTATTTGGCATTTAATATTGATGGGACTTAGGAGGCTTTATAAAAACACCCTTATCATAAGTTTATCTGTTGTTCCACATTAGAGACCCTCTGGAAAATTAAGTTTATCATCCTCTATTTTCCAAAAGAGGAAGATGAAGGGAAGAGAGGCCATATGACTTCATGTTCACAAAGAACTCAGTATAGTAATAGCAAATAATAATAGGCAGGATAGATTTTAACTACAATCCTGTGGATGAATTATCATTATATCCTATTTGTAGGTGAGGAAACTGAGGCAGAGAGAGTTGTAATTATCTGATTGATACTCAGATCTTCCTGACTCTTGAGTCTAGCACTGAATCCACTATGTCATCTCTAGATTCTTGTGGTATAGAGTGGGAAAATTTGGGAATTGGTTTTGCTGAGTACACCTGAGAAGCAAAGTTTCCCAAGGCCAGTGGTCTCAAGGTTGAAATTAGTCTAGTCAGAATCATGTAGATGGTGTCAGGGGTAAGAGTGATAAACATGGAGTCATCTGCCGACTTGGGTTCCTGCTCATTAAAGAATAATGTCAAGGGTCCAGAAGTATGGCCTATATGTGGATATCTTATATGGAACACACTCATAGATTTGAGTATTTCTTGGTAATACCCAGAAAGAACTCAATTCAATCCTTTCAATGAACTCCAAAACTTTAGAGGGAGAAGGTATCTTGGACTCGGACACAGGTAATTTTTTATATTCTTTTTCTAACTATTTTGTTAACTCGATTTAAATATAACTTGTTTCCTTTGCACTTTTGTATATTTTATTTTATGCATTTAAAAGCATAATTAATTCAGATAAGGTTTCACCAGACTTCCAGAGAACGCACACACACAAAAAAAAAAAGTTTATACACTTGCTTTAGTCCAAACTCTGTCATTTTTACACATAAGCTGAGACTCAGAAGGAACCAACCAAGTTACCCAGTCATTAGCAGGACAGGAATCAGAATCCAAGCCTCCCAATTCTCATCAGGCTTGAATGAGTGAATAAATGAACAAATAATGCTTATTAAGCACATGTACTATGCTTATATATACCGTGGGAAGACAAAATTAGTGAGCAAGACAATCCCAGTCCTCAAGGAGGGTATGGTCTGATGAGTGAAGACAGGACCCTAAAGGGAGACAGACTTGGAATGTGGAGAAAGGGAGGAAAAGGTGTATATGTGGGGTCGTGGTCTGGAAAAGGCCAGAGAGGGCATGGTGGCCTGGCTCCACATAAGGTAAGGTGAAAGTTTGCCTAGCCAGGACTCCAAGTTCTAATCGAAGTTGTCTGTCCAAATGAACACTCAGCTCCTGGGTTTTCCAGACTTCTGTTGAATGGGAGATCAGACCTATGGGGCACCCCACAATATTCACTGTAGTATATACTATAATTGCCCAACCTTCAGGTGAAGCTGTCTTATAATAAGATCTTAGTCCTTAGTACTGGCCCAGCATCCCGAGGGTGAATCCACCCTCACAGTTCAGCCATGACAAGCTCACTAACACCCACACTCATTCTCACACACATGCATTGTATTTTCAGGCTCTCACACTCTAATACACACTCACATTTACTGTCACAATATCTCACAGTCCCTTACAAACACACACACACATACACACACACATATTCTCTCTTTACACTTTCTCACACTTACATATAGATACATACACTCATCCTTACCCTCATATTCCCACACAACTCTCACATTCCCACTCTCTCAACTCATATTTACTCTCACACATATAGACACTATATCTCACGTTCATACTCTCCCTCCCTTAACAAACACAGACACATTCTCTGTTCACTCTTACATATAGACACATACATACATCCTTACCCTCATATGTCTTCCCACACACATTCACACTCTCTTTCATACACACATACACACACACAAACTCTGCCTTCACCACCTCCCTTCCACCACCTCCCAAGCTTGGCTGATGTCTCAGATCTATCTCATACCATTTATTTTTGCAAAGCCAAGAGTCAAGAAATCCTTTCAGTTCATATATTAGGGGATGCAGCTTTTTCCTGCCTTTAAAGTTCCTCCCACGTGAAGAGGGGATGGTTTATTTTGGGAATGAGGGATTGTTCAACAGTTTTCTACTTCATTCCTCACTGACCTTTCTGAATTGTTTTGGCAAGAGCTGTTTATTTTAATTGACTCTAGCTACACCCCTCCAGCCTGTCTTTGCTAATAGATACATATAATGTACAACAGATTTCTTGGTGCAAACATAAACATTCCTCATCTCCTCTCAGCACTGATTACTGGAAGTCTTGGAGTAACCTTGACATTTTCCAATGCTATGTCACAGTTGCTTGCCACGTCTGGCTTCCAGTAATCACTCACTGTTTTCCCCCACACATGTCTTACCATCTAATTCTCTCCCTTATCCTGAAAAAAAAAAGTCTTCATTCACAGAATACCACAATCAGTATATTTATTCAGTCAGCTTTCAGCTATGGCCTTTTCAACCTGATCCACTCATTCAATAAACATTTACTAAGCCTCGGGCATACCCATGGTTAAGAAGTGGGAGATGGATGGATGATCTTGCAAATAAGAATGAAAAGGAGTAGTTAGGAGCAGGAGAACAGCAATGTCATAGAATCTGACAGCAGGAGAGATATCCAGGAGTATCAAGGGAAATAAGGATTCAGGAAAAAAAACCCATTGGGTTTTGTGGTAAATCATTGGTAGCATTGGAGAAAAATTGACTGGTTGAGTCAGAAGTGTGACTGAAAGGAGTTGGGAAGTGAGTAAAAGGTGAGGAAGTACAAGAAATGAGTGCAGGCAATTCTAATAGTTAGACTGAGAACATATACCATACAGAGGTCAGAGAGTTTGGGCTCCTGGAGTTTCCTCAGAACTCTTAGTTCTTAGCAACCTTTTGATGAGACCACTTTTTCAGGTTGAATCATAACTTTTTCCTTTGAGATTTTCCTTTGAGAAGATAAACAGCAAAGGAGCCCAGATGTGAAAGGGAGACTCACTGGATTTTAGAGTTATATAACATCTCCATGGCCACCTAATCCAACTCATACCCAAAAGAGAATCCTTATTAAAACATACTCAACAAATGATCATCTACCTTCTGCTTGAAGGTCTCCAAGGAAGGATAATCCATCTCCTCTTAAAGAGACTCATTTTGAGGAAGTTCTAGCTGTTTGGGAAGTTTTTCTTGATTTCTAGCCTAAATTTCCCTCTTTGCACTTGTGCCCATTGTTTCTGATTTTTTTCCTCTTGGGTCAAATGCAGCAATTCTTACAATTACATGCAAAGACAATTTTCAGCATTCATTTTTTGAAAGCTTTTGAGTTCTAAATTTTTCTCCCTCCCTTTCCCCTCCCCAAGACAGTAAGCAATGTGATATTGGTCATATGTGTGTGATCATATAAAACACATTTCCACATCAGTCATATTGTGAAAGAAAAAAAATGGAACAAAAGGGAAAATTCACAAAAAAAAACCAAAAAGTGGAATAGTTTGCTTTGTTCTGCATTCAGACTCTTACCAGTTCCTTCTCAAGATGTGAATATCATTTTTCCATCATGAGTCTTGGAATTGTTTTAGTTCATTGTATGGCTGAAAAAGAGTCAAATCAATCACAGTTGCTCATTGCACATTTTTACTGTTACTATGTACAATCTTCTGGTTCTTCTCACTTCACTCAGAATCAGTTCATGTAAGTCTTCCCAGGTTTTACTGAGTGTCCTGCTCATCATTTCTTGTAGCACAATTGTATTCCATTACATTCACACACAATGACTTGTTTAGCCATTGCCTCAATTGGGCATCCCCTCAAATTCCAACCCCCCCCAAAAGAACTGCTATAAATTTTTTTGTTCATGTAGGTCCTTTTCCTTTTTTTTTTAACAATCTATTTGGGATACAGACCTACTATTAGTGTTGCTTCATCAAAAGGATACGCAGTTTTATTTCCCTTTTGCTTTCCATAATGGTTGGGTCAGTATACAACTCTACCAGTAGTTCATTCAAATCTCAATTTTCCTATGTCTTCTCCAATATTTGTCATTTTCCTTGTCTGTCATATTAGCCAATTTGATAAATGTGAGGTTCTACTTCCGAGTTGTTTTAATCTGCATTTCTCTTACCAATAGTGGTTTAGAGCATCAATTGGAATAATTCTAAGCTTCCACAGCCCATTAGATACTTACAGACTGCTGTCCTGTACCCTCTGAGTCTTCCCTTCTATGGGCTAAGCATTCTCATTCCTTCACCTATCCTCCTTTGACATGGTTCTCTCCATTCCAATTGCCCTTCTCTCAACAGTTCATCAACCAAATCTTAACTGATAATGCCTAGAACTGAATTTCATTCTTCAGATTTGGGTGGGCCAGGACGAGGTGCTGTGGGACTAAATTACATTCTCTCTGTTTGACTCATCTTGAATTTGTTGTTTACTGAAACCCCTAGTTCTTTTTCAGGCAGATGGCTTTTAGATCATGCCTCCCCCATCCTGTACATGTGATGGGTTGATCTTTTGCATCCAAGTATAAGATTTACATTTAGCCTTACAGAATGATCTGATTCAGCCAAATGTTCTATCTAGCCTGTCATGATCTTTTTGGATCCAAACGCTGGCATCCACTGGGTTAGCTATTCCTTCCAACTTTGAATCATGCTTAATGTTGACAAGAATGTGCCTTTCTCCAAGTCACTGATAAAAATGTTAAATAGCCCAAATTCAGGCAGAAATTCCTTTGATTCAAAATGAAAAACCTTTTCCAGGTCTACTAAGTGAAGGTTGTGAAGGTTATTATAGAATGAGGAAGTCCTAGGAATGTCTCTAGGCTGTAGAGGAGTCAGTAGACTAAAATGGGAAAGAACAGGAAGAGGAAAAGAGAAAAAATAAGGATGAAGGGGAGAAGAGAAAATGGCAAAAAGGACAAGATTCTAGAGAATATGAATAAGAATAGCTTGCAATTCTGGGGTGTTTTCAGGTTTACAAAGCACTTTACAGGTATCTTATTTTATACTTATAATACTTAAAATACTTAAATTATCTTATTTAACACCACAACTCATAGAAGTTGGTCCTATTATTGTACCCATTTCACAGAAGAGGAAACAAAGGCTAAGGGAGGTTGTGAATTGCCCAGGATCACATACCTAGTTAATCTAAGGTTGGGTTTGAACTAAGATTTTTCTGACATCAGAACCAGTTCCCTCTTCCCTTCTCACCCTCCCCACTATCTCAGAAGGCTGAGAAGAGATGACATAAAAGGCATTTATCACCTACTCTGTTTTCTCAAACATGCAGCCTAAAGGTCACAAGAGCTCCACAAAGGAAAAGACTTTTACATCAGACCACTTAGTGTTAGATCATAGAACACATTATCAGATATCGGAGTGTCTTTAAGAACATACAATGTCAAAAGTTGGATGGGACAACTTTTTTTTAAAACAACTCCAAGTATCACAAATAGAATAAACCTTAGAATGCAGACTGTCAGAATTGAATAGGAACTTACAATGTAGAGCTAGAGAGAATCTTTTTTTAAAAAAATTTGAGACAGTGGGACTAAATGACTTCCAGGGTCTAGTGTTTCAGACCAGATTTAAACTCAGATTCTACTGACTCCAGGGCTAATGCTCCATCTACTGTGTCACCAACCTCTTCCAAAGGGAATCTTGAGTCAACCAACCCTCCACAAAGGAATAAACTGAAGGCTACTGAGCATGCAGCTTGTTGGTGGAGGACCAGACTGCAAGCTGAGAAATTTGGGCCTTGGAATCACTACCTGTCCTTGTTGAATCTGGATGAAAACTATTTCTAGGGACGGCTAGGTGGTGCAGTGGATAGAGCACCAGCCCTGGAGTCAGGAGTACCTGAGTTCAGGTCTGGCCTCAGACACTTAATTACCTAGCTGTGGCCTTGGGTGGGCCACTTAACCCCATTGCCTAGCAAAAAACTTAAATAAAAAAAAAAGAAAGAAAAGAAATTATTTCTACCTGCAGCTCCAAAAAAAAACTCCCAAGGATGTTGTGAACCAACAAGAAAACTAATGCTTTTCCCCGCCCCCATGATCATAGTTTTGTACTTTGCCCCAAAGTAGGAGTAGTCAGTCAACAATCATTTATTAAGCAACTATAATGCTAATTTCTGGGGATACAAAAAAAAATAAAAGATAGTCTCTGCCCTCCAGGAGCTCACAGTCTATTGGAAGAGACAACATGCAAAAGCAGGAGACAATTAAAACAGATTCAAATAACAAAACTATAACTTTAGGTTGACTCATGTCAAAGCTTTGCATTAATTAACACCCAGAGTTGGCTGCAGACATTTCTTTCTATGCCCAATGACCATAGTATCATCACCAAAACACAGACATTAGTCAGAAAAATCTGAATTTTAATCCAGTCTCAGATACATATTAGATGTGAGGACAATTAATTCTCTATCTTCCTCAATTTCTCAATTGAAAAATGAAGATATGAATAGTACCTATCTCCCAGGGTTGTTATGAGGATAAAATGGGATGTAATATTTGTAAAAAACTTTGTAAACCTGTAATAGTCACTCTTATGATCATCTTATGTCTACATGGTAGTTACAAAATGTTTGTCTCGGGGCAGCTAGGTGACGCAGTGGATAGAGTACAGTCCTGGAGTCAGGAGGATCTGAGTTCAAATCTAGTCTCAGACATTTAATAATTTCTAGCTGTGTGATCTTGGGCAAGTCACTTAACCCTTACAAACAAAACAAAACAAAAAAAGTTAGTCTCTTCATAAACTCAAATTTATTGCCATGTTTTATTTTGTCATCACCAATAATAATAATAGCTATATTTTAGATATGTAAATAATATGTATATATTGAAAAATATAATGATATAACAATAGATATGTAATAATATATCACCAATTATATAATAGCTAAATTTTAGATATATCTAAATAGATAATATAAATATCTAATTTTATATGTATAACAATAATATAGCTATTATTTACATAACAGTTTATGGTTGCAAAGTAATTTACATACTCCTTTCATTTGATCCTCACAATGGCCTGATGAGGTAGGGGCTGCTATTCACCCCCATTTTACAGTTGAGGAAACTGAGGCTAGGAGAGGTTAAGTGATTTACCAAGGATCATACGTCTAAGGCAGAATTCAAACCCAATTCTTCCCAATCCCAAGCTCCCCCCGAGCCATCTTGCTGCCTAGACCCCAAGAAACAGCACTTTTTTAGTCCAGCAAAGACAACTGTTAGGAAATAATTTCAATGAGGATCCATGGCTTGGAAAGATAACCAGAAGAGCTTGGTTCACCTTTCTGACTGAATGATTCAGCCACATCATTTAACATGGGGAAAAATTGGTCACAGGGATGAAAAATAGAGCAGCTAAAAGTCATAAACTTGCCAGCAGGAAGCATTTTAAAATCATGGTCTGACCCATGAGGGAATCACAGGCACCATTCTGCCATAATATGGAAAAGTATTTTATATCAAGTCCTTGTCAGTTAATTTCCCTTATAACAAGAGGGTGACTGGCTTCCATGGGCAGGTTCTGAAGCCACCCAGGTGCTCAGTTCTACAAGGTGCTAATTAGCCAGAAGTGATCTTAGCCCAGGGGCTCAGTGGGTGATGGAGGAAGAGGACCAAGGATGGGAAATGATGAGTTTCTGAAGTGGGGAGGATTAAAAAAAATTCAGTTGTAATACAGAGGAAACCACAATCCCCAGTTAGCAATTATTGTTCCACTAATTGGGAGACATGACTTTTGGTTCTCTTTCTGCAGCTCACACACTGTGTGGTCTTGGGCAAGTCTTTTCCCAGCTCTGACTTCAGTTTCTATGTCTGTCAAAGAAAAGAATCAGGTTGTCCATAAGATCCCTCCTGGCTTGAGCCATCTATGATTGCATGCTCTGTGGCCAATATCATTCAGCACCTTTGTTTAGATTGCAGATGCTGTGGGTCTGTGTGAATGGGGTCTGTGAAAGAAAATAGATGAACCTGGGACTGTGTGATAATTGCATCTTGGCAGGATTTCATCCATATGGAAACTGCACTTTGAACTAGAAAGACAAACAACAGCCCATGAAGGGGAATTAGATGAAATAAGGAGTTAGATGAAAGACTGGAGTCTTTCCTTCCCCCACCCTATTCTTTATATAGGTCATAGAGTTTGGGCCCTGAAGGTTAGTTTATAATATTATATATGTCACATGTTATTTATTAATATATTAACATATAATATACAATATATTAACATTATTAACACATTACTATAGTAATATATTAAATGTATATTAAAGACCCTTGAATTAAACTTTTCAAGGCTTATTCATAGCTTTGAGGATTTTCCTTTAAAAAAAGATGAAGAGGAAGGGAAGCTGGATGTAAATAATATCTTAGATTAATATAGGAGTTGATGTCTTTCAAAGTCATATTCTCATTAAGTCCTCATAACTGTCTGTATGTAGAATGTGAACTTTAACCCCCATTTTCACAAGGTTAAGTAGCAGTTCAGATTATCTATGGGTAAATTGGTATCAAACCAAGGACTAGAACTTGGGTCTCCGGACTCATAATTCGCTGGACCGTGATGTTTCTACCAACTATATGATCTGAGCAAGTCACTTAAATTCCATTTACCTCAGTTTCCCCATCTGACAAAACAAATACTAATAATACCATCCTCCCAAGATTGTTGTGAGGATAAAATGGGATATGGTAAGGATCCAAAAGTAGAGTAGTTGACACTTAATATTTACCTGTGAGTCATTTTAAGAACTTTGTGAACCCTAACTAGGAGCCAATAATATAAGAAAGGGAGGCCTTCTACTGCCACAAAATACTTCAGTAATAATTTGTCTGTAATCACACAACTAATAATGAGTTTTGGATTAGTCATGTCCAATTCTACATGGCCCCATTTGGGGTTTTCTTGGCAGAGATACTAGAGTGGTTTACCATTTCCTTCTCCAACTCATTTTACAGATGAGGAACTAAGGAAACTAGGGTTAATTGACTTGCTCAGGGTCACACAGCTAGGAAGTGACTGAGCTCAGATCCTCCTGTCTTCAGGACCAGCATTCTAACCTACTTCAATATTTTCTAGTTATTATGCAGGGCTCCACAGAGGTCATGGTATCCACCTTGTCTTCAGGTAGGCCAGACATAGCTCATACTAATGAGTAATATGCTGATAGATGGAGTCAGGGAAAAGGTCAAGAAACTTTTTTTCTATTTCTGGCTTTACCACTGACTTCCTATGTGTTTCTTCTCTGATCTGAGCCTCCATTTCTGACTCTGTAAAACAAGGTGGTTGGACTAGATTGTAGGATCTCAGATTTAGAATTGGAAGAAATTTTAGAGATCATCTACTCCAATCTCTTCATTTTTACAGAGCAGGAAACTGAGCAACATGCCCAAGGTCACAGAGTTAGAAAGTGGCTGGAACAGGATTCAAGCCTGTGTCTTTCTATTACAAACTGCTGCTTCTATCAGATGATCTCTGAGGCTCCCTTCAGCTCTAACATTTTATGTTCTAAGTGTCTTTCCATCCCTAATGCTAATGTCCTAAGATAGGGGTTGGCAGACTACAGCCCACAGGCCAAACATCTTTCTGTGTAACCTGTGAGGTAGATTTGACCTGTTCTATACTCTCAGGTAGGTCAGAATTTATGTTCCAAGTTTGAATGAATGCTATATAAACATATATAAATACGCAGTGTTTGGGAGGATTGGCACTTCCAGTGCACAGGCTGCTCATCCACCTTTGGTGTCCACCTGTCACCTAACCCTCAGCTGTGGCTCCAAGAAGCTGTAGCTTATATACCCACACGCCAGTAAAACTGCCTTGGCAACAGGATGAAGGTAACCAACAGACTCCAAAACCAGTTGGTGAGCTAAGGGGATGTCCACGCTAAGCAAGTGAAGACTTCTCTTGGTGGAATGAATGAAGAGAGCAATTTGTTCCAAAAGCCATGAAGGTAGTCAATGTAGAGCTTGATCAGACATTGAAGATGCCAGGGTCACCCACTGCATCCTAGACCATTGCCAGGCAGCATGACTTTTGTCTTACCACTGGACTTTAGTGACTTGGGAAGAAAGAGTGAGGCCTAAGATTTGTGCAACTCTGCCTCACTTAAATCCAATTCATGAACAAGTCAAGACATTCCCCATGATGTCATTGGTCCTCCTTGAAAACAAAGCATAAACAAAAAAAAACTCTTATTATTTATATCTTCTAGTTCTGACAATTTATGATTATAGGAAATTAGGTCACCCTACACAATAAAATTTGCAGAAACTTAAGACTAGAGACCAGTGAATCCAATCCACTCATCCGCAGATGGGGAGAATGACTCTGAGAGAAGGAAAATGGGTACTCCAAGTTCCCAGAGGGAGTGATGAGAGACATCTGCAGGTCTAAAGCCTAGCATCCCTGAGTCTCACACCTCAGGGGTTTTCCATGATGCTGGCTGCCCATTACTAAAATGTATATTTGTCAGGCAAAGACCTGCCCGGAGACAGGGAAATGGAACAAGGACACAATGCTACCTCATCGTGTCTCACAGCAGGCTCCTATCCAACCAAGAAGGTGGAGAATTTTGTTCAAGTCCATTCATTGTTCCCTGTGAGTGAATATGCAATATGGAATCTATGCTTTTCTGGACCCACAACGGCTCACTGGGCCCATCTGTCTCAATGGCCAATGTGAGCTATTCATAAGAGACAGGGAGCCCATCCCAGAACCTGATGAACCAAAATGATTTGGACATAGGAGTTTGCGGGCCTGTTTCATCATGAGTCAGTCTGACTGAACATGGCCCAGGTTGATGAGTAGCTTCCAAACTACTGAAAGGAAAAATTGAACTGAGTTGGGAAAACAAATGAAGGCCCTATGCCTGGCCCATTTTCCAAATTCTGACAGCCAAAAAGAGTCAAACTTCACTTCCAGGAAGTCAGCTCCTCCTGCAACAAGAAGCTGCTCTGCCACCATTTATCCTTGAGCTCATGTACTAGACTAGAGCAAGTTCCCTTTCCCTAGGGCTTTTCAGGTGGAGCTAAATGAATAACTGTAGGGGATATTGGATTGGATTGAATGAACTCGGAGGTCCCTTTTAGCTCTGATTGCATCATTTTGTGGGGGACCCCTAATTCAACCACCTTTTATGTGTGTCTTTGCATATTGTCACCCATACTTTATCCCCATACTATACTCCATTTCATTCTTCCTTTGTAATAAAGAAAAACATTTAAGCAAAATCAGCAGACATAGGGACCAATCATATCTTGTAGTATACATCACATTCTGCATTCATAGCCCCTCTCCAATCTTTTGAGAGGAGACATGTTTCATCAGTTATCAGAGGGAAAGAGAAGCAGAGACAGAGATAGACAGAACAGAGAGAGAGAGAGAGAGAGAGAGAGAGAGAGAGAGAGAGAGAGAGAGAGAGAGAGAGAGAGAGAAGAAAGGGAAGAAAAATGGGGAAAGAGAAGAGAGAACACTTGGAGAGGGAAAAAACGAAGAAAAGGAGTGATTGTTTGAGGGAGAGGAAGAGAGTGTGAACTTGGGCAAATCACTTAACCTTGTGATTGCCTCACATTCAGGGTCATCTCTAGTCATCCTGATTCATATCAGGCCACTGGACCCAGATGATTCTGGAGGAAAAAGTAAGACTGGTGACTTAGCACAGCATCCCTCACGCAAATATAATTCACATGTTTGTCATGGCATCACCTCCCTGATGTCATGGTCTTCTTCAAAAATGAAGGACAGGGGTTGGCTAGATGGCACAGGGGATAGAGCACCAGCTCTGTAGTCAGGAGTACCTGAGTTTAAATATGGCTTCAGACACTTAATAATTACCTAGCTGTGTGGCCTTGGGCAAGCCACTTAACCCCATTTGCCTTGCAAAAACTAAAAAAATAAATAAAGGACAAACATCATTACCAGCCACCACCATAATTCTTCTCAAAGAGCCTTCTAAGAAATCCCTCCCTAATAGCAAAAAGAAAAAGAGAAGTCCGAGACAAGATGGTTCCTGAAACCCAGTAAAGAATATTGTTCATCTAATTGCGTTCTTGACCCTTACTTAGAGACAACATGAAACAGTGTAGAGAGCACAGGACATGGAGGCAAGAAGACATGAGTTCAAGTCTTGCCTCAATCTTTTACTAATAGTGGGATCCTGGGCAACCTTTTTGTACCTTAATTTCTTCATCTGTAAAATGAGAGTATGGACTCAACGGCCTTCTAGACCCCTTCCAACTCTAAATATATGACTCTGACCTTCCTCATTAAACACATCTGGCTTGTCTTTTCATTCCCTTCCTTGTATTTTAAAGTTCCATCTGCACTTAGACCAGCCCTGAGCCTTGATCTTAGCTGTGTGAACGAGTGGTATGTCACCTCTCTTTGAATTTAGATTAGATTCAAATTCAGATTCAAAATTTGGGAATCAATATATCTTCATGGACAACTTAGATCATAAGCCACAGAGAATCTTTTGTGAATGGTTTCTTAGTATTAAAAATATTAACAGCTCACCTTTACTTGGCATCAAAAGGTCTGCAAAGAATTTTATAAATATGATCTCATTTGGTTCTCATAATAACCCTGGGAAATAGGTGCCATTATAATTCCCGTTTTACCAGTTAAGGAAACTCAGATTGAGAAAGGTTCAGTGACTAGATCAGGATCATAGATATCTGGTAGGTATCTGAGGAAGGATTTCAACTTGGATCTTCCTGACTGTCCAATACTCCCTCCTCTACCCCTTTAAGCTGCCTGCATCATTCCAATGAAGATGCTAGAGATCTCAATTAATTTTTCTGCCATTGCTCAACCAGCAAATATTCATGTTACCAGTGGATCCAAATATGGAGGAATGAAAATCCTTACTTTCAAGGAGCTTAGCTTCTGGAGGTTTGTAGTAGTTGTCCTTGACTTGTACATAAGATTGATTACAGTAAGGTAACATGGTGCAAAGATGCCATTCTCACTATCCCCAGTGAGCCCACAGGATGATTGGTAATCAATGGAAGTTCTTGACCTTTTAAAAGTCAGATCTTTGGAGGCGGCTAGGTGGCACAGTGGATAGAGCGAGGGCCCTGGAGTCAGGAGTACCTGAGTTCAAATCCAGCCTCAGACACTTAATAATTACCTAGCTGTGTGGCCTTGGGCAAGCCACTTAACCCCGTCTGCCTTGCAAAAACCTAAAAAGAAAATTTTTTTAAGTCAGATCTCTTCCATATAATCAAGGCTCCTCAGAGGTACAGTATCATCAGGCAACAAACTAAACAGTATAGTAAAAGCTTACCTGTCTCTCAATGGTCTAATTTTATGGGTACAGACTTTCGACAGTATGAGTGAAGAGTAGGATACAGACAACATGGACCTGTCTAAATTATGCTAAATCAATGGACTAAAGAAATGCAAGAAATACAAGAAGAAGAAATACAAAATAAAGACATGGTAATTAGGGAAAAGGCTCAGGGAAAGGTGAATTAGAAGGTAGTGGTGCTTAGAGTGAGATTGATTTTGTGAGGCAGCAGTGAGGAGGTAACCAGACCAACCATGGGGGGAGAGGGAGAGTCAGAGCCTGGAAGAGAAGTGGGAGAAGAGGGTTGTTACGATGTCTGACAAGCCAGGAGAAGACTCTCTTGGCCAAATCTTATATAATATATAAAGAAGCCAGAAAGATAGGTTCAGACTGAATTGTGAAAGTCTTTAGAAGCCAACGGATTTTTCTCTTTCCTCCTCAAGGCATGTGATGCTCATTTTCAAGGAGTCCTAGAATATCAGAACAGGAGGTTATCTTGGAAAGCATCTAATAACCTCCTCACTGGACATATGCAGGCAGAGGATTCACCCAGAGTCACACAGGGCCCACATTATTCCATTCATTATACCAACCTGACCTCCTTGATGAATTTCACCTACAGGGAATATTTTTTTTTCCTCTTCTGACCTCTGCCTCCTTAATTCCTCCAGGTCTGGGCCAAAATTCCACCTTCTGCTGAAAGTCTTCTGAGTCCTTTTTTCTTTTTTTGGGGGGGAGGGGAGGCAATCAGAGTTAAGTGATTTACTCAGGATCACAGAGCTAGGAAATGTCTGAGGCTATATTTGAACTCTGGTCCTCCTGGTTCTCTATCCACTGTGCCACCTAGCTGCACTTTCCCTCTGCGATGACTCTTGATTTAGTCTCGTTTTTATCTTGTCTATGTGTTGTTTGCATGTTGCTTGCCCACCCCTTGGATTATGAACTCTTTGAAGGCAAGGTTGGTTTTTTGCTGTACTTTGCATGTTAGTACTTAGTACAGAACGTGACTTAATAAATGCTTATTAACTTAACTCTCTCACACACATACACACAAAATAAATATATACACATTATCAACATATGCATTAAACAAAAAAATATAAGTGTATTTTATACACACTAAATATATATAATTATATATCATAAATTTTATATATATATATTAAATAAATTATGTATATGCATTTTTACACACACACACAAAATGCAGTTTTCTCACAGCCCAGTAGCCCCTGGGGTAGGCCTTGCCTTTCCCCATTTATACTAGTCTTGCATTTAGTATTTCCAGATCAGTCTCCCAACAAGCTGTGGTACTTGCAAAAAGACCGCCCACCCCCACCCCGGCCTGGCCCCCCACCCACACTCACTCTCATTGGCATTCCCCATCCCTCTTCCCCTTTCTGCTGTCCTAGCAACAGAGGCTTAGCTAAAGGAGCCCAAAGAAATACTTGATCTGCACCCTGAGTTCTGTTTTAAGCTCTAGTCCCCTCTTCTGCCTAGCCCTTAGTCCAAGTCTCCTGGGTTCTGCAAAGGCTTGGGGGGGGGGGCTTTACTTTTTTGCCCCTCCTTATGTGATGCCTCAATGGTCATTTTAAAAATCATATTAATATAGCCTAATTAGACGAGCTCAAAATTATTTTTTGTTATTGGGGGAGTGTTTGGGTGTCTACTGGGGAGCCAGGGTGTAAGGGATGATGTAAGGGACTTTAAACATTGGATTTTAAGTCAGATTACTCAGGTTCTATTTCTTAACCATCTATATGTCCTTGAGCAATATCTTTCTGGGCCTCAGTGTTGTCATTCGTAAAATAATGGAGTTGAACTGGTGATGAATCATAGTAATATGTATATATGTAGTATATTAATATAGGTAATACTTAAACAACATCTATTATTTTATAGGCACTGTGCCATGCACTTTAAAAATATCATCTCACTTCATTCTCACACCACTCTGAAAAGTAGATGTTGTTATTATCCCCATTTTACAGATGAGGAAACTGAAGCAAACAGAGGTTAAGGGACTTGCCTGGATCACATCACTAATGAGGGCCTGAGGTGGGATTTGAACTTGGATCTTCTTGACTCCAACACTATCCCTGGCACTATCTGACTTCCCCTTCTGACTGTTGATGGCCTTGAAGAAATAAGTTCTTCTGACTCTCTAGGCCAAGGGTAGAAGGAGAGAGAGAGAGGATTTCTTGGAGGAAGAAATGGCTTAAACTAGATTAACACTGATACAATTAGATAGGATAATATAGGCTCCTAAAGGTTTGAGATCGCTCTCCTCCACATCCCCTGACCACTAGAATTGACACTTCAAAGAAGGAACGCTTCTTCCCCAGGGCTGGCTCACACATGGGAAGCCACTACTAATCCCATTTTATAGATGAAGAAGTGGAGGCTTAGATTAAGATGAGGAATGAGGAATTTCCCTTCAGCTGCTAGGTTGCTTCAAGTCAAACCAGCTGAGTCAAAAGGCAAGTGAGTCTGGAAAGAAAGTGAAACATGGTCAATAAGACCCAAGCCTATAATTTTCTTGGTCCACCACTCCCCGGGTGAAAAGTGATAATTAGTCCCTGATGCCCTGTTTAATTAGACACCTGTTGTCAGATTGCATTTCACTCTTTAAATTTTGGGTGTTACTCAAGAAGCAGGGTTGCCGGCTGGTTCTCCACACTCTGTGGACACCTGACCTCTCTCTGGCAGCTCCCCTGAATAAAGCTGAGTCTCTCCAACCACCTTTTCTCATATTCCCCATTCCCCTCATCCTGACTTGGTTATTCTGGGCTGGAAAGTTAGCAGTGCAAGCCCTTTTCTTCAGAAGAGCAGAAATGCTTCATTTTCAAGGATGTACTGAATTTGGTTTCTGTCCTTAAGGTGGCCTTAATTCCCAACCAGCCTCTGCCTCCCCAGGTCTAACCTTGCCAATTAGCATGTCAGCTTGGGATGCCACCCCTCCATTGGCCCCACTTACTCTTGTATGTTTTGGACCTAGCTTTTCTGTTTTGGGGGGTAACACCCATTTAAGAAGGCTGTGTTCTTTCCACAATAGCGACACTGTGTAGTTAAAGTTCAAGGCTGAAACCCTGAAATAGCCCCACCACATCCAGTCCTTTTCTTCTTTTTCTCTAATTCCTCTTTTATTTTTCCCTCCTTCCTCTTGGTCCTGATTGAAAGAATTAGGAACATTTAGCCTGGAGAAAATAATGCTAAGAGAGCCAAGATAGCTATCTTCAGATAACTTTAAGGACTATTTATTCAGAAGAATTAAGCTTATTCCTACAGAAAGTAGAACTGAGTGGAAGATAAAGAATTTCAGACTTGGACAGAGGATATTCATACAGCTGGAATGCTCACAGTAGAGTGGGCCACCCTGGGGATAGAGAGTTCCCCATCACTGGAGGTGTATTTGACAAAAACTATTAGAAATATGCTGTGGGAGATTATAACAGTTGGACTAGACAACTTCCAAGCTCCGTTCCAACCCTGAAATTTCATGGTTCTGTAATATATAAAATCATAAATTATGAACTGGAGAGGACCATAGATACCATCCAGTTCAAACTTCTCCATTTTACAGATGAGGAGACTGAGGCCCAAGGAAGTTAAGTGACTTATTCAATGAGGTTACAAGATAATTTTTTTTCCTCTTTCTCTCCCTTTCCCCACCTCTCCCTGGTTTCTCTGACTGTGTCCCATGTCCTTTGTGAGATTATAGCCAAATAACCTGAGAAAAGGTATATAATAATATCATCACTTTGGGTAATGATAGATTTCATTTTTGTAGGGACCCCTTGGGGGAATTTCCCACTGTGACCCAGAGCTAGACCAAAGAGGATTATTTAGAAGTAAGAGACTATTTCTCCAGGGAACTGGCAACCAAAAGGTTCCTATGCTCCTTCAGTCTTCTTAGGTGTCTCCAGGGCTTCTGACACAGTCTTTTCCTACTTGGCTGAAGCCTTAGTGGATTTGAAACTTCACCACCTCCTCTCCTCAGCCCTGTAGGTGGTAATGGTCCCTGCTGGCTCCAGCTGCTTTGATTCCAGCTAATGAGAGTCTCCTCAGCTCTAGTGGCCGGCTGTCTCTCTGACATACAGCTCAGAAAGGTGGCTTGGGTAGAGGGAGAACAAATACAGCTGCTTGGCACATGTTGCCGTGATGTCTCAGTAAAACCGAATGTGTCACTTGCTAGGATGGGTATAAAAATAGTTATTTTTATACAGGTCTAAAAGAGACCTCAGAACATAGAATGTCAGAGCCAGAAAGGGACCTTAGGGTAAACCTCAACCTTCAGGCCATGAACTTAAAACAAAAATCTTTGGAGAGCCATATTTCAATGCAATGAGTTTCTTTTGTAATTCTATGTGCTTTAGTTTATGCATTTAAAAAAAGATATTGAAAATGGGGCCATATTGGCAAAGTGGTCCATGTCACACAAAAGGTTAAAAAAAACCTTTACCTTTATGGACTTAGCCAAACATTTCATTCCACTGAGAACAAAACGAGTCTCCAAGAAGGAAACAAACATCTCACACATCAAGTTAGTGGTAGAGATAGCATTAGTACCCAGGCCTCCTGGCACCCACTCCAGGGATCTGACAATTCCGCAATGTTTTCTGACATGTTTCTTGAGAAAGTTCTTCTTTTTCCCATTTAGGGAATCAAGACACATGATTAGCTGGCGGCGAGTCCCCAAGAAAGGGTAGGCCATCCTTAAGTCCATCCCAGACCTACCATGGCTCTCTATTACTGCTTATGATGCCCTCCACTTGTAGGACACTTCCTGGGGTGAAGTTATGGCAAAGTCCTATTATAACCCAACCTCATCAGAGGAATTCCAGCTGAAATACAACTTTATAAGTTTCATTTTACTGGTTCCATGGATGCAAGAATAATATAACAGAGTTTTTCCCAAGGTAGAAGTTTAGTTTATTTGAAGGAGATATTAGTGATCATCTAAGGAGATATCTCAAGATGGAAGGATCTTAGAGGCCATCTCATCCAACTGCCTCTTTTGACAGATGAGGAAACTTTGACCCAGAAAAGCTAAGGAAAGTCACATAGGTGGTAAGCTTCAGAGGCAGAATTTGAACCCAAGTTTCTGATTCCCAAGTCTAGAGGCTTTTCATTCTCATCCTATCTCTCCACACCACACACACACACACACACACACACACACACACACACACACACACCCCAGATAGTAAAGTTCTATTGAAATCCAACTTGAAAAATAACAATTTGCTATAGACTCCTCAAATACAGTTGAGATTAAAGAAGGTGTCTTGTTCAGCTCTCTCCCCTGTCTTAACCTAAGACTGCCCACATGCTATCCCTGTCTGTCTTTTGCTCCCAAGAGATCATAAGCTCATGAAGAGAAAGATCATAGACTTTTAAGCTGGAAAAGGACCTCAGAGATCAAAAACTCCCAAGAGATTACATGTTTAACTAAATGCCTCCGGTGAAGGAGAGTTTAATAAATACAATTGGAGAGGACAGCAGAGGAATCTTAATTAGTGATGCAAGAGTGTCAGCTGTTTTGAGACCGTCTCTTCACCTGATCTTTTTATTTCTTCATCCCCAGCCTTCTTTGGAAAGTACCTCAATGAATACAACGGTTCCTATGTGCCACCCGGTTGGAAAGAGTGGGTTGGGCTCCTGAAAAACTCGCGATTTTATAACTACACACTCTGTAGAAATGGGGTGAAGGAGAAGCATGGATTTGACTACTCAAAGGTAGGTTCTGCCAAAAGGTCTCACAGCCCTCATATCTCTTACAACCAAAGAGCTTCTGAGGCTAGTGGATTATTTTCCCCAGCTAAAACTTCAAACTTCTATGACTCTTTTCTTGTCTTCATTGCTTGCCTCAAGCCATTCATCAGGGTTTTTTTTTAAAATATAAATATTTTATTTGTTTTTAAGTTATATACAATAGTAGTTTCTACATATCATTTTTGTAATGTTTTGAAATTTACAATTTTCCCCCGAACCTCCCTTCCCCCCCACCCCACAGAAGGCAGTCTGATAATCTTTACATTGTTTCCATGCTATGCATTGATCAAAATTGTATGTGTTGAGAGAAAAATCATATCCTTGAAGAAAAAATAGTATATTAGAGATAGGAAAATTATATAGTACATAAGACCTTTTTTTTAAATTTAAGGTAATAGGGCAGCTAGGTAGCATAGTGGATAAAGCACCAGCCCTGGAGTCAGGGGTACCTGGGTTCAAATCCGGTCTCAGACATTTAATAATTACCTAGCTGTGTGGCCTTGGGCAAGCCACTTAACCCCATTTGCCTTGCAAATAAATAAATAAACAAACAAATAAATAAATAAATAAATTTCTGGTAATAGGCTTTGGTCCTTGTTTAAACTCCACAGTTCTTTCTTTGGATATAGACGGTATTCTCCATCTCAGATACCCTAAAATTGTCTCCAATTATTGCACTGATAGAATGAGCAAGTCCATTAAGGTTGATCATCACCCCCATGTTACTGTTAGAGTGTACAGTGTTCTGCTTCTGCTCATCCCACTCAGCATCAGTTCATGCAAATCCTTCCAGGTTTCTCTGAAATCACATCCCTCCTGGTTTCTAATAGAACAATAGTTTTCCATAGCATACATTTACCACAGTTTGTTCAGCCATTCTCCAACTGATGGACATCCCCTTCACTTCCAATTCTTTGCCACTACAAACAGAGTTGCCATGAATGTTTTTGTATAAGTGATGTTTTTTATCCTTTTTCATGATCTCTTTAGGGTATAGACTCAGATCAAAGGGTATGCACATTTTTGTTGCTCTTTGGGCATAATTCCAAATTGCGCTCCAGAAAGGTTGGATCAGTTCACAACTCTACCAACAATGTGTTAGTGTCTCATCAGGGTCTTTTAAAAATGTTTATTTGCAATTCCTTCTTAATATCTCTCACCTCTTTTCCTCTTCCCCATTACCACCTAGTCACAAAATCACTGAATTCTTAAGTTGGAAGGGACTTCTGTGGCTATCCAGCCAAATCCATATACCCAATAGTATCCCCCCCTTGAGGGAAGGTGAAGAATGAGGGTCTTGCCCCTCATCATCAGAGAGAGCACCCTCTCACTATTTAACAAGTCTTATTCTCCCTCTGGTCCATCCTGCAGTGGGCTACCCTTCCCTTCAGCTGCTGCCCCAAAGCATTTAGAGGCTAAGTGAGTTCCCTGGGTCACTCAAATAGTTGGTGTCAAAGCCTGGATTTAAACCCAGATGGATGTTCCTAAAACACTTATGAATCCTTTCTGCTCAGAAACCTTCCATGCCTCCCCCCATGTGTAGCCTGGCTGTCAAGGCCTCCCACCATCCAGCTGCACCCTAACCAGCCAACTATATCTCCTGTTATCATCCTGTTGATTTCTCATTATCTCCTGGTGAGAACCCTTTACTCTAGTCCAGAGGTTATAAGCCAGGGGTCTATGAACTTTTTTTTAGCATTTTGATAACTGTATTACTATAATTATATATTTTATTCATAGTATTCTGAAAGATCCCTAGTCTTCAACAGACTGCTAAAGGGGGTTTAAGAACTTGAGCTCTTGTCAGATTATCCTCTTCCTAACCCTGGTAGACCCCAAGCTCTTTCTTGATACCAGGTCTCTGTTCATGGTGGTCACACTGCCCTAGCCTTGTCTGAAATGACCTTCCTTCTTCCTTCTGTCTATCTAAACCCTTCTTGTCAAATGGAAGCTTCTTGAGGTTAAGGGCCGTTTTATATCTCTAAGGTCTAACCAAGTGCCCTGTAAATAGAAGGCCTTTACTAAGTGCTTTGGGTAGAGCACTGGAGTCCCAAGAAGCAATCCCTGCTTTTTGCTCCAGTACACAGTGGTCTTCCCTTTTTCTAAACCTTTTGTCATCAGTCCTTATCATAGACTGCCTTGACCTTATTGTCAGCCAACTTCTTTGTGATTATGTGTCACCTCCCTAACTTTACTCTGAGTTTCAGAAGTCCAAAGACTTCTGAAATGAATCCTCATTTTTTTTGGTCTTCTAGTTATAATCTAGTGCCATCCTCCCACCAGCTATGTGAATGTCTTCTACTTCCTCTTCTAAAAGATGGGAATAATGAGTTTTTCTCTATAAAAAGAACCTTCCCGGGGTCATTCCTCTCTAGAAGATTCCTTCTGAGACAGACCAGAATTCTGTGGGACACCACAGCCGGCTGGGCAGCATTGAACTCCAGTGGATAGCATGCCTATACCAAGGAATCCCAAGTGCCCCCAGACTATGAAAGTTGAATGCCTTCCCTGCCTACTTCACTTATAATAACCGCCTCCTTCCCTCAAAAAAGCCCAGAATTTCATCCCTATCCATTACTCATATGCTGACAGGTGTTCTCCCAACAGTCACCTAATGTAGGTAGGGCAGCTATTATTTTACTCCCATTCTACAGATGGGGAAACTTCAGCTCAAGGCTTTTCTGGGACTTGCCACAGGGTTAATAAGACAAAATTCATTCATATCCAGGTCTCTACTCCTTCTACAATAGCCCAACAGCTCCTTCACCTGAGAGAGTCCAGCCCCTTGACCCCTCACTAAATGGCCAGGCTTTTTTCTGGTGAGGGGCTACCCTGCCTGTAAGTTCTTCCCACAACAAATTTATAGCCTATTGCTGGGATATTCCTTAGATTCTTTCCAGCTTGTTCTCACCCTTCAGCTCTGTTGCTGTTACCTTTGAGAGTGAGCCCAATACTGCTTCCGAGTCCTGGGGAAGCATTGAAGGAGTAGAGGTTTTTAACATTAACAATAATGGAGAGGAAGCCCAATGTAGTGGCTGGAGAGCTGATCTCAGAGTTAGAAAGATCTGGGTTCCAACTCTAGCCACTGACACACACTGGCTATGTGACCCTGGGCAAGTCATTCTCTGAGTACCCGGGAATCCCTCCAAGTCTTCAAATCACAAAGCAGAGGCCATTTGGCCTTATTCTCTGACTGGGGATTTCCTACACCAATGAAACATAGGTCCAGGCTAAAAGAGAAAGATGCTAGCAATGATAATAGCTGGCAGAAAGTTCCCAAAAGGTTAATGCCAGCAGAATGTTGAGTTCATTAAGCCTGGGGAGCTGGTCACTGATATCCATGAGAATGGTTAAAAAAAGCAGAGAGCCCATACTTCCATTGCTTAGGGGGACTGGCTAACCAGGAAGGGAAAATCCCAGGCTTCTGAAGTTAAGATTACCAATCTAATGTACTAATTTTTTTCTTTTCTTTTTGAACCAAGAGGTGGATGGTGGAGGGCAGAGAATGTGTTCCATTGCTAGAATAGTGAAAAAGATGCTCTGACTTCCCAAACAGAATCATCACTTGAACCCAGGATTAGGAGTCTGTCGGAGACCCTGAGAATCAAGCCCCTTCCCCAGTAGTTAGGAGAGCATAGGCTAGCCTGTCTTAGGGGTCCAGTCCAGTTTCCAGAGATGAGAAAGAATAGAGAGACCCTGGGAGCAGCACTGCTGTTTTGGAGAAGCTGGTGATATTTATTTCTGAACCCAAGGCCCAAACTCCCTCAGCAGCTGGTTTATTCATTGCCTAAGAAATGGCTTGGCAGCCCAGGGCAGGAGGGGCTCTAGAGGGCCACTCCCCAGGCTCTGCAGCCAGGAGATCCAGGAAAGATACAGCCCAGCTTTGATGTCACTGGCTCCATTTCTGGCCCACTCTTTGCCCTCCTTCCTGAGAGCTCTTAGCCTCTCCCCGCTGGCAGCACTCCTTAGCAAGGACCACATTTACTCAGAACAAAATGCATTCACATGCTTACAGCCACAAGCTAGCAATTTCCTCAAACGGGTTGTAGCGCCTCTTGATTTATTGATGTAGTTAAATTATTGATAGGGGATGCTCATTAGGGGGAAGGGGGCACAGCAGGAAGGCAGCAAGGCTCTGCTCATGGACCTGAAGGAGCTGAGATTGTGCTTATCCACTTTAACATTGGGGCATAATTTCAAACCAGTGCCTTCCATCCCCTTGAATTTTTCTCTGATTGCTTCATGTCTGGGTCCGAGGCCAGTTAGTCCAGTAAGTGAGAGCCCTGGGCTCATGAAGCCAAGTTTTAAGGCCTGAGGCGACTGACCTCTGATGCCACCTGAATGACTTTAAACAATGTACTCAGCCTGCCCATAACTGTTTCTTCCTCTATAAAAATGAGATTAGATAAGCTGGTCTCCCAGGTCCCTCCTGGCCTCAGGTCTCTGCTCCTAATATCCCAGGCTTCAGTGGCCATGGGCACCAGTCACCTTTCTTATTTGATGTACCAGCTAAGTAGATGTTGTTGATTTGTTTTCAAGCTCTGGGTTCTAGAGACTGGCCGTATGACCTAGTGACCTTGAGTCAGTCACTTCCTACTCTCTAGAACTCTCTTTTTTTTATCTATAAAGTGAGAAAATTAATTCTAAGGGCTTTTCTGACTTGAGCTCCCTCTATTCTAAGGTCCCTTTCAGCTTTGGCATTCTGTGTTCTTTGTTAAAAAATCCCTACAGCTCTAGCATTATTTATCCTATCAATCAATAAGCATTTATTAAAGCACTTCCCATGGTCAACCACTGTGCCTAGGCACTGGAGGGACAACCACGAAAGATGAAGCAGTGACCCCTCTCTGGGTGATTGCTTCCATTTTCAGCAGCATTGCCGGCATCTCTGGCATTTCTGTCCAGGCTCCCTTCTCTCTAAGTCTGACTTCTGTCTGGCTTCGTGCTTTCTGATTGGCTCCACAGCCAGCAATTTTGCCTTCTTCCCTCCACCAGGCAAAAGTTCAGAGTTATCCTCAATAAAATAATGAGCTTCTCACGTCGGAATCCCATTTTTATTCTCCATGGCAAGTACTGTATCCCCCCAGAGAAAAACAAATTAAAATAAATTCACTTTGCCAACAACAGCCCAGGAGCAGAAGTAAATAATTCACCTTGATCATATCCCTTCCATGCCCAAGGATTCCTTCAGTTTGACTGTAAATGAGACCTTAGACTAGTGAGGACAGGGTTATGTAACTCCAAGTGCAGGATAGAGAGAGTCCACTCCATAGGAAGCTAGGTGGCACAGTTCTGAGGGTAGGAAGACCTGAGTTCAAGTCCAGCCTCAGACACTTTCAAGCTGTATAACTGGACTAGACCCTTCACCGCTGCTTGCCTCAGTTTCCCCAAATGTAGAATAGAGATAATAACAGCATCTGTAATATATAAAATGGAGATAATAGCACCTCTATAAATGCTTACTCCCTCCTTACCTTCCCTGTCCTAGAACTGAGTTGGCCCAGCAAAATTGACTCTGTCGTAATTTCCCAGTGGGTCTTCAGGGAAGCCACTCCCCACTCTCTGAGTTTCTGTGAAAGGAGGTTTGTTCACTTTCCAGCTCTCAGTGGCTTCAATTCCATATGCCTCAGGGAGAGAGACCATGCCTAGAACCCCAGATGACCATCCTGCAAGGGACAGTCATAAGGAACTCAGGAAGAAGTTCTACTGGTGGACATCTCCATCTCCCTGTGGACCTTAAAGGCCTCAGCCCGATGGTGTGCAAGCAGCATTACCTTAAGGTTGACAAAGTACCTCCGTTCCTCCAACTGCCTGTGAAGGCGTGAGGTGCATGGGGCTCATTCCCTTTTCACAGATGAGGATCCCAAGGCTAGCACTCCAGGGATTCTGGCCACGTAGCTGTTATGGAGCCAGTCCCAGGTCTCTGCTGACTCCAGGTGCCTGTTCTTCATCCTTCAGTCAGGTGTCTGTTCTAACTCTTGTCTCTCTCAATAAAGATAAGCTCCTTTATCTTTTTATTTTTGTACTGTATACACAGTGGGTCCCCCTTCCATATATAAATGAGCTAAAATCAAGACTACATATTTTTTAACTTGACCAATCCTTGGTCTGGACCACCATTTTGACCAGAATTCCTCTGCCCCATTTGCCACACCCTCTAAAGAGCTTAGCGTCTCTGGCCCAGCAGCAGCCACGCATGTTCATCATTGACTTGTGTGGCAGATTCCCTTCCTTCCCCTGAGAGTTCACCTGCCTGCACTATTGTACAAGCTCCATCCCTCACCGCCCATATTACATTGGCTGCCGTTGTCCAAGTCTCATCAATCTGGACCTTTCCCTAATTACCATAGCGGCCCTCGGCTGGCACCTTGCAGACAGTTAACGATCCCAGAGATAATGAGCCTCAGAGTCAGTGGGTAAACCTGTCTGTAACCGGGGAAACATCCCTCGCTGCTATGCAAAGGGAAAGGAGGGTTGAAGTAGGGTGGGTAGGGCTGTCTCAGAGAGCTTCCCAGTGCCAACAGTGAAGATTCAATGCAAGGTCCCCCTTCCTCTAATGTGGGATCCCAAACGTAGTACTCCAAAGGAATCTTGAGGTCATCTAGTCCATCCTCATTTTACAGACAAGGAAACTGAGGCCCCAAGAGAGGAAATGACTTGCCCAAAATCACAAAGGTGGTAGATATCATAGTGGTTGATTAAAATCAAAGGAAAAAAAACAAGAAATTGAGTATGTCTTTCTGCAAATCTACCCCATCTTGGAGAGATACTTCTCCAAAAATTTTCATAAGGGTACATAGAATAGCTCTTCTTCATTTTCACACCAGAATTCTAACTCACATTTCTATAGTACTTTTTTATTCAAATTTCCCTCTGAGTCTCAATTTCCACATCTGCAAAATGGGAAGAACATCACAATCCCAGTTTCATAGAGTCATTGGAGTATTCATCTCCCCTTTTATAGTAGGCCATCCCCTTCTCACAGATAAAGAAATTAGCTTAGAGAGAGAGATGAAGTTATTTAGGCCCAGGATAACAGAATCTAATTCACTCCCCCCCCCACCCCCAAAGAGTTTATACTCCAAATTAATCTGTTGCATTTGCTGCTTTCTTGTGATTCAGAAGAGACAGGAAACAGCACAAGACTTGACCTTGTAGTAAGTATCCACTTGTCTTCAAGTTAATATGCTATTTTGGAGATTTTGGAGGAAGAGAATTTAGAGATCACCAGCCCAACCCCTTCATTTCACAGATGAAGAAACCAAAGCCCTGAGACGAAGACAGGATTTACCTGATTATCAGAAGAAATTCTAGATTTGAACCCAGGTCCTTTCCCCTCTACCTGTGTTCTAGCTGAGATCCTGTTCCTCCTTTAAAGCCTTATCTGATACCCCATCACCCTCCAAACAATCTCCTCTTTCTCTTTCTCTTGGAGGATCCAACCTTCTAGGTTCAGCTTATAGCAACAGTCTTTCCCTCTCGACTGTAGCCCAGAATAGCATGGCTCCCATTTCTAGCCCATGGCATTGCTCGCTTTAATTGTTTTCCCCAATCTCCCTGTGGCTTAGTCACATCAGTTCTGAATTCTTCAGTTGCTTGGTGGGGGTCTCCTGACAGCAGCAGAGGAGGCTGTCAATACAGTGAGCCATTGATAGGCCTCCCTGATTACCATTCAGATTGAATGGGAACTGATCCACTGGTTGTTGAAACATCAGCTTATCTTTCCCTCCAGCCCTTCATTCCTAGGCAGCTGAATCCTCCAGTGGAGCATGAAGCAGGTTTTCCATCACACCGTTAGGAAGCCTTTGGGTTTTGTGTCACATTTCTCTCACATCAAGAGAGAAGAAAATCCCTTTTATAAAATCCTGATGCAAAGGAGGCCATCTTTCTACCTCTGACCTCACCTACAGAGAAGACCAGTTACCCTATGTCCTTACAGAATGGAAGCATCTGCAACCTCCTAATAATCCCTTCTGCTGTCCCTGTCCTCCCAGATCTCCCACCTATTTCTTCATTTCCTCTCAATTCTGTAAATAAACAAACTGTCTAGGTTAAGTTCATAGTGTAAGAGGCTTAGAACAGGAAGAGACCTTAGAGGTCACCCAATTCAACTCCCATCATTTTCAGATCAGGAAACTGAGACTCAAAATATTAAATGCCCAAGATCACATTGTAGGGGGTCCAAGGCCAGATTCAAAATTGTGTCTACCTGACTCCAAGTGCAGAATTCTTCAGCTCCACGGTGGCATGGTGCAGTATGTAATCAGTTCCAGAAACCAGGAGGGAAAGCTTAGGGGGAAGGAAAGAAACAGCTTTTATTAAGTGCCTACTGTATACCAGACACTAAGTATACTAAGAGATACTTACAAGAATATTTCATCTTCACAACAACCCTGTGATGCCGGTGCTGTTATTATCCCCTTTTAACATTTCAGGAAACTGAGGCAAATGGAGGCTAAATGATTTGCCCAGGTTACAAAGCTACTAAAATGTCTGAGGCTGGATTTGACTTCAGGTCTTCCCTAATTCCAGGTTACCAATCTGTTGAAGGGGAAAACATGATGATTGATTGCCTTTGGATCAATGTGGAGTGGAATTTGGAGAGGCAAATTTCACTTCAGTCTAAGGATAAAATTTCAAGCATTGGAGCCCTCCCAAAGTGGATTGGGTTATTTCAGGAGGTGGTGAGTTCCCCCTCATTGAAAATCTCCAGATGAAAGCTCTGTGGTCACTTGTTGGGTTGTTGTGGAGAGAATTCCTCTTCTAGGGCAAATTGGACCAGATTCCCTCTTGCATCAACTCCGAGAATCTATGCTGAGGACCCTTTGCCTCCCCAATACCTCTCTTGTTTGAAGTGACCTCACAAATGTTTTTTTCTTCTTTTGTTTCTGGTGTCAATCAGGATTAAATGACTTACCCACGTCACACAGCTAAAAAATGTCTGAAGGCAAATTCAAACTCAGCTTACTATGCCACCTTGCTGGCCCCTTTATTTTCTTCCCTTTCCCCCTAACTCCTGCTTTGTCTCCCCTGCAGGATTACCTCACAGATCTGATCACCAATGATAGTGTGAGCTTCTTTCGGACCTCCAAGAAAATGTATCCACACAGGCCAGTCCTGATGGTCATCAGCCATGCTGCTCCCCATGGGCCTGAGGACTCAGCCCCACAGTACTCTCAGCTCTTCCCCAATGCCTCACAGCACATGTAAGATCGAACTCCCCTTGAGCCAGAGGACAATCAGGGATCTAATCCTCATGGGAAGCCAGTCTAGGATTTGTTTTGTGTTTCTGGGTTGTTGTTGTTGGTTTTTTTTTTTTTTTTAGAAAGACCAAATTGTGCAACATTTGCTTAACTGATTGAGTGTGGCAAGGACAGGGCAATTTGGAGATGGCATGAATATTCAGGGAGTTTAATTTTCATTAAAATCAGAATGTATTTCCCCTTTTCCGTAATTGCTTTTAGATGAAGCTCAGAGTGGTGTTGAGCTGATAAGTGCTGTGTGTTAACCTCCTGATCCCCTGGTCTTTGGGGAGCTGTATTTGAGAGAGGAAGAAAAATCAGCCCCCAGTGCAGCAGTTGTCCTGGCTCAGCCTTGGATGCTGTCCCATCGTCTCCACGCACCAGGCCAAATCTTCCAGACTTGCCAGCCAGACTCTTGCCTCACTCCCAAAATGCACCGCACCAATATGGACTCAGTAGCCAAAGCAGGGAGTCCAAGCTCAGCCTGGTTTCTAGATAATCACTACAGGAGCTCCCAGTTCTATAGTATTGTAAAGATGACAGAGTGTTTATTCTAGAACAACCTGACAAGGCAGGATCATTAAAGTAACAGGATCAGGATTCAAACCCAGGTCTTCCACCCTGCTATACCATCTGTGCTATACAAATCCAAGAAAGCATTTGTTCATTCCATGGCTTTCTTTTCTGCTTTAAAGAGGGTACTGTTCTCACCCCAATGTAGCCTGGTATTTCATGTTTAAATTGTTTGACATCTCCTGCTCATTTATTTCCCCCTTTGAAATGAAAATTACAGAAATTCAAAATGAGCAGTGCCTGATATTACTTACACATACAATCAACCTTCGCCTTATTAGGAGTGTATTTGGAAGACACTCTTATCTCTAAGGTATAATCATCTGCAAAACAAAAAAAAAAGTCCTACAGCTGGGCCATTTCAGGATGACAGTCAGAGGTGGGGAGGAGGGAGTGGGAAGAATGCGATTGCCTGCATCTTCTTTAATGTCCATCAAACCTTCCTGCAGCAACATCTCAGCATGCTCAGGATTCCGAGTGGACTGGTGGTGGGTGTGCTCCTCCAAAACTGAATTGGGCAAATATTATGCACCAGCTGAGAGCAAAGCACTATGCCGAATAAGTGTTGGTGGAGAAGAGGAAATAACATATAGATCATTGTTCTAGCTAACCCTAGAGTCCAGAACCTAATGATATAGATGAGGAATCTGAAAGAAGGGACAATTATTAAGTACCTACTGTGTAACTACTGTGCTTAGAACTTTGCAGATATTATTTGATCCTCACAACAATCCTGGGAGGTAGATGCAATTATTATTCCCATTTTTGCAGTTGAGGAAACTGAGGCAGACAAAAGTGAAGTGACTTACCAGGTTCGCATAATTAGCAGGTGCCTGAAATCAGATTTAAATTCGGGTCTGCCTGACTCCAAGCCATCTGGCTGCCTCTAAGAAGTATCAAAGACAGTGGCTTTCCCATTATCGCACAGGTAATGTCAAAGCCATGATTTTGAACCCAAGCTAGTCCCTCTTGACTCCAAAATCTGTGTTCTTGCCAATGTGCCATTTGTTGATGTCTAGGTCTCAACCTTCAACATAATAACAGTCTAGTGGGGAAATCTCTTTCATAAATATACATATATGTGCACATACACACACACCTCAAAAACAAAACAGAATATAAAGAATATTCAAATAGAGTTCCTGAGGAATTCAGAGATGAGGGAGATTACTTCTACCTGGGGCAATCAGGAAAGGCTCTATGAAGAAAGTGACTTTTAGAGAAGAATCTGGAAGAAAGAGATGGATTTCAATAGATTGGTGTAAGGGATAGGCTGAGAGAGAAATGGTATTGCAAGCATAGGAAACAGTACAGACAGAGATTGTCAAGTATTACATTTTAACCAAAGGATTAGTTATGGAAAGGAAGAGTATTGGATCAGTTTAGAACAGTCAGGTAGGCTCACATTATAAGAGTCCTTGAACACCAGGCTAAGAAATTTGGACTTCATTTCAGCAGCAATGGGAAGATATTGAATGGTGATGAGCAGAAGAGAGATGATCAGAGCTCTACTCTAGAAAGATTAGTCTGGCAGTAGAAGGTGATTTGGAACTCAGGAGAGAATAGAGGCAGGAAACAGGGAAGAGGTGATGAGGGTATGGAATAGGGAGAAGTCAGTAGGAATGAAGATACAGATATGAAGAGATATCAATGTGGCAAAATCAGCAGGCAATGACCTTCCTTGTCATACACCATTACTCATTCACCTGCTTCAGTTTCCTCTGAAATGTGCCCAGAATAGAGAAGTATAGTGATATTTTTTAGTGGAAAGACTATTGGATCTGTCACTTGAATTGTATAACATTCTGCAAGTCATCTGGTCTTCCTAGGAAAATGAAAAGATGGGAACTCTGTGATCTCTTAAATCCCTCCCAAGGATAGATTCTGCATTTCAGGTGAGTTTCATTAGACTCAGTCCTCACACAGACCTTACCCCTTTTTCAGGAGCCCAACCCTGAGATTGGCCCTAGAGTCTAAAGTGCTGCTCCTCGGACAGGCATTGGTGAAGGTGACTTCATGGTGCTCTGGCAGCATGGAATACATAACTGTTTGTGGTAACAGGCCACCCTCTACTATCTGCCAACACACCTGGAAGAGGCCTTTATTGGCTTCCATCAGGGGAGACTTTGAGATCAACATTCTAAAACCTGTGAAATTTGTTAACAGTGATGGTAAGAATAGTGAACATTTGTATAGTTTTAAAGATTGCGAAGCACTTTACAGCTCTCTTCTGCCTCGGTCCTCACATCAACCCTGTGAGATAGGTAGTACTATTCTCCCCCTTTCTCAGAGGGGGAAACTGAGGTAGAGTATTGAAACAATTTTCACAGAATCATATAGCTTGGTAAGTGTCTGAGGCAGAATTTGAATTCGGAACTTCCTGACCTAGCAGTCATGAATAAACCAGACATTCATCTGCTTGATACTTAAGAAGGCAGTGATTCCTTAGTTCTCTGTTAGAAGACCCTCACTTCAAGGCCATCTAGCTTCAAGATCATGCCTTTCCTTCAAATCTTTGTCCCAGATAAAGAAAGTAGGTAGGGCAACAAAAATCCAAAAGGGAACCTATTTTGTTTTTATATCTTTTTCCTCTCTCTGACCCCCAAACTCAGAACACATAGCCAGCCTGGATCCATCCTCATCCCCTCCCTCCAGTTCCTAATCAATCCATATTGCTAATGCAGTGGGCAGTAGCTGCTCAAAAATGGCAAGGAGGGAAAAGGGGAGGGGCGGGGAGAGAGGAAGGGAGAGAGAAAGAAAGAAAAAGAAGAGAGAGAGGGTGGTATCCCATTAGAACCACATGGTGGTTTTCCCCTTTCTTCCAAACTTTGCTTTAAAAGATTTTCCTGGGTATGGGGGAGGGCAGGGGCCACTCACACTTTCCTCCACCTAGGAGTGATCGATAAGAGATGAATCCGTTATCTGTAGGGCAGGAGAGGGGGTTGTTTCCAGCGATCAGAGAGAACCCGTGGGCTGAGGTTGGATTTAGCGGCAGGAGCCTCCAATCCATGGAGAAGTCACAAAGCAAAGTCCAAAAGGAGTCTGCCTGGTATTGTGATTCATTACATAGCAACAGTCTCCATAACCGTTAGCGTGTTCAGAGCTGTAATGTGATTATTCCAGCCATGAGAACGTTCTGATATTCAAGAGGCTATTAAGGTATCAGAGAAGAAAAGAAGGCATTTCTTCCTCTGAACAAGGCCTTGCCCCCTCCCCCTTCCTCTTCCCCCTTCCTCCCCCCACTCCCTTTGGCCACCTAGGTCTGTTCAAGGTTGACTTTGAAAAGCCTTCCCTCTCCAGGTTGCTGAAATCCAATCACTATTTTCCTATTGACTGAGAATATATGGGAGACCCAAGAGGGTGGCAGGACCTGGGCATCCTTATACCTAGCTCATGTTGTAGGATTTCTCATGAAAAGCTTTCCCTCTGTAGGTCAGAGTTAAAAAAAAATAATAAAATGAAAGGAGCCCTAATGTGGATTCAGGAGATCAGTTTGCAATAGCTATATGACTATCAATGGGTCAGTTTTTCCATCTGAGCCTCAGTTTCCCCACCAGTAAGATGAAGAAACTGAAAGCAAACTACTTTGATGTAGGATTTTACCTAGGGCTGGCCCTGCGTTCAAAGACTGAGTGGAAATAGCACTGTTTCTGGAGTCATAGGCTCTAGGTTCAAATCTCACCTCGGATGCTTACTATTTGTGTGATCTTGGAGAAGATGCCTAATATTCCTGGGCCTGTTTTCTTATCTGTAAAATAAAGGGGTTGGACTTGAGTGGGCTCTGAGATTCCCTTCCTGCTCTAGGTGTTATGTCATGGTCCCAATAATGTCTTCTATTCCTCTAACATTTTTTCAATTTAAATATTTTTATTTATTTGTTTCTCCAATGACATGCAGTAGTAGTTTTCACCAATCTTTTTTTGTAAAAGTTTTAAATTTTACATTTTTCTTCCTCCCCCCTGATAGAAAGAAATCTAATATAGTTTCTACATGTATAATTATGCTAAACATAGATCCATATTAATCATAACATTTTTAAAATTTCTATATTTTAAAGCACCTTCTTTTCTTCACTATAGCAATCATGTGGTAAATAGGTAGGATAAATATTATCTCGCTTTTACATATGAGGAAACTGAGGATGCAAGAAATGAAGTGACTTTACCTACTGGAGTCCTGGTTTCAGCCAAACCCAACTTTCCTTCTGCCAAATGGACTGTTTCCAAATCTAGTACTCTCCAGTAGTATAGTGGTCAATTGGATCAAGAAACTGGAAGAGCAAGCTTAGGGGAAAAGAAGGAAGGGAACCAGCATTTATTAAATGCCTATTGTTTACCAAACAACTTTAATGAGATTTGAAGATTCTGAGACCTGGTGGATACCACTTCCTATAGTTAGAACAAAGTCATCCAGAAAAGTGCTAAAAGGCTCACTCATTGGGGAGATGCCCAAATCATAAACATAGAGTAATGTGGAGTTTTAAAAAAAAGTGAGATATAAAACAAAAGACTGGGAGGATAAAGGAGAGGAGAGATTTCTTGAGAGAGATTTCTTACCATTTTACAGATGAGGAAACTGAGTCACAGAGTTAGTAAATATCTGAGACCATATTTAAAGATAAATTTGTCACTCTATCCGCTGCACCACCTAGCTGCCACTTCTTCGGGTATGAAGGGCAGATGAACCAGAGTTCTAAGGGAATCAGGGCAGGCTTTTTGGAAAGGATGGCACTTAAGGCAGGTCTTGAACAGGGTGGATAGATCACTGGACATGGACTCAGGAACACCTCATTTCAAATCTAACCTCACTTACTAGCTCTGTGACCCCAGAAAGATCCTTTAGCCTCAGTTTCCTCATCAGAAATGAGAATAATAGAACCTACCTTCCAGGATTGCTATGAGGATTAAATGAAATGGTATTTGTAAAGAACTTTGAAAACCTTAAAATCCTATGTAAATGCTGAATTATTATTATTATTGAAGGTTGGGTTGGCTTTCAGCTGGTATTGGTGAAAATTGTAGGGAATTACATTATAACAGCAATGCTTTTGGGCGTTGACTTGGAGATAGTAGGTTCAGAATAGACTGGAGAGGGAAGACATTGAAAAAGAATCCTCTAATAACTTCAACAGCCATTTATTAAATACCTGCTGTGTGCTTAGCATTGGGAAAATATAGAAATAAATAACAAGGCTCCCAGGCTGCCAGAGCTCTGGCTCTGGTGGGAAGGCTTAATAAATGCTCATTGATCAATCGGCCAGCAAGTACACAAATACTGATAATACAGAAGGATTTGGTAGTGATTAAGGGAGATGTAAACAAAGTGCCCAGGTCCAATTCAGATCTACATGGCCTCACCCCTGGGGTTATCATAAAAGTTCCTCAACCAGGCTAAAACAAAAATCATCAGAATAGAATAGCCTAGGTTTATAGTAACATTATAAGGTTTACAAAGCATTTTCCTTACAACAACCCTCTAGGGAAGGTGATATGATATTTGTGCTTTCTTCACTAAGAAGACCATGACATCAGGAAGGTGATACCATGACAGGCACATTAATTGGATTGGGGAGCCGGGGCGGTGCTGCTATACTAAATCACAAGGGTCCAGTGGTCATATATGGCTCAGGAGGACTGGAGATGGCCAAGGGTGTGAGGCAATCAGGGTTAAGTGACTTGCCCAAGGTCATGCAGCTAGCGTCAAGTGTCTGATCCTGGATTCAAACTTGGGTCCTCCTGATCTCAGGACTGGTGCTCTATCCATTGCACCACCTGACTTAAGTGATTTGAGCTCCCATTTTCTAGATGAGGAAACTGAGACTCAGAAATGGGAAGTCATATAGTTTGTTGTTTGGTCTATGTGACTGTGACTGTACCTTTAGTTGTAGAACAAATATTTATTTTAAAAAACTTACCCTGTGCTAAGGACTGTGCTAAGTATTAGTGATACATAAAAAAAAAGGCAAAAACTTTGATTCCTGCCCTCAAGGAGCTCACATTCTAATGAGAGAAATGACATACAAAAAAGTCACCTATGCAAGATATTATACATAGTTTTTATTTTGGGCAGCTGGGTGATGTGGTAGATAGAACCCCAGCCCTGAAGTCAGCTGGACCAGAGTTCAAATATGACCTCAGACACTGACTAGCTGTATGACCTTGGGCAAGTCACCTAACCCTGCCTGCCTCACATCCAGGGCCACCTCCAGTCATTCTGATTCATATCTGGCCACTGTACCCAGATGGTTCCAGAGAAGAAAGTGAGGCTGGTGACTTAGCACAGCACCCCTCACTCAAATCCAATTCACTTGCTTGTCATGACATCACCTTTTGTCATGGTCTTCGAGAACAAAAAACAAACATCATCATCATCATCATCATCATCATCAATCAATAGAGTACAATTGCAAGGCAAACTCAGAGGGAAGGTGCAAGAAGAAGGAAAGGGGAGGAAGGGCAGCAACAGGAAAGGTCTGCAGAAGGCAGGATCTGAGCTGAGTCCTAGGAGGAAGAGAGGAAGCAGGAAGCTGAGGTGAGGAGGGGGAGCAACCGGCACGGAGGCATGGCCAACAAAAAAGCAGAGTCCGAGGCAGGAGGTGGAGGGTCCTCTAAGAGAATGTGTAGTAAATGGCAAAACTGGAAAGGTATTAAGGGGCCAGAGGGGATCCCCTCTCATGAAGGGGGCCAGGAAAGGCCTCCTTTGGAGGGGATATTTGAGTTGAGACTTGATGGAAACCAGGGGGTGGTGTCGAGGAGGGAGAGAATGCAAGACCAAAGTCAGAAGATGGAACGTCTGGTGCAGAATCAGCAGAGTCCAGGGTCATTGAATTTCAAAGTGTATGGGGGTGAGGCGGTATAAGAAGACTGGAAATGAAGGAAGATAGCAGGTTGTGAAGGGCTTCAGCAGCCAAACAGAGAATTTTATATGTGATTTTGTGATGTGAGAATGTGATCCTGGAGGTGCTGGAGTTTATTGAATAGGGAAAGCGCCACTGCACTTTAGGAATATAAATTTGGCAACTAGGTGAAAGAGGGAGGGAACACATTTATTAAACCTACTATGTATAGGCACTGTGAAAAGATACAAATATCCTGATAGATCCCACAACAAGCCTAGGAGGCAGGTCCCATTATTATTTCCATTGTGCAGTCAAAGAAACTAAAGCAGAAGTTAAATGACTTGCCCAGGGTCACAAAGCTAGTAGTAAATTCCTGAGGTCAGATATGAACCTGGGTGTTCCACCATGGTATCACCTAGCTAGGGAGAGAAGAGTCAGGGAAACCAACCATCAGGCTTATAATGTCCAAGCAGGAGATAATGATGATATTGCCTGCAGTAGTGTCAGGGGAGGAAAGGTCCTGAAGGACTTTAGGAGCCAACGAGAGGGTTTTATTTTTTATCCTAGAGATATTAGAGAGCCAATGAAGTTTACTGAGTAGGGGATGACATGGTTAGACCTACCAGGGGAGTATAAGCCAGGGCTATGATGGGCATGGAGGAGAGTGGAGGGGAGAGGGTAGTAGAAATTCAGTGTCTGTTGAACATTGAAAAATTGGATGATACTGTCTGCTAAGATAGGAGTCATTTCATTCTAGGCTACAGAGAATAAAATTAGCCCAACAATGAATATGTGTGGACCATGATCCAGGGTAGCTTAATATAATGGGAAGAGTTTGGGATCCAGAATCAAGACCCTCATAATCTAGTACCAGAACTAAGCCATTAACTAACAATATAATTTTAGCAAGTCTTCTCTGAGCCTTGGTTTTTCTCATATATAAAATGAGGGGCTGATCTCTATTAGGGATTCTTAACCTGGGGTATGTGACTTTAGACCTTTTAATATCTGGGTAACTGTATATCAATGGAATTGGTTTTCTTTGTATTTTATGCATTTAAAAACATTCTTGCCCCAGCTAGAAGGTTCAGTGGATACAGCACCAGCCCTGGAGTCAGGAGGATCTAAGTTCAAATCTGGCCTCTCAGACACTTAATAAATGCCTAGCTGTATGAACTTGGGCAAGTCACTTAACCCCATTGCCTTAAATAAATTAAAAAATAAAAAGCATTCTGAAAAGGGATCCATGGGCTTCCCCAAACTGCCTGGGGGGAGGGATCTCCCCAAAAATAAAAAAGTTAAGAAACCTAGATCTAGATGATTTCGAGAGGCAGCTAAGTGGTACAGTGGTTAGAACACTGAACTCAAAGTTAATAGCAAGACAAGAATTAAAATCCAGAGTCAGGAATTTCAGTTGATGCAAGAAGACTTAAGTCCATATCTAGCCTCAAGATGTTCTAGGCAAGGCCAGCCTCTCTAGGCCTCAATGTCTTCATCTGTAAAGGAATGGTGTTGGCCTCATCCAAGGTCCCTCCAGCTCTCAATCTGTGATTGTGTGACTTCTGAGGCCTCTTCCAGCTCTCATGTTATGTTCTAAGGTCCCTCCCAACTCTGACATTCAAACATGATCCTTCCTCCCTCTTATTTTTATAAATGAGGAAAATGAGTCTTAGGAAGGTTAAGAGGCTTGTCCATGTAAATGATATGGATAATAAGCATTCAGGTAATAATAAAGTAGAAGTCGGAGATTCAAACTCAGGTCTCCTGACTGCCTCCCCTTCTTGGAGGCCTCTTTCCTTCCTCTCTTACCTTCCATGTTCTAAGGCAGACGTCTCTCAGCTCTGGCATTCTACATAGACTTGGTCTGGGTGACTAGTCCATCACCATGATCTGCTGACTTGACTATCATTCTCTGTTTCTCATCCCCCAGCACTCCAAGCTATAATTATGCACCTAACCCTGACAAGCATTGGATCATGAGGTACACGGGACCAATGAAGCCCATCCATATGCAGTTTACCAACATGCTGCAGAGGAAGCGCCTGCAAACCCTCATGTCTGTGGATGACTCAATGGAAACGGTAAGCAGGCCCTGCCACCCCCACCACCCTTCACCCTTGCCTCCTCAGCACAGGATGCCCTCTTAGAGACCCTTTTCCTTTCCTCTCTTGAGATGAGCATATGACCAAGCCAAACACTTCTGCCTTTCTCTGGCTTCCCAAGCCCTGGCCTGGGGTGTCATTGGTTAGACAAGAAAGAAAATAGAATGGAGGGTGAATAAAAATAATACCCTCAGTAGACACAGTCCAACACCTGCTGTCATCTTCTCCAAGGATTTAAAGCAAGCTTGGCAAGGTTGTTGTTAAGTCTCTTCAAACTCTTCATGACCCCTTTTTGGGGTTTGTCATTTCTTTCTCTGGCTCATTATACAGAGGGGAAAACTGAGGTGAGCAGGGTGAAGTCTTGCCCAGGGTCACACAGCTAGTAAGTGTCTGCCACCAGATGCAAACTCAGAAAGATGAGTCTTCCTGGCACTCTATCAACTGTGCCACCTAGATGCAAGATTCCAAATGAAAGAAGGAAAACCCATGGGGACAGAGGCAAGGACATCCTCACTCACACTTACCTGAGCCCAAAACAGTTTCGAAGTCAACTGAGGGTTGTTTTTAAGATCCCAAAGTAGCCAGACCAGGTTTGGAGAATTCAACCTGTAGCTATTTAACAATAGGATTACTTGAGGCCTATGCTTTTTTTGCTCCCACCATATAAAATGATAGTCAGAAATTCTAGGAATTCCTGCAGCCAGTACCAACTGGAGTTCTTGGAACTGGCTTGGCTTTCAGGGCTCCCAATGTAAGCCTCTTACCTTTACTGTTACCTGTCTTCTACCATTGACTTCCTCTGTGTCTATACAAATGAGAAAGAGTGAATGAGAATATTAACAGAAGAACACAATATGAGGAGAGAGAGAGAGTAAGAGAGAATGGAAGATGGAGGAAAGGAGAAAGGGAGGGAGAGAAGGCAAAGAAAAGAGAGGAAAAAAAGAATGACAGAGAGAAGCACTTAGGGAAGAAGAGACAAACAAATCTCAATATAAAGGTCCAACATGAGAGGACAGAAGTAAGACAGACCCTCTAAGAACTAAGGAGTTCTTATTCTGGCACAGTTAGCTGTGTGATATTAGAAGCTTGCCCTTTCAAGCTTCTAAAAAATGAGGTGATTGGGATCTCTGGTTGTACCACATGCCCAAGAGTAGAGAGTCACTCTACTGTGGTAGCTGTCCAGTTGAGAAGACTCAACCCATTGGAGTCTATCAACTTTCTGTGACTCCTTACTTTCCCTGTCTCAAGGTCAATATCTCATCCTATCCTATCAGGAAAACCAATGACATGGAAGAGAAAAGAGAATTTTAGAACTAACTATGGGGTTCCAGGCACCTTGAATACAAGCTGGGAAGTCCTCCAGTTCAACCCCCCTCATTGTACTCTTCAGTACAGTGTGTGAGATCCCACATTATCTATCGGCTGAGAGAGCTGCAGAAATGACAAAGAGGTCTGGCCCTCAAGGAGGTTACAGTCTAGTCAGGAAGTGAGATATGAACACAGATACTGAATAGAATAGAAAAGCATGTCAGAGAGGGCCAGACAAGGACTAGAAGACAGATCACTTCAGAAACCCAGAAGGAAAAATAGTTTGTGTCTTTGGAGGCAAAGGTCTCATTAGCCAAATAGCTGACTGTGGGCAAGTCCATTCCCTTTCTTGAGTCTCACAGAGTTTGCATGAGAAGATCTGGTTTGAATCCCGTTTCTCCTTTTGATTACTACTTAGTTGCTGAGTCTCCCTGGGCCTCTGGGTCTCCAATTCTTCATTTTTCACTTCCTGCCTCACAGCCTGGTGGTACAGTGGATAGAGCACCAATCCTGAGGACATGAGGACCGGAGTTCAAATCCAGCCTCAGACACTTGACTCTTACTGTGTGACCTTGGGCAAGTCACTTAACCCTGACTGCTTCTCATCTAGGACCACCTCCAGTCTTTCTAATCCATATCTGTTTTGTTTTTTTGTTTTGTTATCAGTCACTCCCTTTCTGTGTGATTGTGGACAAGGCACTTAACCTCTCTGGGCCTAAATTTCCCCATCTGTACAATGAGGTTAATAATAGAACCTAGCTCCCAAGGTTGTTGTGAAGAACAAATGAATTAACATCTTAACTCTAGAATGCTTATATAAGTGCCAGTTATTCTTAATATTGGTCATTGAATAAGGTGCCTATGTCCTAGTAGAGAATTGGTCAGAAGTGCATTCTGCGCAGTTCCTAACACTAGACCACATGGCCTCATTCATTTCTGTTGTTTCAGATTTACAACATGCTGGTGGAGACAGGCGAGCTGGACAACACCTACATCGTTTACACCGCTGACCACGGCTACCACATTGGCCAGTTTGGTCTGGTGAAAGGGAAATCCATGCCCTATGAGTTTGACATCAGAGTCCCTTTCTACATACGAGGCCCCAATGTGGAAGCAGGATCTCTGTAAGTCCCCTCCTTTGGTGCTCTGGGGAAGGAGAGGGACACTCTCTAGGGACAGTGATAACCCCAGTCTGATGTAGGTGAGGCATTCGTGGCTGGGATGCCAGACTTCTTTCTTCCCAGATGCTTTGGGGACTCCGGTCCATTGAAGAGAGTGTGTGTCCCAGGCCCAAGTCTAAGATTCTATTCCCCTCCCTCAGAGTTAACACCTGGCCTCCCAAGGACATCTATCCAGTGCTCATGGATGGAGAGTCCTGCTGACTTCTCTGCTCCATCAGACAATTATTTAGGGCCTGGCCATTATCAAATTATAGTTTTGCCACCTTGGAAGACATAGCCAGTCATCTACAGAGATCAAGATAAAGAAAGCTCTCTCCTCTCTGCATTTTCTCTTGGAGGGATCTTTGGGCAGCAGGGCCCCCCTGGCCCACAGTGAACAGCTCTCCTTAAGTTAACCTTTGAGGTCACACATTCCTCCTAGGAAGTGCTCTGTCTGGGATGGGGGTAATGTAAAAGGACTTATAATGATCAGAGTGACTTTGATCATCTGAGAAATTATGTAGCTGGACTCCTGGGATTTTTGATATGCAAATATTCACCATTAAGCAGTGCTTTGGGACTTAGATCTATAATGAGCTGAACACACACACATGCACAACTAAGGTTCTCTCTAAATGAGTGCTGAATATAGGATGCAGAAACAGAGAACTAGGAATCTCCTAAAGATACAACTAGATTAAATTATGAAAATAAAAAAAATGCAGTGCAGGACAGTATCACAAGACTAAAAATCAGGATACCAGCTTTTGATCTCAGCCTTGCCACTAGTGAGTTAGGAGATCTTAGACCAGTCATTTCCTAGCTTGATGTCACAGAAAGATCATGGCTTGGATTTAGAATCAGAGGAAGTAGGTTTGAATGGCTGCCTCTGTCACCTGTGTGACCTGTGTGACATTAGGTGAGTCCCCTCCTTTTTCTGGACCTGTGTCCTCTGTAAAAAATAAAAAATCACCTAAAGTATTTGCCTATGTCATTGAGAATACCTTGAACAAAGGATGGATATGAGAAAGCCTCCCTGTCGGTGGTGAATTTATCTAGCTGCGTCTATTTTCAGATCATACTTATGACACTAATCTCTGAAGTCTTACTCCACCACCTCAGTGAAAAATATACTCAGTTAAAAATGCTCCTGACCATCCACATGTGAAAGCCAGAATGTATGAAAATCATATTAGCCAGATAACAATATGCAGTTAGACAGAAAACCTACCACAAAGTATATCCATAGATACTCAGTATCTACACCTATGCTGCAGATTAACAGTAAAGAGGATTCAGAACTGATTGGGAGAGAATTGAGCTGTATCATATTTGGAGAATCAGTGATCCTAAGATTCCCTTGCAGGAACATTTTTTTCTTTTTAACATCAAAACTCTCTGTGAGTGCTATATGGCTGTACCTCATGGAACACAAGGACCCAAAAAGAGGAAAGACTGAACAACAGTGGCCCATAGGGCAGAGGAAGAATTGTAAAACCTCATCAAGGATATGTTTGCTTGCACAAGGAGATGGGTTCTCAGGCCATGTATTAGGAATGAGGAATAAAAGCATGAATGTGGTGAGAAGACCCCACTAAAATAGTAAGATTGAATTAAGCCAAAACCTCCCATTGATGTGTTTGGCTAGTTTCATATGTCATCCTAGAAGCAAAATTCTAAAACATGCTTCCCCAAAGATATCCCCCTCTTCCCCACTTATTTCTTCTCATAAATCATGCCCCTTTAGATTGTCCTGTTGGTGATTGAAGTCCAGTCACTGCTGTCCACTCTCTGCCCCATTACTCTAGTCACCAGTAGCAAGGACACTGGATTTGGCATCAGTCTGGAGGTCATTTCCCAGCTCTGCTAATTATTACTGCAAGTCACATACTTTGGTGTAAAAAGAGGGGATTCACTGAACTAAGATCTAGAGAGGCAGCATAGCATGGATAGGACTTGGTGCTAATCCTGAATCAGACATTTTCTAGTTGTGTGACCCTGGAAAAATCATCTAATTTTTCTGACTCCATTTCATTATGTGTAAAATGTAAGTAGAGGGAGAGGCTGGATTCTCTAAGGTCCCTTCTAACAGTACATCTTTAATCCTGTGATCTTTGGGATCTTTTTTCAGTTCCAAAGCTTGTGGTTCTGAATCAATTTCTCCTTTCAGAGATGTAGTTTTGTTATCTGTAAAATAAGGGACCTGGACTAAGGTTTCTTTCAATTCTAAGATCAATTGCTCCATGATTTATTTGAATGTATACAAATGCCAAGGCTCATGGGAGAAACTTCATGGCCCTTTTGCAGGAGAGGGAATTCAAATCTGCAAGTAAAGCCTCAATGACAAGTCAATGAGGTTTGAATCTTCCCCACTGAGTCATAAACTACCCTTTCTCTTGAAACCCCCCCAAGATAGGTGGTCTTCATTAAGTGTTTACTATGTGCTAAGTATTAGAGATGAAAATATAAGAAAACAAGATAGTCCCTGCCCTCAAGAAGCTTATACTCTAATGGATGAAGGCAGCAAAGCATGAGGTAGGAAGGGTTAGGGAGGGGCTATCACAAGGAGACTGCAAGAAATGGTGAGGCCAGTGGCAACATAAGGGCTTCATTCTCTAAATTTCTTCCTTCACCCCTGAAACTCTAACAGGAGCCATGGTGAGGAGAGTGTGGGTGGAAGTGACCTGTGGGGCTTCTCAGGAGCTGGGTTCCCACAGGCAGGACTCAACAGAAACTGAGATGAATTCTCTCCCCCATTCTTTTCTTTTCTGTAGAAATCCCCACATTGTCCTGAACATTGACCTGGCACCAACTATCCTGGACATTGCAGGCCTGGACATCCCTCCTGACATGGATGGCAAGTCCATTCTCAAACTTCTGGATACTGAGAGACCAGTCAATAGGTGAGAATATCCAGAAGCTGACAGAAAGGGGAGAAAAAAGAGGGTATGTTTTTCCTCAATCCTAAGCACTTGATTTGTGCCTACCTGCTGATTCAATTCAGGAGAGGGAACATAACACACACTGCCCTTGCAAAGTTTGTAAGATGGCAGGTGAGACAGTGCACATCCAAAATGAAATAATCTTCCCAAACAGCAGCTAAGCAAATCCCCAGATGCATGGTACAGATTAGCTAGGAACTATGAAGAAATCTTTGTATTCCACATAAAGTCCAAGAAAGACATGGGTCTTAAGTTGAGTCTAGAAGGATGGTCAGGCTTTGGCCAGAGAGGAGAAAGGGAAAACTGGAAAGATTCCAGCCTGGAGAGAGGATAGCCTGGCCATTAGGCAAAAGTGATTTAAGGCAGGTTGGACTTCTCTCCTGGCCATGTACCTGGGGTTAACACAGTACAAGTGCAAAGACAATGGTCTTGAAGTTAAACAAGTTTGAGCCCCAGCTCTGACCCCCTTTGGAGACCCTGACCATCTGACATTTCTGAGCCTCAATTTTCATCATGTTTAAAATGGGGATACTAAAGAAGTAGTGGAGAATAGTGGAAAGAGATCTGGTTGTGAATCAAAAGAACAACCTGGGTTTAAATTCCAGAGCTTTCATTTCACTAGCTTTCTGACCTTGGGCAAGCAGTCCAGCCAAAACTATAGGGTTTGGAATCAGTGGACCTGACTTCAACACCCAGTCTTACTATTCACAATGCATGTCCTCAGTTTCTTCATCTGTGAAAAGGACTAAATGGATAAAGACTCTCCAGCTCTGATCTATGTATGACCCAGTGAGCCATGATCCTGTAGGTCAGACCACCTCAAATGACCTCAGGTTTCCTGATGGAGAAGGCGGGTTGAACTAGCTCACTTTGGGGTCCAAGAATTTATCTGGGGTGGAGGAGGAAATTGCATCTTTATTTTTTTCTAACCTCTAAAATTAGCATTTCTTTTCAATTCTTTAAAAACATTCTGAGAAAGGATACAGAAGGTTCATTAGACTGTTACAGGGATCCATGACACAAACAAGGTGGAGAACTCCTAGATGCTCTCTAGCATCTCTTCCAGTTTATGAGTTCTCTGATCCTGCTTGTTTTGTCTCTACATCAAGCTATAAAAATACTAGATTCTCTGCAAGACCATAGTGACCTCTGATGGACTATTCGGTAACTGCAGCCTTAACTCAACTCGTGCTGCCTAGCTGGTCAACCCTCACCCTCCTCCCCCTGCCCCCCACCCAGGACTGTGAGCTGTCCAAATCCTCTAGACACAAAGGGAGAAAATTTGAAGGATACCAACAGATCCCAGCATCCCTTTTGGCATCTTCTCTTTGCTCCATTTAACAGAAAGTTGTCAACCTCTAATATCTCTGGAGTAGATGCTGCTCCATGTTGCATCTTTCCTCAACCTCCTTGGAAATGATTCTAAGTAGAAGTAATGGGAGAAAAGTTCACTCTAGAAGGGAATTGAATTTTGCAGAAAATGTAGAGGCTGGGTTTTAATCCTGGCTCCAATATTGGCTCATTTTGTGTCCTTGGGCAAATTGCTTTCCTTGGAGAATTCAGTTTCCTTTCTCATATGGGAATGAAAATGTTTAAGCATTTACCATGAACCAAGCATTGGAAATGCAAGAACAGTGGGTTCCCTTAAGAAGCTTGCAGTCTGGCTGGAAAAGACAACCCATAAAGGAGAACTGGAAAGCAGGGGCTAGGGTTACTTTATTTAGATAAAATTCAGGTCAAAGACCAATCTGAACAACAAAAAGACATCAGAAGCTACAGTGCATTTATCACATCATAAAAACCATTATCCTCAAAGGCCCCTGGGGTTATAGAGTAAGCTGAGATTGGAGTTGGGGGGACCCAAGTCTCATACCTCTTACTACCTGTGGGACCCTGAACAAGTTTTCTTTAGTTTCCCCAGCCACAAAATGAAGGTTTTTGTACTAGATTATTTCAAATATCCCTTCCAGATAAGATTTCAGTAGGTCCCTTTGCCCTGCAGATTCCACTTTCCCATTCTGTACAAGGGTTAACTCCAGTGGCTTGGCAAATCCAAGCCCAGCTAACACATCAGCCCTGGGGGAGAAAGGCTCTGTGCTTGGGTTGAGAACTAAGCTGTGTATTTTCCCTAGGTTCCACTTGAAGAAGAAGATAAAGGTCTGGAGAGACTCATTCCTGGTGGAGAGAGGGTAAGAAGCAAGACTTTTAAAGAAACAACTATAGATAGTCATTCAAGTATTAAGGGCACCATGTGTTCTCTGAAATGGGAATTATAAAGTTGAGATAAAACATAGTCTCAGTATAGAAGAATATATTACACAATATTACATAAGTGCATTGAGGACTGAATCATTCTAAGCAAGTTCATTATTGACCAGGAGGTTCAAGGGCAGCTTCCTAGAGAGGATGGCATTAAAGAGGAGGAGTGAGGAGATGCCCTCTTAGTCCTCCTTTTTCTCTAATGCATCTTCAATCTCTTAGCTTCTCTAAGGAATAAAGGCACCTTTTCTTTTGTGACTGGAGAGAAAACAATCAGCAAGCATTAATTGAATACCTACTATGTGCCAAACACCGTATTGGATGTTAGAGTCAAATTCAAAAGTAAGATAGCCCCAAGCTTTGCAGTGCTTCCATTCTACACCACAAGCAAAATAAATGCACAGTAATTGGTGCGAGGTGTGTTACTAGGAAATAGCCAAAGACCTGTTGAAGGTGACTGTACTTGAAGTGAGCTAGGATTTTCAGAAGAAATGGAGGTAAAGAGGAATGGCATGGGGGGGGGGGGGGCTGTACAAAGGCCCGAAGGCAGGAGACATAATGTGGTGTGGGTGGAATAGCAATTTGACCTGTTTTGAAAGACAAGCAGCCAGATTATAAATAACTATAAAGAGCAAACAGAGAAATTTGTATTTAGTTATAAAGGCAATGGAATTGACCATGATATGGCACAACCAGACCTATGATTTAAGAATATCAATTTGGCTGAAGCTGTGGCTTGGTCTTGTAGCCCATGCTGCTGAGGAAGCTGAGGCTGGTGATCACCTGAGTTCCAGTTCCAAACTGCAGCAGGGCCAATAACAATCATGTCTCTGTATAGAGTCTGGCCCCAAGATGGTGTGACCCTGGAACAAGGGGCAAACTGGCCCAGGTCAGAAAAATGGAGACAGTTAAAGGTTTAGGATCAGGTCCCTGAGAGAGTGCTGCACAGGTAGCCTGGCCAAGGTAGGGAGACTGAGTCTGCAAAAAAATAAACTCAATTTGACTATGTGGAAGATGGATTGAAGAAAAATCCAGGGAGACCAGTTAGGAGACTTTTCAGTAGTCCAGGTGAGAGGTGAAGAAACCTAAACTAAAGTGTTAAGAGTGCAAGAGGTGGGTTTATAGGAGAGATATTGAGGTGGAATGGCAAATGATTAAACTGAGGAGTGAGAAGAATGAATGAATGAATGGTGTATTAAGTGCTTAGGATGTGTCAGACACTCTGATAACTACCAGGATACAAATAACAAAAAGCATGACACTCCTCACCTTCAAGAAGCTTTTATTCTAAAGGGAAGACAACACAGAGGAGTGGTAGCCAAAGGAAGGGTATCATGGTCAAGGGGAAAAGGAGCCTTTCCACCATGAGGGTACATTGTGGGGCTGGGAGGCCTCGCAGAGTAACTGATTGACATGCACCCTCTGCCAATGTTTGCATCAGCTCGATTACTGTTCCCAGAGCTAGTCAGAAATTGAGATTAATGAGAGGGACAGATGTCATCCTTTATGGAATTAAAGTAGACATAGAGAAACAACCATCATAGCAATGATAGTGAGCTAATTATATGAAATACTCAGAAAAAAAGGATGTTGCCCTTGAAAGGTGGCACTGTGGTTAGAGCACTGGCCCTGGAGTCAGGAAGACTTAGGTTCAAATCCAACCTCCTGGCAGTGTGACCCTGGCCAAGTCACTTAACCTTCAGTATCTTCAGTTGTAGTATGGGGATAATAGTAGCTCTGAGCTCACAGGGTTGAGGTGAGGATTATATGAGATAATATTTGTAAAGTGCTTAGCACAGTGCTTGTTGTTTAATAAATACTCGTTCATCTCCCCTGCAAAAGTCAAGAAAATAGGAAGAATGGTGGGATTAGGGTAGCAGGGGCAGTCTGATGATGCTGAGACATTTGAAGGACCATGCTGACACTCCTCAGGCTCAGAGGAGTTCTGCAAAAACTTGGGACATCAGTGATGGCCAAGGGAGGTGCAAAGACCATATGTGGGGAGAGAAGGGAAGAAGATGGATCATGTTTTCCTTCTTCCAGTGATGATTTTCACAGACTTCACTGACAAAGGGCAATTTACTCTCTACTTCACCAGTGGCAACAAGGGCTGAAATGAGCCCAAAGCTCCCAAAAAAAGAGGGATGTTGCATACTCAGTAGTCAGTTAGCTAAGCATTTATTAAGCTAAGTGCGAGTGACCAAGCTGAGAAACTAGGAGAGGAAAATGAGGAAGAGAATTCTAGGATCGGCAAAGGACAACAGCCAATAAAACTGCAAGAAGTCAGTAAGGAAGAGTAAGGAGGCTCCAGCCTGAGACTCTTTGCTGGCGAGTATAGTGTTAGAAAACCAGAAAGTTAGGAGAGAGCCAGGTGATGAAGTGAAGAAGACCAGAGAGGGCCAGGTAATGAAGAGAAGAAGGCTGGAGAGTGCCAGGTAATGAAGAGAAGAAGGCTGGAGAGTGCCAGGTAATGAAGGGAAGAAGACTGGAGAGGGCTGGGTGATGAAGGGCTTTTAAAACTAAACAGAGTTTTATTTTTTGATCCTGGTGAGAAGCTACTTTCACTTTTGGAAGACCAATTTGACAAAATGGAAGATGGGCTGGAGCCAGATCAACCAGCTGGCTACTGTAGTGGTCTGGATGTAGAAGGATGAGGGTTTGCATCAGGGTATCAGCACAGTGTCAGAGAAGAGAAGGAGACATAGGTGAGGGATGTTACAAAGATTTGACAAATGATTGGATATTGGTGGAGGGTGGTGAGAGCCAGTGAGAAATTGAGGATGATACCTAAGTTGCAAGCCTGGATAACATGGAAGAGGAAAATTAGAAAGCGGGAGGGTTTAAGGGGAAAAATAATTCCGTATTGGACATGTTGAGTTTAAGATAACTGGGACATTCAGTTTAAGATGTCTGGAAACGTTTTTGGCAGTCAAGACACAGGAAAACAGCCCTTGGGAATAGAAGGATCAAGTGAGAGATTTTTGAGAATGAGGAGACATAGTCAACATTGTAGGCAGTAAGAAGAGGCCAGAAGATGGGCAGTGATTATGACATTCGTAGAAGAGTAGGGATAATATCAGTCTGCTGGAAGCAATGGTATAGAATGTGATCATTTGGAGAGATGTTTTAGCAAGGAGTTGGATTGCCACTTCATGTGAAGCATGGGTGTTATGGGTGAATTAAGAAATTATGGCAGAAGGCATCTCAGAAATGAGATGAGGAACAAGGAAAAAGAGCTTTCAATGAATGGTCTGTTCTTCAATGAAATATTAAGCAATGTTCTCACCTGAGAGGGTGAAAGGAGCGAGAACTGGAAGGGAGAATTGAGGAGGGATGAAAGATCTGGAAAAGTCACTATGGGATAGTCCCTTGTTTGGGGAGATGGAAGAGGGCTGTGTTTGTTTCCACAATGAAGGTCCAGGTAACAGAAATTTGCTTGACTTTTTTTAAGCTTTATTCAGCAGCATGTAAGAAGGATTGAAAGCTATAGATGATGGGAGGGATTGGATGCTGGGGTTTGGCAGAGCAAGATCTTCTAGTGGGAATTCCAGAGAAGTCAGTGCAAGGGATCCAGATGGGAAAGAAAGAGAATATGCTCAGTGGAGGGGTAATGATGACCTGGGCCAGAATTGAGGGTTGGAGGGAGTGAAGGTCCTGATGTGACTGAAGAACAAGATTTGGAGTTCAAGATAGAAAGAAGAGCCAGAGTGACAACAGTCTATGATCAGAAAAAGATTTTCAAAGTTCAGGAACATGAAAGGAGACTTTTGTGAGGCAAGAACAAGAGGATGACCACCTCCATGTGTAGTTGTGATGGAGTGGAGGAGTAGGTCATAGGAAATGGGTTTGTTGAGGAATGAGGAGGGCAGGGTATATAGTGGATATTGGAGTTCCCCTAGGAGTTGGGGAGGAGACTCATAGAGGTCTGCAGCTAGTTTTAGGAATCTTGATTGGGTGATGAGTAGGAATTAAATGAACTTAAAAAGGAGAAGAGGTTACTGGGTGCTGAAGATAGAAGGACTGCAAGAAGAATGGAGAACAAAAAGAGAAGGTCTAAGATGACCTCAGGGAAGGGATGGGTAACTTTGTGGGGAGGGACATGGAAATAAGGGAGTGGCCAGTCAGTGATAGAGAATTGGGTCTGAACAAAGCAAGCAGGGGATTGAGATCAGAATCAGTGAGATGGGGTGAGTAGAAAGGAGTGGATATATACTAAAGGTTGCAGAATGAATTCTGGTAGTTATCATTGTCCGCAACTTATTTTTTCCCCTAACAAATCAAAATGACAGTTTTCCCTTGGGCTTGAGATGCAGAGGAAGATCTGTATTATGGGGTTGATGCAAGAGATGGTTGGAGAGAACTAAATTACTGTGTGAGTTTGGGCTGGCTTCCCTGTTTTGGTTTCCTCTTCTATGAAATGAAGAGGTTGCACTAACTAGTCTTTAAGATCCCTTCTAGTTCCGAGACTCTGTGTTCTAGGGTCCTTGCCAGTTCTGACTCTGTGATTTCTCTTCTCTAAAGAAAACTACTTCATAAAAGAGAGAATGAGAAGGTGGATGCCCAAGAGGAAAACTTCCTGCCCAAACACCAGCGTGTGAAGGACTTGTGCCAGCGAGCTGAGTACCAGACAGCTTGTGAGCAACTGGGACAGGTGAGGCACAGGTGTGGGCAGCTGGGATAGGTGATGTGCAGGTGTGGGTAGCTGGCCCCCTGAGGGGCCTTCAAGAGGAGAGGAGAATCTTGGAGCAGCTTCCCTTCCCATGGAGAGCTAATGAGGGCTGACGCTATGGTGGTTACAAATTACTTTATATCCATTATCTCCATTGAGTCTAGTCAAATGGCAAAGAAGAGATGAGAGGAGGAAACTGAGTCCCAGAGACAGAAAGCGCTGACCCAGAGTCAAGATTCTTGTCCATTGACTCCAAATTCAGGGTTCTTTGTTCCACTCTATTGGTGGCCTACAAAAAGTCTGAACACAAAGGACTTATGTCCAGTCTAGTGCTAAACCCTTCAAGGGACTTTCAAAGCCTCTTTACCTGATCTTTGATAATCTTGAGCATTTACCCCTGTTGTAGCCAGGCTCATCTCACATGCACATAGACACACACACATGCGCACAAGCACACACATGCAGACATGTGTACACACATGCACACATACACACAGATATGCATGCACACACAAGCACACACACACACACACACACACACACACACACACACCTGTCTCCTGGTACTGAGAAGAGACCCCATGTTTTGCAGAAGTGGCAATGTGTGGAGGATGCCTCGGGGAAACTCAAGCTTCACAAGTGCAAAGGACCCCTGAGGCTGGGGACCATCAGTGGCAGCAGCACCAAAGGCTTTTCCAACCTCATGCCCAAATACTACAAGGGTGGCACCGAGGGCTGCACCTGTGAGGACAATGAGTACAAGCTCAGCCCAGTTGGGCGAAGGAAAAAACTCTTCTCCAAGAAAAGTAAGTGTCAGGACCACCCATTGGAAGGAAAGCAGGCGGGGGGGGGGGGGGGAAGATGCGGGGGGGGGGGGGGGGGGGCTGGACACTAACACCATGAGAGTTTGGCCAATTAGCCCACCTACTACCAGCAAAAGATGGTGCCCCAGAAGGAAAGAGCAAGGGCGTTGAGACTCAGAGGACAAGGTGGTACAGATCACTAAACCTGTGGGGTCACAGCTGGGTTCCAAGCCCTTATGGGATTCTCTGCTTTCCAGGTCTACTATATTTCAATAGCTCAGCTACTTCAGAACCACAGAAACCCCAAGTATATGAGTTGGGAGAGAGTTTAAAACAATGAATGTCAGAGCTGGGGGGCTTTAGAACAAGAGCACAGAATCTGAGCTGGAAGATATCAAGACCGAGGGGACCTTGAGTATGTAGTGTCGTGGCTGAGAAGTGCCTTAGATCCAATTTCCTCCTTTCCAGAGGAGTACAGTAAGATCCAGAAGGATTCAATACCTTGCCCAAATCTATGTGCAATCTGTGAACTCACTGAGCTAGGACTCTCACTCAGGTTCCTTGACTCTGGCATGTTGGGGTCGGGATGAAGTCATTGGTGATGTGTGCTACACCGGGATATGTGTGCTGGGCTTTTTAGAAGAAAATACCTCCGGGGAAGCTTGGTCTTGGTAAAGATGGAGATGGAGCAAACTTGAAAAGTTAGTTTCTTGGGGAATGTGAAGACTTGAGTTCAAATGCATTCTCCTCCTAGTTACTGCTATATAATCTTAGACAACTTATTTAATATCCCAAGCCCTTAGTTTTCTCCTTTACAAAATAAAGGGTCTGGGACTGGATAATCTATAAGGTCATTCCATCTACATCTTATGTTCCTCCTCTAATCCAGCTCTTCTTCAGAACAGACATCCTATCCACCCAGAGAGCTCCTTATGATGCAAGACCTTACATGTGTTCTATTTAAGCATTATATCTTCAGGCACCTAGGTGGCCCTAGGATAGAGCACTGGGTATAGAATCGGGAAGACCCCTTTTCATGAGTTCAAATTTGGCCTCAGACACTTACTAGCTATATGACCCTGGAGAAGTCACTTAACCTGATTTGCCTCAGTTTCCTCATCTATAAAATGAGCTAGAGAAGGTAATAGCAAACCACTCCAGTATCTTTGCTGAGAAAATCTCAAATGAGGTCACAGGGGTGGGTCCAAACCCTCTAGGGCAGTTGGCCTGCTCTGCAGGTTATTTCCTTCCAAAACCCAGGCTCTTTCCTAGGCCTGGCGCTGGCTCCAAGCTCCCCGACTCAGATAAATGTGTTCGTTTGAAGGATGGAATGCGATTAGAATAGAAGTGGCAGCTACCAGCCATCACTTCTCAACTCTGTTTCTTGCCTCTCATCCACCAACGCAGATCCTCAATTATTTAGCAGATTAGTCTTTCTCCATAATGGCCTGGCACATGCTTCAAGACAGAGGCTTCAAATTGATTTCCCCCCATTATATTTCCTCGCAGGCTGATTACTAACTACTAAGCTAATTTTTTTAGGTGAATAAAATTATTGGTTCCAAGATTGAATTACACAGCGACTCTCTCTTCTAAGTATGCAGTATGGTAGATAATCTTTAAATAATACGAGAACTAGGGACTCAATTAAGCTTTTTTTTTTCCCTCCTTAAAAAAACTGCAAAGAAATGAAAACTCATAGTAACTCAGGTTGATTTACTAGGCAGGGCTCCCACCCAGCCCTCAATAAATGAAGCTTTGAGGACTGGTTGTAGACATGTTCAGGAGGTGGCAGCTGATCCAATTTGACTGATAATGTAAGCATTTAAGGGGGAATAATGTGAGGTAGGCTGGAGGCCAGAATCTGGAGGGAAGATCATGGGATCTACAATGAGAAAGAACCCTTATCTAATTAATTCAATGAAGAGGAAAGTTGTTGAGTGTTTAAGTAGTAGGTTAATAATAGAGTAGACTGTTGGAATTGAAGTCAGGAAGACCCAGAGTTCAAATCCTGCCTCAGATAATTTCTAGCCATGACCCTGGGATGAGTCACTTAAAAATCTGTGTGCCTCAGTTTCCTCATCTATAAAATGAAATGATGGGCTTTGTGGGCTCCAAGATCCCCTCCAGCTCTGAATTTATGATTTTGAGAAGGAGGGAGGAACCTGAGACTCTTCCCCATCCCCAGTACACCAACCCCAAATTTGTTAAACTATTGTGAGGCACAACCCTTTTCCTTTGGGTTTATAAGATTTAGAGCAGAGTATGTTCTTGAAGCCCTTGCCCACTGCCACACTGAAGAAAAGCCAGGATTCCAACCCAGGACCTGTGCCTTTCCTCTGCCACATTGGCAATGACAGTCTCTTAAGCAGTGGACTGATATGATCAAACTTGTCCCTAGTCTGAGTAAATCTAATAAATACAAAAGGAACATAGATCAGATCCCAATTTTGTATGGCTGTGCAAAGAAACTTCACTAAAACTTCACTCAAGTCCCTCTGTTTTCATCTTAAGAATTTAGTCCATGAATGAAAAGGCATTTTGTGAACCTTCCTGGGGCCTATTGTTGTTGGAGGCCATGCACCAGGCTTGAGGCCATGCATCCCAGCAGAGCATGGATGGTTCCAAGCATACCATCCCCACTCCTGTGAAGAAGACTCTCATTGTCCCATAACAGAGTTCAGGGTAATTAATTGATTCAGCATTTACAAAATATGCTACATATAGACAAACACAAAAATAATCCTTGTCCTTTTGAGATAGACACATTGGGGATGGAGGTGAGTAGGGGAGTAGAGATAATATGGAAATAACTAGGTACCTACAAGATGTGTGTATGTGAAAAGTAATCTCAGAAAAAAAAGCTTACTAGCTACTGGGAAAAACCAGGAAATGTCTCCTGCCTGAAGGTCAAATTTGAGCTAAATCTTTTTGTTTAGTTTTGTTTTCCAAGGCAATGGGGTTAAGTGACTTGTCCAAGGTCACACAGCTAGGGAATTAAGTGTCTGAGGTCATATTTGAACTCAAGTTCTCAGACCCCATGGTTGGTGCTCCATCCACTATACCACCCAGCTGCCCACCTTGAGTTAAATCTTGAAGGAAGCCAATAAGTGGAACCATGGATAGAACACTGGAGTTAGGAGGACCTGAGTTCAAATGTGCTTGACCTTAGCAAGACACTTAGCCCTGTTTGCTTCTGTTTCCCCATCTGTAAACTGAACCAGAGAAGGAAATGGCAAACTACTCGAGGGAGGGAAGGAAGGAAGGAAGGAAGGAAGGAAGGAAGGAAGGAAGGCAAAGAAAAGAGGAAGGGAGGGAGAAGAGGGAAAGAGGGAGGGAGGAAGGGAAGAAGGGAGAAAGGGAGGGAGGAAGAAAAGGAAGAAAAGGAAGCAGTGAGGTTTCAGTGAGACTCAGAAGTGAGGCAAGAAAATAATTACACAACATAGCAAATAGTCTCACAAGGATCAGAGCGTGAGGAGAGGATGGAATGAGACAGCAGTCATTTCTGCAAGGGCGTACTGAGTTCTAGTCACATGGTGAGCACTTAAAATGTCTGTGGATAAGATATCTATGACCATGTGACTAGAAATGCCACCTGAAATGAGATTAATTGACATTAGGATAAGGGAGATGCTAATAAAACTGCATGACCTTGGGCCCAATTGCTTCACCTCTAATATGAGGACCTGGAAGTTCTCTAACAACTCATCTATTTCTGGGCAGTCAACCAAAACATGTCATTAAGTGTCTATTGTGTGTCAGTCAACACCCTGCTAGAAATGGGGGTACAAAAGCAATATAACGGGGGGGGGTGTCTTTCCTTTAAGGAACTTACATTCTATCAGGAGAAAAACTTATCACACCAAGCCTACTTCAGTCACAAGCCCAGAGTTTATGTCACCTACCAGCTGGAAGCCAGAGAGAAAATTGGGGTTCAACTACCCCACAAAGAACCAAAGCAGGGACCCTAAGGAGCAGCACAGGCTGAGTGACAGGAGCTCTCAGAGTTAGTGAAACGTAGAGCTCTGGTCTTTGTTCCTGTCAGAGCCAGGGTTTATGGGTTCACAATAAGCCATTAACTTTTTTAGGTGTATTAGGAATCGTCATCACCAGCTCCCCCCCCCCCCAACAGCAGCTTCACTGGGAATGAGCACTCCTTTGGGGACTTGGGAGCAGGGGACAGCTAAGTAAAAGAACTGTGGGGTGAGCAGAGGGAAGCATCTCAGAGGCTGGAAAATTCTGGGTCTAAATTCTTTGAATTCCACCTTCTCAACCAACTTCTTCCCTGGGGCTGTGCTGCACAGTCATTGAGAGCTCACTTTATTTATCTGGCCCTGGCTTAACCATGCCATCTTCTTGCAATACTCATTCTTCCTTCCCACATTTCCATCTCTTGGTAGCTCTGGAAATAGTAACTAAATCTATCCTACCATTATTTCTGGAAAGAGTGTACCAATTGACTGCCCTAGGGATCCACTTACCACCTATATCCATGATTTTCCAAACCAAAATGTCTTTCCCAGGCCACCATCCCTTATCCCTCTCTCAAAATATTTGATCCTTAAAGAAAGGATCAATAATTTGTAAGTGTTGAACATAAAAAGTGTCTAATTTATTTACTGTTCACTTATCTCACTTGTCATTAACCCCTACAGAGAAAACACAAAACTCCCTGGATAGTTCCCATCCTGGGTGAGAAGAATGGGGAGAAGGGGGTGTGGGAAGATAACAGGACACAGATTTTTTTTTCTTTCTAATTCTCCTGGGTTTTCTTTCTAAATAGTTCTCAAGCCTTCCCTTCCCCCCACCTCCTATAGGTCAACTACATTTAAAAAGAAAGAGATGGTCACTGTCCTTCAGAAATTTAGAGAAATAAGGGTCAAAAAAGTAACCTGAAAGCTGAGGCGTCTTGTGAACTGAACACTGAGGCATTCTACTATCTGGACTCCAGGTGTTTTTATTGCAATACAGGAACACTGAACTAAATAATTCTCAAGATTCCCCCCAAATTCTCTATGGTTGTGGAATTTGATTTCTAGTTTTGTGGTCGCTATCTTTAAAGACAAGTCTATTTTCTAAGGGGAAAGGAGAGAATCTGTCTGTTAGCATTTGGAAGGAAGGCTACCTCACCTAATTTTGTTGGACCCAGGATGCAGTAGGTTTGGAGGGAAGAAGAGTAAGCTAGAAGATGTGTAGTGGTGGAATGACCCAAAAGACAACAAAGAAAGCACTGGATTAGCCCAAGTTTTAATTCCAGCTGCTGATAATTAGTAATTTCTCTGGACTTCAGTTTCCTTCTCTGGACTTTGGTTTCCTTCACTGGACTTCGGTTTCCTTCTCTGTAAAATGTAAGAAGGAGATGACAGAGAAGCCTGAAGTTTTCAGGCAGAGGAAGGAAGAGGATGAACAGACTAGTCCTGAGAAAAACTACAAAGACTCCTTTACTTTGCAGAATACAAGACCAGCTATATCCGGAACCGCTCAATCCGGTCTGTGTCTATACAGTTGGATGGGGAGCTTTACAGCATGGGACTCCAGCCAAGGAACATCACCAAACGGCACAGGCTAGAGACTGGAGGGGCCCCTGTGGACCAGGAGGAGAAGGATGGTGGCCTTGAGTTCAGCGGTACTGGGGACCTTCAGGAGTACATGGCCCCCAACCTCATCAAAGTAACCCACAGGTGAGCTTGGTTCTGGAAGCTTCTCTGGAATAGGGAGTGATGGGAAGGAAGATGAGCCCTCCTAGAACTGGGGCTAGGTGAGGGTCTGAGGGCGGGTTCTGGGCACACTGAACCTGCATCAAAAGCCTTAAAATGCACAATCCCAGGTAGAAAGAAGCTTCTCTTCTCCATTCAGTGATACAATCTCTTTCCTTCCTCCAACTTGGACAGGTGCTACATCCTGGAAAATGACACAGTCCAATGTGACCTAGACCTGTACAAGTCCCTGCAGGCCTGGAAAGACCACAAGCTACACATTGACCATGAGGTGAGCAGTCCCTAGGCCACAGAGCCATCTGTGGACAACAGAGAATGGGTAGATGGAAGGGTCGCTGTTGGAGGAGTGACAGACCTAAAAAGGAAGTGACTGCAATTTTCCCAGTTACTGGTTAGAGGGGGTTTTGGAAGGAGAATTGAGGTTTTTAGAGAATAAGATTGGGAGTGGGCAGGAAGGGAAGAGGACAAGCAATGGACCTGCTCTGTACTGAGCACATTACAATATTACCTCATTTAATACTCACAATAAGTGATGGAGGTGCAGTTATTTCCATTTTACAAAGCAAAAAATGCATACAAGGTAAATTGGAAGTAGTCTCAGAGGCAAGACACTACCTTAAGGAGGATCAGGAAATGTAAGGGACTGTTATGTGTGGGAGTACCGTAAACTTTCATCACCTGGTGTCCTCGAGCACCAGAGCTTTATTTTACTGGTTGATTGGAGAGTGCCACAGGAGTGTAAGTGGCACCCTGGGGAGGATATTTAAGTACTTGTATTTGGTTTAATAAATGGAGATCTTGGAGAAATAGAACTTTTGTCACCCTTGTCTCCCGCCCCTTCAGTGTTCAACTGGGTAAGGATAAGCTAGCCAGCAGGAACCTAACACATCCTGAGCAGCTAGTCTAAAAGGAACTTAACAAGTAAAGCCTTCTTGCAAAAGGTAGCTGAAAGAAGGGTGGAACATTCCAGAAATGGATGATACTCAATGAAAATGTCCAGAGCAGGGAGATGGAGTCTCTGAGAATGGAAAGGAGGCCACTGGTCTGCATAGTATGGGGGGTGGGGGAAAGGGGGAGAGAGAGAGAGAAAAGGAGAAGGGAAGGTGTAAGAAAGGTTGAGTGGGGCTGGATTATAGAAAATTTTGAGTCAAACAGGATTTTTGTATTTTTATCATGGAAGCAATAGTGCTGATATTGGTTGAACAGGGAAATAGCAATGGTCAGATTTACACATTAGGAAAATGAGTTTGACAACTGAGTTGGAGGATGGATGGATTGGAGTGGGAAGAGATCAAGTGGGAAGAGATCAAGCATATTACAATATGGGAAGGGAATGAGACCGGAAATATACAGTGGGATAAAGCTAGGGAAAAGATTTTAAAGGCATAGTAGTGTATTTTTTTTTATCCCAGAAGCAATAGGGAGCCACTGACATTTATTGAATAAGAGAGTAAGATTGATTTGCACTTAAGAAAACTCATTTCAACAGTGAGAAGAAAATTCAAATCTCAGTCCCAACACTTGCTAGGTATATGAACTTAGGTAGGTAACTTCCTCCTCTCTGGACTTTAGTTTCTTCCTCTCTAAGATGACTCCTTCCAGCTTTGACATTTTTTAACTGTGATTAGAAGAGGAGACAGCTTACCATCTTTAAGAATTCTTGAATTCTAAGGGGCAGCTAGGTGATGCAGTGGATAGAGTAGTAGCCCTGGAATCAGGAGGACCTGAGTTCAAATGTGGCCTCAGACACTTAATAATTACCTAGCTGTGTGGCCTTGGGCAAGCCTTGCAAAAGCCTTTTGCCTTGCAAAAAAAAATAATTCTTAAATTCTCACCTCTGGTGAATGGGGCTAAGTCCTTTTTAAAGTCAGGAAGAAGGACAAAGTACCTCTGAAGATGCCCAGTGTATTTCACAGTTGTGAACAAGGATAGCCTTATCAAAAGAAAAGGAAGAAACAAACACCCCCCTCTCCATTCACATTTGAGACTTAGAGAGGTAACCCTTTTTGCCTAACCCTGTGCAGAAACCTGACTTTGAAAACTATCATTTAAATAATGTCCATTTCTGTGTGCTACAGGGGAGGGGTGGCTACAGGGCTAAGGAGTTCTGTGTAGGAGGCTTCAGCCTCAGGTTTACAGGTCTCTGATTTCCAATGGTCTTTCTTTTCCTCAGATTGAAACACTCCAAAACAAGATTAAGAACCTTCGGGAAGTCCGAGGTCATCTGAAAAAGAAGAGACCTGAAGAATGTGACTGCAGTAAGATGAGGTATGAGGCAGCCAGAAAGTCTGGAGACATCATGGGCTTTGAAGCTATTGGACATTTCAGAGGGATGTCAAAGAAAGGGCAGACATCCCTGTATGGAAAGAAGGGGAACCAGGTTTTTGAGTGACCACACTGAGGACCCTTCTCCCTTTTAGTTAGGGGTTGGTCCCTCAACTCTCACTTGATGGGATAGGGTAAGGACCAAGGTAATAAATAGCCCTCAACACATGGGTTCCTCTCCTACCAGATTTTTATGATGTCTTCCAAGTAGCTTTAACACCACTCCCAAATAACACCCTAGGTTCCACCTGATAAGAAGCAGATTACCTAAGGAAGAACACCTTTGGGGACAGTCAGATCTAGGATATCTCTTTCATAGAAGTTGGTGTCAGAGCTTCTAGATTAAGAAAATTCGAATTTTTTTTAATTGGCCCCCAGAGCCTCGGATGTGAGCTTGGGAAGAGGCCTGGAAAAAAAATCCTCTCTGCACATCTTTTCCAAAGTGCCTTTGCATTCATAGGATAGCCATTTATCTTGGGGTTAAAATTCACACTGACTGACCTGGCACCCCGGTTTCACTGGCTTGACTGCCACAACACCTTGGCTTAGGCTACCACTGTCATCACCCAGACTCCTCAAGAGGACAACACTCAAATTTGGGGTCTTTGTCCTAGATGAACCCTATCTAGGCCCCAGACTAATCTGTGCATGGTAGCAGCCAAACCAGATTGCAACAAGTTCCAAGAAATAACACCTCCGAGTGGTTTTGAGAAAAGTGCAGTGTAAGTTATAAAACATGATTATCAATACCTGAGTTATTGGCTATTTGGGCCTAAGTGATCTTTCAACTGTTTCCATGATCCTTTTTCCTTCCATCCAGAAGCTGGCGGTGATTTTGCGATATATGATCAGCACCACCAGAGGTCACTATCACCTCAGTTCTATCATAGGAAAATCTACAATACTCAGGAACTGAAAGGAATCTTTGAATTTGAAGGCTGAGGTCAGCCAGGGGAATTGACTCCTCTTAGCTAAAAGAGTTCAGTCTAAACGTCCCTCTTCTGATTACTGGGCTAGTGTATCTTCCACTTCTGCCAAGGCTTGCTTTTACCTTTTAAAGACCTAGAAGTTCCCCATGCAAAGAACCCTGATTCTAGAGAACTGGAGCTGAAATTTACTATTATTTCTGTGAAAACTGAACAGGAATGGGTTTTTTAAAATATGATTTAGGAAAACTCACTGCTTGAGTCCTGAGGCCAATATACTAGTCAAGTTTAAACAAAAATAAATAAATAAATAAATAAATAAATAAAACTGGGGATAATAGAATTGCCATTTAATGAATATCTGTAACCATGTATTACTATACTAGTGAGTGGCTGGATACAAAAGGGAATCATTAATGGTTTCATATCACAGCTTATCCTCAAAGGAGGTTTCAAATAGAAGGCCCCCAGGGGTCTGCAGTTGACCAATACCATCTCACTGTCTACTCAATGATTTGGATCAAAGCAGATGGCTTGCTTATCAAACTTACAAATAACACAAAGCTAGGAGAGGGATAGCTAGGGTGCTAGGTAACAGAAATCAGGACTCAAAAAGCTATATTGGGCTAGATTATAAGGCTGAATCTAATTAGATGAAATTTAATAATTTTGGGTCCAAGATGGGGGGGTAGGAAAGAAAAAGAAGTTTGGCTCTAAAACTTCTGTGCAAACTCAGTATTATAAGTCAAATGAAAATTAAAGAGTTATAGTGTCCAAACAAAGTTGTGTTAGTCCAGTCCCCATACAGACTCTGGCATAGTCAGACAATATTCAAAGTATTAGAAAATATCCAGAAGGCAAATAAGATAATGAAGGGTTACAAGTACAACACATAAGGATCAATTTGATGAAAAGGTTGCTGTAGTCTGGAGAAAGGAAGTCTCTGAGAGCATTTGATAGCAGCCTTTTGGAGGGCTTTTTATCATATAGAATAGACTTGTTTTTCTGGGAACCTATTAGGCTTGCCTTGAGATAAAGAAAAACTTCCTAATATTTGAGCTCCCCCAAAATACTTTAGTGTTATGCATTCCCTTTCACTAAAGGGCTTTAATAAAATGCTTGCTATTGATTTGTTGGTCTGGGTTAGACTGAGATGATACTCCCTTGTATACTTGATACATAGGAATTGGGTACAAAGACCCAACCCAGCCTAGGATAAACCATGGGGTGTGGGCAATGGGACATGAGGAGCCTCTGTTAAGTGTAGCAGCTTCTAAGTACAAATTCTGTTTTCCAGCTACCAGGCTAAACTCAAGGGCAGAGTCAAGCACAAAAGCTCCATGCTGCATCCTTTCAAGTAAGTGGCAGCTGACTCAGAAAGACCCTTCAGGACCCAGACCTTCCCCATCTCAGAGATAGGGCCCATTCCAAATTGGTTTCCTTGGCAGAGGAGTCTAAAGGGGACGGGGAGAACTGCAATGGAAGACACCCATTCTAACCCAGCTTATTTCTTTAAAAAGAGAGATGGTCATAACCCAAGGTTAACTTGTTCCTTCTTAAATAGAAGCCTATGTTTCCTACCCTACATTCCACTGGGATACAAGGAAAGACTGGATGTTCTCTAACCTCCCTTTCAACTTAAGTTTAGGATTTCTTTCAAAGGCCCATAAAAGGGGTCTGGGGTAGGTTGCCTTTTAGCTGACTGAAAAACAGTTCCAAAATGGCAACACTGGAAAGAAAGAAAAGGTAAAAAAAGGCAGAATACTTATCTGGAATGTGTTGATATAAATCTGAGGATAGGAATGAGTTGGGAAAGAGAAGTATTCTCCTCAAGATTCTTTTTTTTTTGCAAGGCATTGGCTTTAAGTGACTTGTCCAAGGTCACACAGTTAGGTAATTATCAAGTGTTTGATGCAAACTAGTAATCAGAACTGTGTAATTCCAATCCTGGTTCTTTTATATCAGTTTAAGCCAGTCCCTCTCTAGAACTCAGCTTCCGCTTCTGTTAGAAGGAGGCCAGATATTTCCCACGAAGACTTTCACCTCTGATCTCCGATGGAAGCTAATCCAGAAAATGGGATAGGCCACCTGGGCTGAAACCTAATTGGTTGGGTTTACATGGGCAAAGTGTCTAACTTCTCTGAACTTGAACTTCTTCAAATGCACAATAGGGATTTCTTCGTATAATCCCTTCCTTGCAGAATTAGCTGGTTCCCAGTTCAGAAAGGTCTCTGAATGACCACTTGTCAGATGTTAAGAAGAGGTGTCAAGGCATCAAAGCTTCAATACTCCCAAGTGCAGCCAGAAACCAGATTAAAATGGAATTGGGAAATATTTAATAAAAATGTAATAGAACATAGTAGCCTCAGGGATAGTCATGTCTGCCCCTCCCTGCTTTCTATTTGAGTTTGACCACTCAAAAGAAATCCATTTCAGTTGGCGAGTGTATTAAATGATTCCTTCTAGCCCTGAGATTCTATGGTAGCAAGTTTCCCAAGACACAAGACAATTACAGGCAGGGATCCAGGTCTGTTCTGTGTGGTCACCAATGCTGCCTCAGCACCCAAAGGGGGCCTTTTGCGGGGAGATTGGATTACTCCAAACAGAGGGCATTGCATTGCTTGGCTTTCTCTCTCATCCTTTCCCTCCTCCCCACCTTTCCTGTACCCAGGAAAGCCATGCAGGAGAAAGACAAGGTGTGGTTGCTGAGAGAACAGAAAAGAAAAAAGAAACTCCGCAAGCTATTGAAAAGGCTGAAGAACAACGATACCTGCAGCATGCCTGGCCTTACGTGCTTCACCCACGACAACCAGCACTGGCAGACAGCTCCACTGTGGACATGTGAGTGAGGCCAGAGGGTGGAACTCCCAGCTCCTGGTAGCACCCAGTGTTCCCAATCCTATGGAGCTTACTCCAGATCAAAGCTCACACCTTCTAACTGTGGGAAGTAGCCCCAAACATCTGGATTTAGAGTCCAAGACCCAGTTTCCAGGCCTCACTTGGTCTTTTACTATATCATCTTGGCAAAGCAGCTTCTTTCCACTTGGGGGAGAAGATGAGGATCAAAAGAAATAAAGGAAAGTGGTACAGAGAAGGGGGGAATGACTAGGGCCAAAGGCTGAATCTTCAGACTTCTTCCCTTTCCCCCCACAAATCCCAGGCCATCTAAAAGAGCATCAACAAAGAGGGGGAGAGCATTTTAGTGTATTTACATCTGCAGTTGTCAGTGTAGGTTCAATACCTTAGTGATCTCTAGGCTGGTCAGATCCCCAGGGACAAAAACTAAAGGCAACATGCTAGTCCATAGCAGGGGTAAGGGTTAGCTCACCAAGCTGCCATTTCTGCATCAGATTGCTAGAGGAACTATCTTCCTGACCTTTGGTTTCTTGCAGAAGGGCTCATACTGCTTCCTATTGTTGTTGTTGCAGTGGGACCTTTCTGTGCCTGTACCAGTGCCAACAACAACACATACTGGTGCATGAGGACAATCAATGAGACACACAATTTTCTATTCTGTGAATTTGCTACAGGCTTCCTGGAATATTTTGATCTCAACACTGATCCCTACCAGGTATGGGATTCACTTTTTTAAGTTCTTTCTATTCATCTGTTTCAATTAAGTACTTTTCCGGTGGAAGCATTGTGGTGCTACAGAGGGAGGTTCACTGGACTTCAGCATTCCTCTGAAGGGTCCAAACAATCGAATAAGAGGTAATGAAATCTATGTTGTAGAGCTGACCCAAGTAGCTAAGGAACTCATACCCAAAGGAGTCATACCAGTGGTTGATGGTCATTCCAGAGGGTCCCGAGACATCTGTTTAAACATTTTTATCAGTGACTTGGATAGGTATGAATTTGTTTATTAAATTGCTGGATTTGATTCAGCAAATACTTATTAAAAAACAGCTATAATGGGCAAGGTGTGCTATCAATAGAGAACTATCTCATCCCTCAGGGGACATATTCTACTCCGGATATGACTTTCAACAGAGAAATTGAATTCAATTTGAGGAGGGAAAGCATACTTTCAACTAGGTGAGATCAGGCAAAGTTTCTCTTAGGAGATCGTCCTTGAAATAACACTGTGAGCTAAGAAGCAAAGATGAGTGTGTTGGTTTTATTACTGTTTTCAGAGATAGAGTTGGTGAGATGGAAAGAAGAGGACTGGTGAGACTGAATCTGGGTTAGTGAAGACTTACCAATCTGAAGCCCGGTGTTGCTGAATGCTCACAGAGCAGAAACTCAAGATTCTTTGATAGAATAGGACATTAAGCCAACTCTGATAAGGACATTTATCACTATCTTGGACTTGGGTTCAGAAATTAATCTCACAAACTTGGAAGGTAAATAGTGGGGAGAAATAGCACTTGAATATCCAGAGGGCAGTTCATAGTTAATATGGAAAGATCTGAGAGTTTTACTGTATTGTAGTCTTGATCATCAGTGTCCTAAGTTTCATTAACACAAATAACTAGGTAGTCTGTAGTCCCACTGTAAACTACCCTGGTACAATCACAGCTTTGATATGTTTGGTTCTGAGCACCACTTATTAGAAAGATTACTAATAATCTGGAGTGTGTCCAAAGAAAGGGAAACAAAGTGGTGAAGGGTTTCAAGTCTATATCATTTGGAAACAGCATTTATCAGGATAAAGAGCTTTGAAAGGAAAAGTTTCCTAATCTTTAGAGTAACCTAAAAGTGGAATGGATTAATACTGCTCTCAGCAGGTAAGTAACCTGTTTCTTACACCTACCAGATAGGTGAGTGACCAGGAGAGAAGTGAGGAGTTATCTATAACCATGACTGTTTTCAAGGGCTTGAGGGACTGTCTCATGGAAGAGGGAAATTCACTTTCCTGACAGCTCAAGAAAAAACTAGGTAGGCACAATGGATGGAAGTCACAAAAACCAATTTAGCTTTGCTGTGAGGAAAAATTTTCTAAGAATTATCAATCCCCAGAAGTTAATGAGTTGCCTTGGGAAGTTGTAGGTTTCCCTCCTAGGAGGGCTGAAAACCAGGAGTACTTGTCAGAGATGTCTACAAGTTCAAGTTGGATTAGACGCCCTCTGTGGTACTTCAGAACCAGGGGAGTCTGATTCCAACTTAACACATTGGGTGACCTGAATGAGCTAAGTCACAATCTCTGGGCCTCAGAGGTTCAGATTACCAGGAAGAGATCTATGCTCCTCTGATTTGAGTTAATAAGTTCTGGTCAAGTGTGTGTTTGGGGTCCTAGGGTCCAGGGAATTCCCAAGGAGAGACTCTACAGGACCACAGCTGTCCTTGGTCAGACACAGCTAGGCAGTGTCAAAGGGTAGGATTGAAGCTAGCTTTCCCAACTCTGAGGCCAGCTCTCTTTCCATCCACTATGCCATGCTTCCTCTGCTCACTGAGTCCATACAGCTGCCTTCCATGGAATGACAAATTAAAAGGTATGATGAAAGGTTAAACAACAGTACTCACAAGGGAGCTTCTAGTATTTGAAACTCAATCTGGTCATGTGGATTCAGTGAATAATGTATTAATAATACTAATGTTCATATTACTGCAATTATTTAAAGGTTCAAAATTTTCCCCTTCTAACATCCTTTTAAAATAAGAAGAGCAAGTATTATTTTCCCCCAAACAGTTATTGGCACGATCCAGATTCAAACCCAGCACCTGCTTCCATTTATACCACAATGATAGCCAAGCAAAGATTTCCAGAACACTATTTAACCAATTTACATTGCTGAGGGTTGGCAGGGAACAATGGAAGAAATTGCTGCCACAATATGCAGCTGGAGAACCTTAAAATGTTCTTCTAACTACTTGCTTTTCTTATAATCACCAGTTGATTAATGCAGTGAATACACTGGATCGAGATATTCTCAATCAACTGCATGTACAGTTAATGGAGCTCCGCAGCTGCAAGGGATACAAACAGTGCAACCCCAGGACTCGAAACATGGACCTTGGTTAGTATTCTGCCTCATCTTCTCCCTCCACTTCCATATCCTGAACTTGTCCCCCAGAGACACAGAGAACCTGGGGAACCTCAATATATGGCTTAAGGTGACATATTTGAGTGATCAGATTCATGCTTTTAAATTGTAGTAGCAGAGTAGTAAAGAGACAAGACTAGTTAAATAAAACCAATTTAATTTTCAGATCATCCTTAATCAACCTTTCTTCAAGATGCAATTCATGAACAAGGAAACAAAGACACTGACAGATGTCTGTTTCCCCACTGCAAATAAAAGAGCAGAGTGAGGGGAAAAAAAAACCAAACTTAAATTTATAGATTTGAGGATAACATTCTACTGTTCCTTCATCAGTTTAAGAAAAATTAGACAGTGAACAGCTCTGATGCAGTGAGAACTCTAACCAGAGATAAAATCACGAAACCTCTGTCTGAGGCAAAGTCTGTTCTCTAAAACTTGCATTAGAATGGGAAGGTAGTCTTACCTGGTCTTTGGTCTAACCTAACAGTAGTAAGGGAATTTTTGTCAGGGATTTTTATAATTCTTATTAGGGCTCAACAATTTCTCTCCCAGGAGAATCCTTTTGCCTCCCCAAATGAGTTGAATGGATGACCATACTATTAGAATTCCATGATTTTTAAAATTAACTACTAACCCTGGAACCAAGAAAAATGGATAAATAACTGCAATAGGAAATTTCTACTCATATTTGGGAAAATTGTAAGATGTACCAGATCCGGCTGAAGTTTTGTGTGTCTAAATCTTGTGTTGGCCAGCTGGGGCAATGGCACAGAATCCTGCCTAGAGAGATTTATTCTTCTCTGTAAAATGAGAGATTTCACCTAGATTATTGCTACAGTCCTTTTAAATTCTAAATCCTGGGATGAGTTTCCATCTGAACCAGCAAATACAAGTGCCACCACTTATCAGTAGAAGAGAGAGGAAATCCTTTGATAGCAGTTGGATGGTTATCTCTAATCTGTTAACCTTCTTTACCTTTCCAGGCTATCCACTGATAACCTCTTTATTTTCCCCTCTTATAGGACTTAAAGATGGGGGAAGTTATGAGCAGTACAGGTACTTTCACTTTTTCTGTACATGTTAAAGAAATGTAAAAGTCCTTTCTTCTTATTATGTTCCCCCAATTCCATTTTGAAATTATCTAATCATCTCTTCCTTCCTCTGTGGGATTTTTCATGTCTCTGCCATAACCCTAAATTAGGCATGATTCATTTCTAATTGTCACCTTTTATTCCTTTTGGGGTTGGTTTGGACTTGTTTCTTCTTGGTGATTGTTGACTCTTCTTTTTTCCTCCCCATTCTTTTTGACTTCTTAAATACCTAGGCAGTTTCAGCGTCGAAAATGGCCAGACATGAAGAGACCTTCTAAATCACTGTGAGTTGAGAAGCCATTTTACAAATACAACAGTAATTTCACTTGTTTCATTTTTTGCAAACCCTCCTGGTTTTCACACCATTTTTCAGCTTCCAGGAGCACTAGTCTTGCCCCTACATGACAAGAGAAAGACTATACCTTTTGTTTTATTTACTCACAGTAGCTCCATCCCAGCTCTCTTAGGAACTATGTTAAGCAAAACAAGAGATGTAACATTCTGTGACTCACCCTTCTTAAAAGAAGTTGCTTTGAAGCAGTCATCCTGTGTCCCCAGTCCCCCAAGCAGAGTACAAAGAAGGGCAGGTCCTGTAATCATTTTGGAAGGCTTCAGGTATGGTCTAGGCCTGGATCTTTTGATTCAAAGAATAACTGCCCAAATTTCAGAGAAATGGGTGAGTTCAGGGTGAATGTTTTAAAGATAGCTTGCCAACTTATGGATGCAGAACTTGCATCAAGAAATCAGGGAGGGGCACAGGGAGGTGGCACAGTGGATCAAGATGCAGTCCTGGAGTCAAGAGGACCTGAGTTCAAATCTGGCCTCAGACACTTAATAATTACCTAGTTGTATGGCCTTGGACAAGCCACTTAACCTCATTTCCTTGCCAAAAAAATCAGGGATCCTGTAGGATCACAGTATTTCCTAAAAATCGGGGTTAAATGTAATCACCTCCTTCCTCTTGTAGAAAATGCATTTGAATACTCCCTTACTAAGGGTTGGGAAGGGTAGAAGTAGTCTAAGACAAGGAAGGGTCGCATTAGGGCAAGGCTTAGAAGAGATCTAATGGTGTCTACTGCCCCACCTGCCACAGCAGCTTTAAGCTTTATCTTCCCTCCCCCAATTTAGACAGTTTCAATGTGAGGATTTAAATAAATCCTTTAGGCAATTAATGGCTGGACAATAATGCTAATGACTTCACATACTTGCTCTGACCAGAATCACACAAAATGTTTAGATGTGAGATTTTGAGTATCCATAGTGATGATCCTTTTGATTTTAATAGCTTAATGATAATTAGTCTGCTATAATGCTTGGTTCTAAAGCATGAGTTTCTTCCAAAATGTTACAGAACATTTTGAATGTAACTGCAGTGATCACTGTGTTTCTTTTCCTCTCTGAGAAAACTATTTTAGACCTCTTTATTTTGAGTTTCTGCTTGGTTTCTTCTATAAGAAACAGGAAGAAAACAGAAAATTGTATCACTTCACAATAACTCACAAGTTGCAACCTTTCCAACCCCCAAATCCACAAGCAGACTTCATGTCAAGTGTCCTATTTATGTCTATCTTATCTTATGGTGCAGTAGGAGCTGTGAGCTGAGGAGGGCTAATTCACCTTCCAACCTGGGAGCCCACATGCTATGGACACTGTTGTTATTTACTGTATACTTTTGGAGTTCTTAACTATTTAATGGCTATAAAACTGTGCTACTTTTATTAGATTCCAGTCTTTTTTATGAGCCACCAACAAAATTCCTGAGCCTTTTGCCTTAACCCTATTTTTATCATAAACCCCATTGTTTTAAATTGCACAATTCTGTAATACTGAGGTGCTTTGGGGAAACTCATACATCACAGCAGGATTGACCATAGTTACTAAAAAGTATTAACTGACTGACTAAAAGTTAGGATGGAATTAAAAACATTTGGTAATGTTGATAATCTTTTTTCTAGGAGCATATTTATAAAGAAAGGCCCCATCTATATCTTTGGTGCATAATGAATACCCTGTTTCCCAAATTTAGAAAAATCCAGGTTTATTAGTTGGGGTAACATGACATCTACTAAAAATAGAGCATCCTAATATTGATACTTTTTTTTTTGGTTTAACAGAGGACAACTCTGGGAAGGATGGGAGGGCTAAGTTCCAAAAGCTGGTTCTCAAAGAAGAATGATGTCCACTGGCCAGAAAGCCAAACTTTTTACAGAAACTGTGTATGATTTCAGTAAGACTTCCACTGTTGTACTGGAGAAACTTTGGGGCTGAGGTAGGTAGACTAAGCCACTGTTAACATGCTATAAAGAGATCTAGTGGATTCTAGAGGACATCCAGAAAGAACAGGGATCCTTTTAGAATTCCACTGGTCACACCTGCTTTTGCTTTGGACTATATACCTCACCAGCTGCACAAAAAAAGCATTTTTATTCCAAGAAGTCACCACTAACACTGAGTCACTAAAGGGAAAAAAGAACCTAGAACTGTCATATGGTCTCCAACATTGGAAACCCCCCCAAGGGCAAAATCCACGAGATTTTTTTAAACTACAGTAAAACCCCATTTCAAACACTTTACTTCATAAAGTATCTTAACAATCAGAGACAGAAGGCACTAGCAAGTCAAGTGAAACAGAAACACTGCACCTAGAAAAATGGACTTTTTTTTCCCTTTTTGCTTATAATCAGAGTAAGCACTAAGTAGAAGACAACCAATATAAAGATGTCACAAGAGACTCAAGAGCATTGGGACAGAAGTGGACATGCCATCACCGTGTTTCTTGGTTTTCTCTTTCCTCTGGGGAATCTGTTTTAGCTCATTGTATATAATGTATGGCCAACCTATTACACATCAGTTACCAATTTCAAGATGGGCAGTGTAAATAAATATTCAATAACCATTCAAAAGGAAATTCCTTAAAGTTGTGAAGATTTTTGTCAATAAACTGTGGAATGCCCATATACAGTTTCTCTAAATGTTGCCTTGTTATCACAATAATTGACCATTTTTAAAGCAGTGCAAAGAAAATCCAGTTAATGTATGTCCTGAGTTTTAATGAAATCCTATTTGTACAGAAACTTTTTTAGTGTGAGTATTGTATTGTTCACAAACCCAAACTATTGTATTAGGTGTTTATGGGAGAAGGAGGGATCCATCCTTGTGTTTTGTTTTTGTTTGGAATGGGGGGGGGGGGGGAAGGAGGTGGGGGAAGAGAAGAGAAAGATTTCATACATATGCTTTTGTGAAAATACAGTGAGCAGCATGGAGGGATTTTTCTGATGGGGAAATCTTACCTTGAAACTTCTTTTGATGCATGGGGAACAGATTCAGTGGAAAAAAATTCCAGTCAACAATTGTAAAGCTTTTCCCCAGTTGTGAAGATAGTAAACATAATCCAATCTGAGATTGTAAGGTCTCTACCCCACCCCTCCTTTGTAAAAGGTACCAGTACTATCTCTTAAAAGTCTGACTTAGCACCTGCAGTCAAAGAGTTTTCTTATGAGTTAAATGCTATACTTTTAACTTACACTTTAGAGTCCTTAAATGCCATAACTAAAAGGGGATGCAAAGACCAATACAGCTTTTCTTGAGTTAATTATCTTATCAGATGTGTGAATTTCATGTGTTCTTAATAAGCCAATATGGATGAAAAATGCTGAGTAAACTTGTCAGGGTCCAGCTTTAAATAGAAACCTTTATTTACATTGACATTAACATCCAAAAAAAACAATCAGAAAAGCAGTCATAGCTTACAACCCAGCCATCTTATAAATCATCCCATGGGGTTTGGATTTTTTTGCAGTATAAAGAAAGATACAGATATTTCAAGCAATACTTAATGTAAACTACATTTAAATTTAATTCATTCTCAATACTGTAAGCCTTCTCCTGAGAATTTTTAAATATTGCTCTCAGAATTACATACAATTTTATGATTGCTGTATCATTTCCACCATCATTAAAATTTCACATATTAACAACAAAAAACTTAAAAAGAAAAAACCCCTGCACATTACAAAATGTAACATTCAAAAGGTTTGCCTTATAGCAGAAGAAAAAAAAAAGCTCTCATTCCCTTGTTCAAAGCAAATATCTGTGATACTATTAATTCTTTAACTAGCTCACACATGTGCAGCTTCTGTTACTAAAAGGAGACCAGACAAGACAGGTATTGAAAGTGACTTCCCTGCAGCAGGTTTAAGTGGCCACTGCTAGCATTTAAATGGCCTCCCTTTCCAAATCAAAGAATTTTCCTAACAAGTATTTGGGGGAAAAAAAAAATCCCACCCCAATCCATCTTTTAGATAGTTAAAACACTGAAGTACTAAGCAGTGCTGTTTGTATTCTACACTTTTCTTCCTATCCAGATAAATGATTCATAAATGGCATTGTCATGAGAACATCATTAACAATGCAATTTCAGTTTTTTTTTAAAGGAAGGAACATGTATTTCTTTTAAATCACATTTTGAGCTTTATAAAAAAAATATATCTTTGGATTCAGCAAAAAGTAAATACTGGTAATATCCAACATTCTAAAATCAGATGAAGTTAGGAGTTCTTGTATATCTTTCAAGTACCACGTTTTAGAAAAGGGATATAGGTAAGTAAAGGGAGGGTCAGAAAAATATCAAGAGAATTTTTCAAAAAAAGTAAAAAGGGTAGGATGTACAAAGCCATAGACATTGGCAAGTTTCACCGGCATAACGAACAAGTATAAAATGTTTAAAGAATCTGGCAGGTTTCATACTGAATATAAAAAGTAGGGAGAAGAGAGCTGCCTTCCTTCCAGTGCCTGACCATGTAAAGTCTACCCTTGGAATCATTTCTTAAGAGGCATCAAAAGGGTGAGGGTGTGGTATTTAGAGAAAAAAGGTAAGAGCACCATTCTCTAACTTGTTCAAGACAAAGATAAATCAAATTAGGGAACTTTACACACCCAAGAATAGAATTCATGACTTAAGGGATGGTAAGAAAGTAATTGATTTCCATAGAGAGGCAGCTGGTGGCACAGGGGGATAGAGAACTGGGCCTGGAATCAGAAAAACCTGAGTTCAAATCCAGCCCTCAGACTAGCTTTGTGACCCTGGGAAAGTCATTTAGTCTCTATCTGCCTTAGTTTACTCCTATATAATAACCTTGGGATACTAATGGCACCTACCCAAGAGAATATTGGTAAAAAGCGCTCAACACCAGTGGTCAGAGCAAAGGAAGTACACTACAAAAACTTCTCCAAAAGAGGCAAGGCGATGGTCTTGAAAGAGCAGTCCTCTCTTCTAAAGTTCATAAATCCACTGTCAGAGTTTGGGGGAGAGAGGGAGTTCATGAGGGAATAATAAAATAGAACCGACATATTACTCCCACATATATTAGCCTAAGGAGAAAGTGGTGGTTGTCACTAAGTTTAAGTCAGAGCTTCTAAAAAATTTTTAGCCATATATTAACATTCCACTTGCTTCCACCCCACCCCCATTTTAATAACAGTTTTGAAAATTCATGTTTGCACTGCTAGAGACTTGCTTTCAGGAACTTTTAAAAAATTAACTCATTGCCAACTCCCACATAAATATGTCCAACGAGAGTGTCAGGAATATTATGATAAATCCACTGACAATACCAAAACTCAAGTTGAAATTTAGGACTAAAATAACAGGTGACCTGCATTTTAATTTGTAGCTTTCCTTCCCTTTTAGTGACTGCCAACTAGTATTGTTATCAATAGTCAAAAACAAGACCCAGTGTGCACTTGTCATATCTGATGCATGGACAATCAAGAGTTGACATTTGAGACCCAAGTTGTAACTCACTAAAGGGTTAGAGCTGACCAGAAAAGTCAGCTTTGTTCACCAGGGCATAGAGAAAACAACAATCCTAGCTACAGTGTTAACAAAAAATGGCTAAGACAATGTTGAAAATTAACACAAACTCAATGTAACAAACAGGCTGCTGTTTACATCAGTTTGAAGCAATGACAAAGTATATGTCATTCATTCACTCCCTGACTGAAAAGGCAACGTGTTCAACTTTAAAAAAAAAATACCCTGAATTGCTGTCATACAATTCATGGAGAGCTGAAAAAGACAGAGAGCTCTTTTTCTTGTCGGATCATACTGTATTTTAAAAAACAAATAATACCCTCCCCCCACCAAAAAAAAAAATTAACAAAGTGCTTAGTTCAGGTGGAGAAAGCAATTATACAACTATCTAACCCTAAACAAATCATCTTTTTAGAAAGCTATTTTTTTTAAGATGGAAATGAGTGAGGTGTCCAAGCCCAAAAGAGAAGGGAAGGTAAAGGCTGCCACCATACCCCGCCCTAACCCCTCCCAAGTCATTAAATTAAGAATGTCTTCTATTTTTTTACCTCACTATGCTGAGCTTACAGAAATCAACACTGTTAAATATTTAGCTTCACAAACTCTGCAAAAATGAGTTCTTGTGATCTACAAAAGTCATATATATGTACACATAATAATCTTAACGATTGTATTTACAAAAACCTATTCACAGAAACAGACTGCAAATTTCTGATTCAGACTGCAGTACCCAGCCTTGGGATTTCTGAAGTTGATTTTCAAAAAGGATTATTGCTCTACCATATAGGCAAAGTGTGACATTATCCAGTCCTTTCGAATAAGTTTACAGTTCCTGTCCGATGGATTAGCTCGGACGGAGAACATGATACAGCTCGCCATTAGACCTCAAAAATATTGCATTAATCCATTACTTTCTATATAAAGTGCACTCAGCTGCACATTAGCATGTAAATATTAGCCACTATTGCAATTAAATACTGTAATTTCCATTTTCCTTTCTGCAAAGCTATTTGCCATCAGTCATAATCTGGAATATTAGATGCTAGTGGTAATCCTAAAGGAATTAGAGGGCATAACCATCAATGGTGGTGGGGAGTCCAAAGCCCATATCAAGTTGATGACATGACCTCAAGCATTCTGATTTATTGGGGACAAGAGATTTAAGAGAGGACTGTTCACCAATGGAAAAAAAAGGCCTCAAGGCTGGGAACTACATTCTGTGTCAGACATTGCTACTAGAGAAACCAGACTTTTCTATCCCACAACTTCTCCACTTTCTTTGGCCTGCCTATTTATAGGGCTTTGGATAGCAAGGCAGAAAGAAATAATAACACACAGGGAGTCTACCATATTTACTAAAATGCCATTGCCAGATTCACATCTCTAGAGGCAGAATGCCAAAAATATTTATGTTCATTGCTTAATATACCACAATATACAGAAAAACAGGTAGACAATGTTTAGCTCATGACTCAGTTCGGTTCAAACAAAGTTACGAGGGATACCTTGATGAAGATTTGGGGGAAGTAGGTCCTTTCATAAGTGAGATGTCACTAACAATGTGTAACCCCTTATTTTACCTCCTGAAAATGCTAGTGCAGAAACTTTTGTACAGTGATTTTCGGTGGGAGGTTCTGGATTTCATGTGTCAGCAGTATTTCTGCAAATAACCACAGGGAAGAAAAAAAAGTTAAAACATCAATTTTGCAAAATCAGAATACCTATATTTATATTTGTAACCAGTTTATGTTCAACACTGTTGAATACTGTTATGTTCATCCATTTATGTTCAATTTGTCCACCAATGATTCTTTGCTTTTACTAAATTTAGTTTATTGGTTCAAATCAATGAATGGAAGTCAGCAAAATGATTATGCCCTCTAATGCAAAACACTGACTATCAAAAATGGGAGAGCCCTCAGCACAGATGTTTAAAGGTGGAACTGACCTTGTTGACCATGACAGTAGAGGCACTAAAAAGTAGATGGATTCCAAAGACCAACTACAACCCTCTTATATTACAAGAAGAAATAATGACCAAAGAAAGGAAATGACTGACTACAATAACAAATTAATAAGGGATAGAACCAACATAATGCTACACAGATCTCTATAGCAGCATTTTTTTTCCTAGCAGCATTTTAAAATAAGTTAATATCACCAAAGAGGGATTAAAGAAAAAGGATTAAGATTTCTGTACCTGATCTGGACCCATGGGCATCCCAGACATGGGCATAGAATTCATGTTCATTTGTCCAATGTGGCCACTGTTACCATTCATGTGCATCATACTATAGGGAGCAGGGTTAGCCTGGGGGGGAAACTGCTGCTGTGGAAATGAACTGAAAATCAAAAAGGACCATTACCTTCTATATTATTTTATGTGGTCACAAACATAATACAGAAAAGAAAATGTTAAAAAGCCTGGGCAGTGAAGTCACTTTATCCCTAAATCTGCACTTAGAAAAGAAATATTTAAAGTCAGATATCCAGAAAGCCTGTTGAATCTTCAAGTCCAGAAGAGCACTAATTTATTTACCATGTCTATTAATACTTTCACAAAAAAAGGGTAACTAGGTGGTGCAGTGGATAGAGCACCAGCTCTGGGGGATCTGAGTTCAAGTCTGGCCTCAGACACTTAGTAATTCCCTAGGTATGTGACCTTGGGCAAGTCACTTAACTCCATTGCCTTGTTAAAAAAACTACTTTCAAAAAGTTTTTAAAATAAGTCCAAACACATTATTATGGCGTTCTTTGAGGTAAAAATCCAAGATCAGCATTGAAAACTTTATTGCTCAGGGCAAAATATATCCCTAAGTACAAAGAATACTTTATTGGTTCTCAGAGCTTAAGTGTGAAAGATTTTTAAAGTCACTTAACATTACTGACAAAACACAACTTGATTAAAATAATGGTAGCAGAGGGTATGGGAAGTTCACTACAACACATCAAACCATGGTGTTCACCTGTTCCTGGACAAGGTTCCTGATGGCCAGCCCTTCATTTCTGGGGACTGATACATTGGTGCAGTCTGAGGGTGCTGCATCATGGGGTTCTGGGAGGCACCAATTCTTGATGACATCATTGCACTGGGAGGACTGGATACTCTGCTAAAGGCAGGATCTGACTGTTGGTTCATTCCTTATAAAGAAAAATAAAACTATTGGTTTGGGTTATAGAGTCTTTTTTTTTTAATGACAACTAATGATTAAAATGCTAATCCATAAAATGACCACAATAATTTCTCTAAAAAATAATACAAAGTTAGAAGAGATGACAGACTATAGCTACAGCTCCTCTATATCCTTATGTTGCACAACAATATTCTTGCATGCCAAAAGAGCCAAAATAAGTAACATAACAGTAAGATAGTCACTTTCCTTAAAACAAAATTAGTTTACTTTCCTTTCTGAACACTATTACTGAACATACTTATAAAATAGACAATTTACTGCTTGAGGTAAGTGGATATACCAAGAAGATACATTTCCTATTAGGTGAATATCAATAATCTTTCCCCCAAATTTTCCCATTTATACCCCTTCCCTCCATGGCACCCACTTCCAGATCACTGAGCCTCCCTACACCCAAAGGTTGATAAGAAGCACTCATTGCAGTCAGCTTATAACTCAAGGCAAAGGCTGCCACCATTTCCCACCCTAACCCTTCCCAGGTTATTAAATTAAGGATAGCTTCTATTTTTTATCTCACTATGCTGAGCTTACAGCAGGCAGTTTTTAACTACACTTTACATTTCTAAGAGACTCTACTAAAAGTTAAGCTTTTAGCACAGTATGAAACTAATTTTGTCCCTGAGGGTACAAAGAAAACAACTGTATATCTTTTCCTTAAACTTAAGTTGAGGGAAGAAAAAAATATGTAGTGAAAATATGTCAAGTAAATGTGGTAACAATTTGCCCACAGCCAATGGTTAAAGTATTGGTTCAGTTTTCTTGGGGAGAATTTACCATAATTTGGTGGGTATGAAAACTGCTGTGGAGGAGCTGGTGGCATTGAGGTCCCAGCCAAAGCCCCCTCCATGCTGGCTGAAGCAGTCACATTAGGGGGAGGGCTGAAGGTCTGCGCCTGTGCCTGTGCCTGTGTCTGCTGCTGCTGCATCATCATGGCCATCCGGTGCTGTCGGATGTGGTGACTGATCAGTTCTCTGCTTCGCTGGGCCACCATCTGAGCATTGAGAAAACCTTGCTGCTAACCAAGGGAAAAATTAAAGAAACATTTGAAGAACAAACTGATTTCATCCTGATCGAGAGCCCAAAAGGCATTATAGATACAAATGATATGGTGGGCAAAAGCCCTGAGAGGGTTTCAATATAATTGTTTATTACGGTAAGCTGAGCAGAGAAAATCTGACCAAAACTTTCAAGTTCCTTGGGAACACTCTGGAATAGGCCATGGAAAGCTGTTAACTGTTAAAAGCAAAGGAAAACTTTAAACTGAAGCAAAGACAACACAGAATCTCACAAGGCAGCTGATGCTCCTAGGCCACCAAGAATTCATCCAGCCCCCCTACCTATTGGGGTACCCTATTCCAATGTTGTAAGAGTGGAACTTTAGATTAATGGATTAATTTAATGTTCTTCTTTGGTGATCAAACCATTATTTATCATAAATATGCTCTAAGTCCCTCCACAATTTATATAAAGTGTTCCACAGGAAAATTTTAAGATATATCTTCAAGCAATCATAAAAATAAAAAGACAAGCAGATTGGGGATACCAAACTCATTCCTTAAAAATAAAATATAGCATTGTATTTTCTTTGCAACCATTTTTTGTATAATATGTAGATGCTATTTCTACATGTGGAAAAAGATAAAGATAGGAAGAAATGGTATTTCCATCATTGCTTAATTATTACTAATAAACAAGACCCAACAGATAGACAAAAGAAAGAACAAGGTATCAAAAGAATTAGAAACACATTAAAAATGTTTTAAATTACTACTAATAAGAAAAGTACAACTCAGATAACTTTAAGATTTTAACTATACACAAATTGGCAAAGATGACAAAAAGTGGAAAGAGGAATAACAAAAATAACAAAAACAAGCATCCTGACATTGTTGGTGATGCTATGGAAAGCAATCTGCAATAATGTTGAGAAACTAATTTCTTAATCTTTGACCTACAGACGTCACTGATAGGCATATACTTCCACAACATCAAAGAAAAAATGGAAGTACATAATATTTACAGCAATATTTTTTCTTATAACAAAAGAGCTATAAACTAAGTAGATGCATTTTCATTGAGGAATGCCTAATAGATCAGGTACAGTAATATTACTGTGATTTAAGAAACAATGAATATGATGAATACCAAATAGTATGGAAAGACATATGAATGGATGAATCTGATATAAGCAGACAAGGAAAGCAATGCACACTGACAGCAAATTAGATGGAAAGAACACAAAATGAATGATACAAAATTATGATGACCCAGTTTGACCCCAAATCAGATATTTAACACTATTTTCTATGCAGAAACAGAGGACTGTGGATGTCAGACACTTGGTTAAGGGATGGCTTCTGGAGGAAGGTTAATGGAGGGAAACCATGAGAAATGTCATGATGTAAAAACAAAAGTTATCAAACACTTATTTTTTTAAATTATATAAAATAACAGTTCATTCAAAAGAACACTGGATTCAAAAAGATCCATGTTCAATTATGCTAAAACAGAATTACTAAAAATATGGGGAAAAAGTAGAAGCCCCAGAAGGCATACCTAAGAACAATGAGTGAAAACTGCAAAGAGGGATATTTGGGTAGCAGATAAACTAAAACTATCTTCAAGTAGAACAGGCTGACTCAAAAGAAACTGCATTTCCGGGGGTGGAGCCAAGATGGTGACAAGAGAGGATCATGTCTTAGGCACTCTCTCATAAATCTTCAAAACTAAGGACTCTAAATTTTCGAGAGACAGAACCCACAGAGGGACCCAGGGAGGCAGTTCTCCTACTCAAGGTAACCTGGAAAAGAGAAGACAGGCTCTGCTCCCCAGGGTTGGCGGGTGAGGGAAAGAACTTCAGCCTCCTGGAGGCAGACCTATGCCTCGGGAGCGTTCCCGGGCACAAATTTGGGGAGGGGGGGGGATCTCTGACAGAGGGAATACATGAAGCCCAGCCCTCAGGGCACACAGCAAGCAGCTTGGCTGCAGCAACCCAGATCCAGGAACCAGAAGCAGGTGGAACTGGTAAGCAGGAGCTCCCAGGGCATGAGCCCATTAAACCTAAGGAGGGTAGTGAAGAGAGACTGCTGAGCTCTACCCCTGGAACAGGATGCTGGGGTTCTGACCACATTCAGATCCTGATCACAGCCTAGGCCCCCCCATAGAACAGCAGGACCCACCCCCCACCTCAGCCCCAAGGCAGAGGGGAGTACTTATGGTCATTCACAGACCGGGAGGGAGGACAGAGCCTCACACACTGAGACCCTTGTGGGAGTGTCCCAAAAGCTCAGGAAGCACCCCCAAAACAGGCTAAGGCTGGGGAAAATGAGCAAGCAGAGAAAAAAGAGGAACACCATTGAGAAATATTTTGCCTGTGAGCCCAAGAAGGATCAAAACACTCAGTCTGAAGATGAGGAAGCACAAGCTCCTGCATCTAAAGACTCCAAGAAAAACAGAAATTGGGCTCAGGCTATGACAGAGCTCAAAAAAAGACTGAAAATCAAATGAGGGAGTTAGAAGAAAAACTGGGAAAAGAAATGAGAGAGATGCAGGAAAAACAAGAAAATGAAGTCAGCAGCTTAGTCAAGGAAATCCAAAAAAGTGCTGAAGAAAATAGCATGTTAAAAACCAGCTTAGGTCAAATGGATAAAACAGTTCAAAAAATTATTGAGGAGAAGAATGCTTTAAAAAGCAGAATGGGCCAGATGGAAAAAGAGATAAGAAAGCTCTCTGAGGAAAACAAATCCTTCAGACAAAGAATAGAACTCAGGGAGATTGATGAATTTACTAAAAATCAGGACTCAATATTTCAAAACCAAAAGAATGAAAAATTAGAAGAAAATGTGAAACATCCCATTGAAAAAAACTCACATGGAAAACAGATTTATGAAAGATAATTTAAAAATTATTGGAATATCTGAAAGTCATGATTAGGAAAATAGCCTTGACATCATTTTCAAAGAATTACTACAGGAAAATTGGCCTGATATCCTAGAAGAGAATCCACTGATTCCCCCTGAGAAAGAGATCCCAAAAATCAACCTCCAGGAATATTATAGCCAAGTTCCAGAACTCCCAAGTCAAAGAGAAAATATTACAAGCAGCCAGAAGGACACAATTCAAATACCATGAAGCTGCAATCAGGATCTCACAGGACTTAGCAGCAACTACATTGGAAGCTCGTAGGGCTTGGAATATAATATACCAGAAGACAAAAGAGCTTAGAATGCAACAGAGAATCAACTACCCGACAAGGCTGAATGTCCTCTTCCAGGGAAAAAGATGGATTTTCAATGAACCAGGGGAATTTCAAATGTTCCTGTTGGAATGGCCAGAGCTGAACAGAAGGTTTGATCTTCAAATACAGGACTCAGGTGAAGCATAGAGATTGGAGAAGGGGAAAATATGAGGGACTTAATGATGATGAACTGCATATATTCCTGTATAGAAAAATGACACTGATAATACTCATATGAACCTTCTCAATTAACAGGGCAGGTAGAAGGAGATTTTATAGATGAAGCACAGGAGAAAGCTTAATTTGAAGATAAAATATGGTGTAAAAATAGAGTCAATAGAAAAAAGGGAAACATAATGGGAGAAAGAAAAAAGGAGAGGGGGAATAGGCCAAGATATTTTATATAATAAGATTTTTCTTTATTACAATGAGCTATTGCAATGATATGGAGGGGGGGGGAAGGCAAGGGGGAATGAAGGAGTCTTTGCTCTCATCAGAGGTGGTTAGGAGAAGAAACAGCATATATACTCAAAGGGGTACAGACATCTGGAGTAAGGGGGGGGGGGGGACATGGGGAAGAGAGGGATGTGAATGAAGGAGGAGAGGATGGACCATGGGGGGAGAGTGGTCAGATATAACACATTTTCTTTTTTACTTCTTGCAAGGGGCTGGGATTGGATGGCTTGTCCGGGACCATAGGGCCAGGTGGATGCTGGGCCTAAAGGGTGATATGTGGGGCCTCTTGGCCCCAGAGCCAGGGATCTGTCTGCTTTACCACTCAGCTACCCTACAGCAGAGTCAGAGTGAAAGGAGAGAGAAAATATAGTATATGTTAGTGGAGAAATACAAAAGGAGGGAGTTGCAATCAGTAATGGCAATGGTAGAAAAATATGGAAGTAACTTTTGTGATGGACTTATCATAAAGAATGTGATATACCCACAACAGAGTTGGTGGTGTTGGAACACAGACTGAAGCACATTTTTTATTATTATTATTTTTTTGGGGGGGTGCAGGGCAAATGGGGCTGGGTGGCCTGCCTGGGGCCAAATAGCAGGGTGATTGTTGGGTGTCTGAGGCCAGATTCGGACCCTGGTGCTCCTGGCTCAAGGGCCAGCGCTCTGTCCACCACCCAGCTGCCTCTACTATTATTACTATTTTATTTTATGTCTTTTTTTTTTCTTTTTTTGGTTTATGCAGGGCAGTGAGGTTGAGGTGGCTTGCATGTCACACAGCTGGGTGATTGTTGGGTGTACGGGGCCAGATATGGGCTTAGGTGCTCCTGGCTCCAGGGCTGGTGCTCCGTCTACTGCGCCACCTGTCCATACCTACAATTATTACTATTATTTTTTTAATTTTAATTTTTTTCTCTCCCCTTTACTTTATCGCTCAAGTGATTCTATATTTTTTGGGGGGAGGAGGTATTTTGTTTACTCTTAAACAAGAATATTTTATTAATGTATAAAAAATTGTACAAAATGATAATAAATAAATATTAAATTAAAAAAATAAAAGTCCGTAAGAACTCATATACCAGATCTCAAAAGTCTTACTACAGCTGACAAGCATTATCAGCTTTAAACTTCACTAAGACTTTTGTGACATCCTGTATCTAGGCTGGAGTTATATTATAAAGGATTCTTGCTCACTTTTTCACTGGATGACCCTCAAGGTTCCCTCCAACTCTGATGTGTTACAATAAAAGGATACAATGCATTTATTTAACAATTTTTGTGCTCTTTGACCTGGGGAGATCCCAAGTCTTCTCACCTGAGAGTTTACTTGGGCCTGCATTACTGGCCTCATCACTGTAGCAGCATTAACAGGAGGGGTTTCCATTTTCATTTCAAGGGCTTGACGGCTCTGGTTCAAAAACTGAAGAAAAAGAAAAACAAGTATGAATGCACATGGAGTATACTTACAAACATGTCTTCAAAACCGAATGAAGCAACATGCTGAGATTTCCTCTATTCAACTTGTTAAATTACTTAACTTAAAAGCTATAAACAAAACTCGCAAATTACTCAGGCTCAATTTCTTTAAGCTTGAAAAATTGCAGGTCAGCAAGAAATAAGAGAACCTTAGAAAAATAAATGAAAGAAGGAAGTAAAACTACACCTTAAAGGGCAACATCAAAGAGTATAAAAAAAATTTTATTGAGGCAGAGTATCCCTACAATTGTATTTTTGTAAATTAGGCACTTGGCAAAGCTGCATTAACTTTTTCAAATATACATTTAATGCACTACTGTTAAAGGGACATTCTTCTAGGTAATATTTCATAACAATGAATCTTAAATGACACCTCCACAAGTGAACAAATTACCAAAATGCTGAATACTGTCTGCCTGGGAATATTCAAAGGAAATAAGAGTTCTTTGGATTATAAATTAATTACAGGAAACTTAATTCATGTCAATTAAACAAGTATATCACATTCTTCAAGGTGATATTTAGTAACATTTAGTTACAATGTGTTTAAAAGATAACCTTAATGAGTGTATACAACTTTCCAACATGCCCAACTGTCTGCATGAAAGCTGTTAATACACAGTAATATAAAGTTCTCCGGAATATAGATTTGCATATCAATTCAACTTGGTTCAGTTCAAGTACTTATCACCTGTATGCATGAAACTCTGGTAGATGCTGGGAATAGAAAGAAAAAAAAAAACAAAAGTTACTTCCCCAAAAGAACACAGTACATAAATATATAATACGAGGAAAAACTGAGGAAGAGAAAAATAAATAAAATAAAACACTGTGTATCAGGGAAAGATTCATGAAGGAGGTGGTATCTGACTTAAGTCTTAAAGGAAGAACAAGTTTGTTGGGTGGATAAAGGAAAGAAGGTTGAGAAGGAAGTGCACTCTAGGCATAGAAGACAGTTTGGATGAATGAGATTAAGAAAAAAGGAAGTATCAAACATAACTGAAATAAAAAGTAATGAAAAGCAAGAAACTGTTGAGATCTATGGATAGACAATTTTAGGGATAGAGACAATCACAGAAAATAAAATGGATAATTTTTGTTATATAAAATTTAAACATTTTTGCATAAAAACCCAACGTAGTTAAAATTTAAAAAGAAGTGGGTATACCTGGGGGAAAAAAATCTTTGCAGCAAATCTCTCTAATAAAGGTTTCATATCCTTTATCTTCACTTATCTATATAAGGCACTGGTTCAAATGTATAATTATAATGTATAAGATAAAGGGTGAAAGACAATTTTGAAATAAAGTCAGATTATCAACAACAATGTAAAAAATAATGCATTAAAAATTGCAAAACTGCAAAGAGAAGTTGAAGTTCCATCTTACACCCATCAGATTATCAAAGAGAAAAATAGCAAATACTGGAGAAGTTGCAAAAAAAATCCACACTAGTGTACTGTTGATGGAGCTTTGAATTGGTCCAGCTTTTTGGAAAACAATTAGGAATTATGCCCACCAAAAGTTGTGAAATTGAACTTTGAGCAATAAACCCCATTGAGAGATCAAATAAAGGAAAAAAGCACTGTTACAATGAGGTCCCAGGAGTAAGGAGACACTAGGTTTGCTTGAAAAGAGATGAACCAGCCTGGATCAAAATTAGGGTATGTCAAAGCTTCCATGTCAGTCATGAGTGACTACTACATTCCAGCCCGGATAAGATAGGGAGACAAAGGGAAGGGGAGAAAGACAAAGAAAAAAAGAAAGAAAAGCGAGAGAAAGAAAGACAGGAATAAAGGAAGGAAGACATAGGAGCTGGGAAGAGAGGGAATATCAATTTAAAGAACTTAACTAGTAGTACAGTTTGGCTAAAATGTGGCAGACTGAGAAATTATAAAATGAAGCTAAAGAATTTACAAGAGTCATACTATGGAAGATTTTAAATAACTGGCTAAGGATCTTGTATTTTATTCTATAGTCAATGGAAAGTCATGGAAGGTTTTTGAGCAGGAGAGTTATGGTCAAATCTGTACCTTATTATTAATTAAGATTATTTTGGCAGCTTTGTATAGAATGGATTAGAGGGAAGATAAAAGAAACAGTGAGACCATTTTGGAGGCTCCTAAAATAATTCAGGTAAGAAATGTTTAAGGTATGAATTAGAATTGTGGAGAGAAGAAATTTTACTTAGGTACGGAACTACATGCAATCTGAGATTCATTCAAATTATGGAGTTCTGTGATTTTATAACATATTAAAGAGATATTATGGAAGTAGAGTACACATGATTTGTGATGTATTTAAAGGTAAAGGATGAGAGAGGGAAGAGTTAAGCATGTCTCTGAGGTTACAAACCTCAAATAGAAGAAAAAGAACAGGAGAGAATAGACATTAGGCTCAAGAGAAGGAAATGGTCATCAGTATCAAAGTCTGAAGAGATGTCAAGGAATAAAATAAGGACTGAGCAAAAAACATCAACAAACATTCCCCGAGCACTTTCTATGCTATGTCAGGAACATACGAGGCACCAGGGACAGACACTAAGAGAGTTGAAATGGTCCCTCCCTTAAGCACATTCTGGGAGACAAAATGCATTTTATAAGTATATGCAAAATAAAATCAAGGTAATTTTTGGTGGAAGGCACTAGAAACTGAGGGGAAATCAGGAAATCAAGAAGAGAGCACTTAAGCAGAACTCTGAAGAAAACAAAAGAATCCAAGAGTAGTTGAAATAAAAATGCATTCTCAGGTTGAACAAGGAAATGAAAACAGATTCATCATGTCATGAATCAAAAACTAAATCAAAACTTCCAAACTGCCAATCTGTCTAAATCCTTGCTGTCCCCATCAGATATATGGTCCATTTCAACCACTGTATTTTGACATTTCAATGCCAAGCACATAGAAAGCTGATGTCATAGACTGACTGATGCAGTGGGGATATGAGGAAGAAGAAGAGGGCAAAGGGAGGACCCTTGAGAACATCGACAGTTAGGAGAGTCAGTATTGATGATGATCCAGCTAAAGAGACTGGACTGTCAGCCTCAGATATCTAGGAGGAAATGAGACAGAAAAAATAAGAGACTATCTAGAAGATCAGTTTGCCAAATGCTGAGAGGTAAAGGAAAATGAAGTTTGAGAAAAACCATGAGATTTGCCAATTAAAAGATTACTGGTAACTGAAAAGATCAATTTGTGATAAGGAGATTCTGGTGCTAAATAGTAAGGAGACTGAAAGAGCAGTCAATGAATGTAGGAAGCTTTTTTCCTAGCACTATGAGAAAAGAAACTTATAGGAGAGTATTTTATAGTATTTTTTTTTAGGATTTTTGCAAGGCAATTGGGGTTAAGTGGCTTGCCCAAGGTCACACAGCTAGGTAGTCAGATTTTAACTCAAGTACTCCTAACTCCAGGGCCAGTGCTCTATTCACTGCACCACCTAGCTGCCCCCTGGAGAGTATTTGAAAGGAATTCAAGTGAAGGATTATTACAGATTAAATAAGAGTTATATGTGTTTGTAAGAAGCAAAAAAGAGATGAGAATGTCTGAGAAAGATGATAGGGTAAATCCTTGTAGGATATAAGAGGGCATGGGATCCAGGGCCCCAAGGTGGACCTAGGAGGAAAGTCCACTCTATCCTTATACATAGAAGTAAAGAAAGAAAGGTTGGGTAAAGATGTTAAGGAGTTTTAAAATATTCAGAAAGGGAGTGCATTGTAAATGATTTATGTTCCCAGTAAAGTAGAAGGCAAAGGACTTTTGGAAGGTGAGGAAGGAGTTCAATCTTGAGAGAAAAGCTGTTGTCTTTTTGTCCTCTAAGAGAACTTAAATGACATTACTATGTCAGGGACAATGTACAGTGTGTCCAACTGTGGCTGCTCAACCAGAGGTAGGATACAAATAGGCCATATGAATATGGGATGGAGATGTCTCTAAATTTGCACACCTCACATTCCTTTTGAGCAACTGCAAAAACTGATTAAGATGAAAATGAAAAACAAAATCAGAAAAGATCTTTTTTTAAGAGAAAAAGATGATGTGGAACAATGCCTAGGAGGTGAATGAAATAATTAAATATATTTAAAGGTTTATTGTGTAACAATAAAGGCCAACTTGAGATCAGATGAAATTAATCCATAATGGTTATCAGTTATATAAGCACTTGTCAGGTATATAAGCAAAAAATTAAGAAGGTAGTTTAGCAAGGGAGAAGTCAAATGGAGATGATGATGATGATGATGATGTCAGATTGAGAATTGCAGTGGGTGAATGGTGGTAGAGCAGTTTAGAATATACAATGATGGAGAAAAGTATAAAGCTGAGCTGATGAAATATAGGATATAAGAAAAAATTATATAGTCTATATGAAGAAAATAAAGGCAAGGTGAATAGTGACAGACTATAGGAACAAAGAGAGATAGCCAAGAATGGATATTTCAATGAAGATAAAGAAAAAACTTAAAAAGAGTAAAGCAGAGAAAGATGGAAAAGCAGGAGATTATAACAAGAAAAAGGAAGTTCAGAATTCAAGATGGTATTAATTAAGTAATATCTAAGGAAAAGACATCTCTATATGCAGATGAAGTAGAGTAAAGGTATTTGAGGTAGTTGATGTATTGCAGAGTCACCAATGTGTACACTGGAGCCCAAAAAAATATGAATACAAGATCTAGATTAGAAAGGACAATGAAGTTACTATTGAACTCCATAAGAAATCTAAGTCTACAACTAAGCCAACAACTAAAATATAATCATTAACTAAGACAAAGTGACCTAGAGCCCAGTAGAACACAGCAGCAAGTAACTGGACCAGCTGATATTCAAAAAACCAAAAATACTGTAGTCAAAAAAGAACAAGACTCAATTTCAAAAAAACCTGAGTTCAAATGTTAACTCTACCTCTTAATATCTGTGCCATGTCATTTAACCTCTCTGGGTCCAAGAGCACACATTTATAAAAAGTTAATTTGATGGATTTCTAATGACTTTGCTAGTTCTAAATCCTAGGATCTAACTAAATTATTTACACCTATTAAACAGACACATGAACAGTTCATTAATACTGCCTTCATAGGTTTGTGTCATCCTCAGTGATCAGTCATTTAATCATGTATATATCAAGATCAGTTTTTGAGTACAAAACAACCATAATAAATAGTCAAACAATTCTATCACTTTGCAAAGGAGAAAACTGAGTGATCCAGAGGTCAAGCAACTTGACTTTTAGGTAAAAGCTGCAAAAACAAAATATATACCTGGGACCTCCAACTTCAGGGTTCTTCCCACTGTACTACAAAACCTTACAAACTAGGAAATGATGGGGTTAAAGTAACAATGATTAATTTTGCAGTATTAAAATTAAACTAAGATTATTATAAGATAATGAATTTATAAAATAGAGATATAGCCTATTCTGATATAAAAGAGACCACTGGACTTGGAGCTAAGAGTCCATTTAAGTCTCAACTTCAGTTCTCTCATGAATAAAATCGGAATCATTCCTCCCTTACTTATTTAACAAATGGAAGCATTTATTTAAATACTACAAAAATGCTTTAAAAATAAGGAACTTTCTATTCAGAGCAACATCTCTACATTCAGCTTGCTGGACTCTCTGTTTGGGTCCCTCATATCTTGGCAGGCCCCAGTCTCTACAACCATTCACAGCCTGACTATTTGCATGCCCCACCACCTCCTGACTTTCTAGCTCCCCATTATGTGTTGTCTTCACTCAACAGAAGGTAAACACTCTAAGGGCAAATAAAAGACACTCCTTGGCACATAGTTGGCACTTAATAAATTTCTATTATAATTATACTCCATTCAGATTATATGAAAGAATCAAAACATTCAATTCTGGATCCTATGAAGCTAGGATTCTCTCCCTATTCCACCCTCCCCCACCTCTGAGTCTTCAGCCGTAACAGCCCATCACTTACCTGCTGGCCCTGGAGTCTCTGTTGGAGTTGCATTCTAAGCTGTTTGGGTGTATTTGTTCGGGGTCTCATCATGTTAGCTCTGGGATGCATTCCCTGTAGTGGAAAATTACCCTGCTGACTCATTTGATTCATCACTGAATTAAATGACTGCTGTTGTCCCTGAAGATTACTGAAACCTCCTTGAATAACTGCAGACTGGGCTTGATAGGACTGTCCATATAGAGCAGACTTTTGGTCAATCATTACTGCAGATTCTTGACTTTGAAAAGACTCCTGTTTAGCTTCCAAAGCTTGTCCCTTTAACAGCAAACAAATAAATGAACACCAATGTATCATTAAAAATATCAGTTATGACAGGGAAAGCATAACAATTTTATAAATATTAGGCATTTAAGTTTTCATTTTTAAATTCCAGCATGAAATTCCAAAAACAAAATAATTCCTGTCATGTCAAATTGTCTGAAATAATAGTTTTTAGAGCAAGTCTTTAAGTTTTTATAGCAATCTTATGGACAAAGATCTAAATTCTAAAATATACTTTTTAGCCAAGTGAATAATAGTTAATGTCTCAACCAAGAGATAAGTAACTCATTATGAAGAACAGTAACCCTACAACTAGAAATTCTTATCATTGCCTAACAACAATACAAAGGATACAAAAAAGTCATTTACCATAAGAGAAATCTAAGAAGACTTTTATGAATTGATATAAAGGAGAATCAACAGAACCAAGAGAACAATGTGCCCAGTTAATATAATCCTAAAACTGAATGCAACACTAAAAATAATCCAAATTCAGATTACATGCAGTGACTAATCTAGGGCATGCACAACAGAAATAAAACACTTTCCTTGCTCTCATGGGTGGTACAAGATCAAAGAAATATTGTATATATTCTTCTACTATATGATTACTTAATTTTATTGAACTCATATCATTTGTGATATGAGAGAATTCAATGGGGGTGTGGTTGTATATCAGAAAATAAATGTAATATTAAAAGTGAAAGATTAAATAATGATAAAATGTTTTATTTTGCAAACTGAGAATCTATCCATAATGCAAAACAGTCCTTAATAATTTTTTCTGTTTTGGAAATCTGAAGCTTTGTATAACTGCTTGAAGGAAAAGTATGAAACATAATGACGGAGTGAAAATGATGTAAAAAGATAGTCATGGCAGATTTACCTAGTTAGTTTCATTTTGTTGAAGTGAATGAAAAAATTAACTTTCATTCTAATTGAAGCAGTTGGTAGTATACTAGATTATTATGTGTTTAGGATCAAAAAATCCTGACAGTAAATTAATACAAGTATACATGATAATGGTTAAAATTTTTCATATAATTTGAATCAAGCAATAATGTCTGATATTTAGTCATACTGGTAAGATTATGAACATAAATAACAGGGGAAAAATAAAGTGAATATAGATATGAGCTTGAGTTTTGTCATTTGTAAAATGAGATTATTCTTTCAAGTCAAGATCAAGTTAAGCATTATTAGAAATTAGTTTAATTGAGACATAATTATCAAATAATAAATGATTCTTTTATTACTCATAAGAATAATATTGTAGTTTTGCAAATTATTCTTCCCTTTGCAAAAACATAAAAATATGAAAACAGATGTATATCCATTAGTCTGGTTAATAATACTTACTTGATTTACAAGATCAGGGATTCCTAAAGCTTTATCAATTTCTTCAAGTCCTGTGACATCTGTGTTACTCAAGAGAGTATGTAGTTGATCCAAAAGAGCTCTTTCATCACTTTGACCTTCCATGTTAGGAGGACACAAGAGATCATCTAAGGAATTCCTAACAAGGGTTCTTAAAAAAAAAAAAAGACAAAATTCAAAGCATTTGACAATATAATGATAACTTTAGACACTTCTAACTAATAAAGTACAACTAATGAATAAATTCTATCCACACTATTCACAAAAAGTCTTTCATAGTCATCTATGCAGTTCTATTATACATGATTGGTCCTATTGGATAAAGTCAAAAGATTTTAGTTCTAGTTGTAACAGATACCTCCAGGGCTCTTGATTTTGGTTAAGATACATAACCCTTCCCTATAAAAATGGAATTAATACCTCTTGGATCACTCCTAGTGCTTCTGACCATATCATTCTAAGACAAAGTCACAACAATGATCATATATCCATATGAAAATTGCTTTTCTATTTTGTTCAATTTGATTCAAAAGATATGCCAAGAGTACCCTAATCACTGTGGTAGGTCCTTGGAATCAAAATGTTCTTGCCCAGCCCCACCTAATCAAGAAAAATCCTGAATTTGCAATATGGAATAGTCAATAGAATTGGCCTCAAAATCAGGAAGATTTAGATTCAAGACCAACTTCTGACACACCCTGGCTGTCCAACCTTGGGCCAAACACAAAACCCTTTAAAGCCCTAAGCAATTAAAGACTATAAGTTGCAGAAAAAAATGCCAAAATGCATTGGTAGAATAAATTCTACACTGGAATAAATAAAAAATGATCTTGACCTCAAACCATAATCATTCTGGAACAGAGAAGAAAGGATAATAATGTCACATTCAACAGCATCCAAAAAGTTCTTTCTAATATAAGAAACCAGAGTATTCTCTCACCTGGCATCAAAAAATAAGCTACTTCAAAAAATTTGGTTTCCCAGTTACCTATAAATCATACTTCTTTGTCTTCTGAAGCATAGTAAACTATTAGGCATCAAATATAGTTATAATCTTAAGGGATATTTAAAATATGTGATTATTTGCCTTTATGGTAAGTAATGCCAGAAAGTTGTGGTTTTAAAAAATATTTTATTCTTTCTCCACCTTTCACTGTAAGCACAGCTTATTAGTGCTGTAAATGTATCCTCCAAGATGTTAATCCAGTTTCTTATTCTTTCCATATAATAGGCTAGGTAACAGATTCAAAATATTTTAATTCTCCTAGTCAAGTATTCCTTCAGTTCTATCATATGTAGGCCATTTCTCCTTTACTTTAAATGATACTACCATGTTCATAATGGATGGGAATAATGGTAAGTCTAAATGTACAGATAGTTGTGGTTACTATATTTGTTCAAATAATCTCATTATAACTACATCCTTACAAGTTTGGTTATAATTCTTTCCTAAAATAAACACAATGACATCTTCTACTTGAATCTTACCTATTTTGTGTGCCACGAGGACCCTGCTCTACGGATAGCATATTATCAGGCCAAGATCCAGGTTGATTAGAGGGTCCTGTCTGGCCATAGGCATTTACTCCCATGCCCATAGGAATTTCACTAGGCCCTGGAAAATAAAAATCAGGATCTATTTAGAAATATACCAAAAAAATGCCTTAAAAATGTTAGGTAGCAATTACAAATTTATATGTTACTATTTTTTTTCAAGAGAGAAACTTACTCATAGGAATCATCTGCTGCTGAAGCATTGGCCTTGTCCCAGGTATACTATTGGATCTAACAGGAAGGCCAGGCAAAGTACCACCCATTGCAGGTCTGGGTAAGGAATTACCATAGTCAGTTCCAGGTCTCACCAATGGACCTGCATTTTGTTCCATTCTGCTAACTTTAGAATTTGGCAAACCCCACTCTCCCGATGGATGATGGTTCATTGTCATATTTCTATTTGGTCCACCTAAGTGGAAAGAGAAAAGATTAGTTCTTCAGCATTTTATAATACTGAAATTTTTTAAAATAAATAACCACAATTATATGAAATAATTGCCCTAAAGAAAATCTCCAAATAGTAAGCTTCTGAAGCTACCACAAACAGCATTGTTTTACCACTTCTGAAGGCCAAAACTAATCAAATTTAAAATAATTTGATCATCACTAAGATGGCATAGAAATGTATAAATATAATCTGTAAGCAATTATGCCAATCCTCTGATTAAAAATTAGGAAAGTTATTAATAAAAACTTTGAACTAAAAGAGCTTGTACACATTAAGTAAAACCTTGAGGCAGATAAATTATGAAACTTGGACAGCTTCAATGAAAAGTGGCAGAGTTGGAGTCAGAAATGTTCCAGTCTTGCATCAGACTTTTTATTAGCTGTGTGACCCCTAGCCAAATGTCTTGATCTCTGTAAGTCTGTTTGCTTATCTGCAAAATGCAAGTGGGCTTCATGTTCTCTCAGATGCTTTCTCATTCTAAATAGATGATCTTATAATCTAGTTTGCAAAACATGATTCCCCAGGGAGAAAAGTATGGAGGGGAAGAGTGGAGGGGAAACAAATTATTTAATAGGATAGTTTCATGTAGGTCTTTAAAAGGTTGCTTTCGAAAATGCTTGACAGTAACTCCCAAGAAGGCAACATACCCATGTTAGAGCCAAAATTGTCCTGTGTATCCATCATCCTTGTATTCCCGCTTACCACAGGCTGCTTTGGTAACATGGGAAATGCATTAACATTTCTTATAGGAGGGCTTGAACCAACAGGGATAGGGCTATCCAAGGATACAGCTCGATTAAAAGGAGGACGAGCAGATGGCAGAGACTGTGGGCTTCTCAAACCTAAAAAGGAACCAAATATGTATTTTTATAAATAATATTGTATCTACCTCAAATAGCTAGAAATTAAATAGACTCACATTATATTTCTGCCAATATCTATACCCTGTCCCTCAAATGCTAAAATACAGTTTCTTCTCTACGTAATAAACACCAGAAGATATAATTCAAATTGAAAGTAAATTAGCATTACAGTCATTGTAGATGAAAAATTTCAACAGTAGAGCAAGGAGGAATGCTGCCCTAGAAAAGTGAAATTTTATATAAGAGTTTGTTTCACATTGCTCCTTATTCTAATTTCCAGACTGAGTCAACCTTTCTGATGCACTATGACCTCTATATACTGTGGTCCATGAATCAAGATATGGAGATGCTTTTCTATGATTTAAGACTGAAATGTAAAAATGTTCATTAAATGCTTTATTTTGCTTTTATTATTCTAAGTGCTCATTTTAGTCAAAAAATAAAGTTCTTTAAAATGCCTATAGTACCATTCTTAATAATCATCATTATAGATAAAAGAATTAATGGAAGTAACAAGATTGGGAACTTTGAAACATCCAACACCACAACAAAAGGAAGCATAACAACCAATTAGAGGTATATATTTCAAAACTGAAACCATGAAGACACCAGATATTTATGACAGTCTTTCCTGAGAATGAAAAGAATGAGAAAAATAATGTGGCTTTTAAATTTTCTGCCTTTTTTATTCTGATTTAATTTTCTTTTATATGTAACCTAACATTCCAGATTTTGTGTCCAAATGGCCTTGGGGAATATAGTAAGCATCGATTTTTAGCATAGTTCTCACGTTTATAATATAATTTAAATTATATTCATAACTCAATTTATAGGTTTTACAAGACAGTGAGAGGCTACAGTCTACCATTATCATCTGCTTTTGAAATCATAGCTAGTACAGTTTTAAATCTGTACTAGAATCATTAAATTTTTCTGTATAGCTTATTGCAAACTAGGTGACTTTTCAATTAAAAAAAAAGAATTTGATTACCCAATTCTAATTGCTAGACAAGGCTACAATGGATCTGAAATAAACTTCTCTAAAGGCAGTATTTTAAACTGATTCACAGGAATCAATTGATAAGTCCTGATATTTCTACCTTTGCAACATTTTTCATATACTCCCTTTCTCTCCTCTGACACTGCCTCCAGTCTGGTGCAGGCCTCAGTACCTTGTCCTAGTAACAGCCTGTCAGGTTGTTCTCCATACCAAGAATCTCCCTCCACTATAATCCATAGCTCCAATCAAATGTCAAATTGATCTTCCTTCAGTGGAGGTCTAATCAAATTACCCTCTTATTCAATCAGCTTGAGTGGATCTGTTCCTGTAACCTCCAAGATCAAATATAAAAATCTTGTTTGGCTTTTAAAGCCTTCTTAACCTCACTCTTTAGAATCTTTCCAGTCCTCTTAAAAAGCTCACTCCCCTCCACATGCTATGAAATCCAGCAACCCTGGCTTTCTTCCCTGTTATTTCTCAAACATGACCCAGCACATTTTCACAGGCTTCCCACATCCTGGAAGGCTCTCCCTGTCATTTCTGCCTCCTTCAGAATCTCAGCTAAAGTCCTACTTTATGCAAGAAACTTCCATAACCTTAGTGCTTTCCCTAGGAGATGAGCCCCAATTGTTCTTGAATTCATCTTGTTTGTGGCATTTTTTGCATGTCTCCCCTCTAAACTCCTAGATTACAGGGCTGGGTATTTGTGCCTTTCTTTCCTTCTCCATCCCTTAGCACAGAACTGAGCATTTAGAAAGTGTCCCAAATGCTAGTTTAATTTGGCTTGAAAGCTAACTGCAATTTATGAACTTCCAGCTTAACAATATATCTAGAAATTCATTGTAGACCCTCACAAATTGACATTAATAAGTATGGCTTCATAAATGGGGGGGCATAATCTGCTGAAATAGACAAGACATAAGGAAAATTCTCTGGCATTTATTTCTCCAGCAAGCCATTTTTATTCACTCATTTTGTTGTTCCATGATTTTGAGTCATGTCCGATTCTTTATGAACCCAGTTGGAGTGTTCCTTTGGAAAAGCTACTAAGGGGGTTTTCTATTCCCTTCTCTGGCTCATTTTACAGATGAAGAAACTGAGATAAATAGGGTTAAGTGGCTTGCCTAGAATCACACAACTAGTAAGCATCTGAAGTTATACTTGAACTCAGGCCTTCCTGACACCAGAACTGGTACTGTATTCACTCTGCCATCTAGCTGCCCCCATTATCTTATAGGCCCTCTAAAATGTAATAGCGAAATGTCATCTATAACATCTTATTCTCAGTTGGGGAGGAGGGGGAAGTTCAGACAGAAAATGATGCAGAGGTTGCTACCAGATGTGTTTTTTATTATTATGATGATGATTATGATTACTATTAAGTTTTGATCTCATTTTCCAGCAAAACTACTGCTAACAACTAGCAGGATACATTGGTCTGAAAGAAGGCTTTAAATTACAAAGACAGAGAGTCAAATCCTCCTCTGAAACTTCTTGACTACATGACCTTGGACAAATCATTTTAACTTCCCTATGCCCCAAATCACTAAGACTATAAATTCATAAGGAAATTCTATCTGCATTTGTAAGGAGGAGTAACTAATTTTTAAAAAACCTATTCATGAATTTTTTACTCTGAATTTTATACCATTTTCATGACAGTTATATAAAATGAAATACAGCTTTTTTTATTCACTGTATCAAACCAATTAATAAGCATTTATTAAGTGCCTAATACATATTAGGCATTGTACAATATGCAATTGATGTGAAAATAAGGAATGAAATAATCCCTTCTTAGAAAAAACTCACATTCAAATGGGAATTGAACTGTAAATTAATATGCATATAGGAGGGAGGAGAGTGTAACTGGTTTATTACTAATAAGATACAGTTTAAAATAACTATATCTAGCAGGAACAAAGTGCCATTAAACACATTTTTTCTTATGAAAAAAATTACAGACCAGTAAAAATTAGAGATGAAATAGAAGGATAACATTTATAAACTGTTCCCATCAAAAAGTGTATGCACTGGGGCAGCTAGGTGGTGTAGTAGGATAGAGAACCAACCCTGGAGACAGGAGGACCTAGATTCAAATCTGGCTTCAGTTTTTAATAATTACCTAGCTGTGTGACCTAGGGCAATTAACTTAGCCCCACTGCCTTGCAAAAACCAAAAACCAAAAAAAAAAAAAAAAAAAAAAAAAAAAAAGGTATGCACAAAGTTTAAGTGAAATAAAATCATTTATCAATACAACTATAGATGAAAATCTTAACACCTAAAAATATGTAAATTCCAACTACCACACAAGAGAAAATATAGTTTTAACAGCAATATAGATCAAAACAATTTTTAAAGGAACATAATTAGAGAAAACTGGTAAACAGAAAAATAAAAAGATAACAGCTTGAACTGCAAATAGAAGCATCTGTATCTAATATCTTAGAACTGCTTTGTCTAAAAACACATTCTAACATAAGATCCTTGTAGGCATGGTCTGAGACTTATTTTTGTTTTATTGTCCTTTGCATGCAATAGATACTTTACATATAGGCCTTTAATAAATATCTGCTATTGGACTGAAATAGGAATACCTAAAGGTATGAGTTCACTTCTTGGTTCTAGGTAGCATCCCATAAATATAGCAGATGTAATCTGTCTATATATTCCTAGTCATCATTTCACAGTGTTAAGATTTAGAAGACCAAAGTTTTGTTTTTAAAAAAAAGTAACTTACCTAGAGGGGGATTTCCTTGAAACATCTGTTGTTTACTGGCCAGGTTACTGCCATTTGTGGGCATGGCATTGTTATAAAAGTCAGAACTTGTCAGGTCACCAAGAATAGCATCTAAATTATCCAAGTCTCCACTCACCTAAAGATCAATTTTTACAAATAGATTGAATGTATGCCTTTGTATTTGAACCCACACATGGGTGTACATTGTAGTAAGAAACAAAATGAATAAAGAAATAAAATGAAACAAATGTCTGAAAATAATTATAAGGGTAAGTATGTGGCACTTATAAGAAGTAAAATAATTAAGTAAAATAATTAATGACAAATATTCCTGAAAATACTTTTATCTAAATGAAGGCTGTTCCTCTTCATAAACATAAAGATATTTATATAAATCTGTAAACTCAAACTAAGCACATATATCATTGTTAATATTCATCTAATATATGATTAACTTTCTTACAAAGATTATCTATCTTAATATTCAATATAAGACATAGAAAATCTTTCCGTTTAAAGTGAGATCAATTTACCCAGCTGTGGCAAACACAGAAACACAGGTATTTGGCCCTGGCATTAGGACTAATACTTCACATTATCATCAAGAATAAATACACTCTATTCAAAAATATGCCATAAATAATATAAAAAACTAGTATAAGCATATAATGTGAATATAATTTAATTTCTAAATGACAAAAAATATGTATTGATTTTTGTGTTATTCTAACCTGTTTTACTGAAAATAAGCATCTTATATGAGATTTTCCACTCCTTTCAAACCATGCAAATCAACAAACTTAGCTAAGAGTATATGATATCATGCATTATTTCCTGTTTTTCAAACAACATGATTCAATTTAAGAACAATATTGATCTTACAAATTTAAATATAAGATAATAGCCTATTAGATTTATAAAGGATCTTACAAATATAATCTTAGCCATTCATTTTACAGATGCAGATGATTCAAAAGACATTTATAAATCAAGAGAAAGTGAAATGCCCTTCCTTTGGTCATATAGATAGCAAATGAACATTTGTTTAGTTATAACAATAACTGAATTTTAAATTTCTTCATTAAGTTACAGTTGCAAGATTATGCAATAATAAAATGCTGAACTTGGAGTCAAGAAAATCCAGGTTCAAATATGCTTCTCACATTTACTGTGTGGTTAGGTAACAACCTTACTGAGCCTCAATGCCCCCCTCTATAAAATAGGGATATTGATATTATCCACATCATAGAGCTATTTTTGACTCAAATGAGATTATCCTTCTAAAGCTTTTTGCAAATTTAAAAGCTTAGAGGTAATTTTTAAATTATTTTTATAACTATTAATATTGTTATTTTTGTTGTTAATTATATTACCTTGTTTTCTGTTCACAATATAGGATAGAAATAACAAAAAACAAATGAATGAAATTCATAAACTACTAAATATGTTACCTCTTCATTTTGTTCAGTCTTAACTTTAACCTCTTTTTCTTGACTTGAAGTAGGAATAGAAGAGGTGCTACATGGCCCCATTTTATTATCTCCACCTTCCACTTTGGGCTTCATGTCTTTAGAAAGTGAATCATTAGGATCATCTCTATCAAGCAGATATCGAAGAAGTGCATTGTTTTCCTTCTTCTTAGGACTGAGCTGCTCCTGCTTAACTATTCCTTCACTAGAAGCTATACTGCTTGTGTCCTTCCCTGTAGCTTCAGCTGTAATCTTGGCTACTTCATCAGGAGAATTCCCATTCTGTAGCAATTTGTGCAAAATTCTGTGCTTCTCTTGCAGCAGGGAGCCATGCATGTTTGAGGTGGAAGAAACTCCCCCAGATGTAGAAGAGGAAACTCCAGAAGGGCTAGTGACACTGGCAGCAGAATCTTTACCCCCTGGATCTAAGGGAGAATTTGTCAAGGTAGAATGTCCCCGGTCATCTGAAGAGCACGTTAGTAATTGAAGTAATTTTTTATGGCCTTTGCTTTCTGGAGGTCCCCTCTGATTCTCTGACCCTTCCAAACCAGTTTCTTTATTTTCTTTATCACTGGGGTGGTCCCTGCTATTGGCTTGGCATATGGAACTTTCCACCTGATTCTGTTCACAATACAAGCCAGCAGGACTCTTAGAATCCTGGCTCCCTATTTTACTTTGTTGGTTCATGTTCATATTTGGAGAATTATCCAATTTGGGGCCTGGTGAAGAAAGTGTAGACAAAAGAGAAGTCCCAACGCCTTCACTGATGGCTTGAAGGGCACTGAGAGAGCTGCTGGAGAAACTGTTGCCCCCAGTGTTGCTGGCAGATCCCATTGGGGAATGCACACCTATGGAAGCAAGAAAACCAAAAGAACTAGCTAAGTCATTGAACACTGGCAAACATTACTTAAACATTTGCTATATATCAGGTACTATGCTAGGTGCCAAAATGAAACAGTTTTTTTCTTCAAGAAGCTTATACTGTATGGAGGGAGACAGAAAACATATATCTAAATGTAGACAAACTAAACATGAGATATTGGTAGGGTAGCATTAACAGAAAAGGCTTCATGCAGAAGGTGGTACTTGGGCTGAGCTATTTTGTTTTGGTTTTTTTTTGCTTTTTACAAGGCAATGAGGTTATGTGATATGCCCAAGTCACATAGCTAAGTAATTATTAAGTGTCTGAGGCTGAATTTGAACTCAGGTCCTCCTGACTCCAGGGCCAGTACTCTGTCCACTACACCACCTAGCTGCTGCTTGGGTTGAGATTTCAAGGAAAAAAGGAATTCAGAGAAATAAAGATGAATAAATAATAGATTCCTGACCTAGGGGACAGCGAGTGAGCATTGAGGAAATGGAAGTGCAGCATCAAGTATAAGGAATTGCAAGAAGGCCAGTTAGGCTGGATCCTAGAGTGTGGGAAGTAGAATAATGGATAAGACAACTAAAAGAGACTTCAACAAGGTATTTAGTCATTTTCAGTCATGAGCAACTGTTGGCAAATATACTAGAGTGATTTGCAATTTCCTTCTCCAGATCATTTCACAGATGAGGACACTGAGGCAAACAGGGTAAAAGTCTGGGATCAAGGACCTGAATTGCCAACAAAGTAGTTTATGTTTTATCTTCATAGGCAAAAATCTAAGGAGGAAAAAAACAGGGTACCACTACAATTTATTAAGTAGGGGAGTAATATAGTCATCTCTGCATTTTAGGAAAAGTGCTTTGGCAGTTTGTCCTTATTTATCCTTATTATGGAGGATAAATTACAGAGAAGAGAGGATTGCAGCAGGGAGATAAACTAAAACAACTATTACAATAGTGCATGCAAGAGATGATGAGGGACTGAACTAAGTGGATAAGTGAACAGAGATAAAAGGAGTCAGATGCAAAAGATGCAGGGAAAGGAATAATAACATGGTAAATGAATGGATATGGGAGATCCACTGGGAGGATACAACTCATTAAGCTTTATTATTATTTGTCAAAATAATGGAGCGTGGAAAAATTTAATCACATGTCTTCCAAAAACTACTAACCATTATTAGAGTATTAGAGTAAGCTTCTAAGAGTATGACAAAGGAGTGCAAGACTTGATCAGACCTAACACACTGGGATATCATCATCCATATATGAGTTCAGCAACAATACAGTATTATCTTCTGTCTAAAAATGATATTAAACTTTTCTTTGCCTAAGGGTCAAGTCATACTCTGAAAACTGGTTTCCATGAAATGTAAAGTTAAGCTACACATATGTGTTGGCCATAGTCTAAGAAGTGAAAAGATTATTATATACCTCAACAGCAAGAATGCCAACATAGATAAAATTCTAGATCTTTGCAATATATTTAAACACTAACATGAATAATGAAAAATAAACAAAAAGGTCAAGTAAAATACCTGGAACAGGAGAAAACTGATGTGAAGGCATCTTTGGACTACCTCTGTTACGAGGAGAAATCATTATGTTCTGCTGACTGGAGCCCAGACCAGGGCTACCATGTGGAGGACTGTTCATATTTAGCCCATAATTATTATTCTGATAGGGAGAGGATTGCATTCCTGGTCCAAGATTTATAGAGCTTATGTTATTAGGTCCTCCATATCTAATGCCACTCATTTGTCCCACTGTGTTAGGATCTCCCAAGGAGTAAGACCTATTTTGTGCTGGCAGGCTTTGATTTGGCGACATATTCATTCCTCCAACAGAACTGGCACATCCAACTGTAGGAGCACGTATATTTTGTCCCACTGGGTTTGGTGTTGGTCTGTAGCCATTCTGCTCTCTGAAAATAACACACAGAAAAACCCACAAGATTTTACATAACTGCAAAGTTCATTAAGATCTTAAATTAAGAGCTGAAATATAGCAAAACAACTCTTCGTGGATACTATCACTATGCCTTCAATAACTACGCCAACATAAATGCTAATCTGCTTCTAATGAGACTGAATTAATTTCCTCTCTACTAGGCAACTACAAATACTACCTCATAATTGACATCAAGTGTGTGGCTCTTTACAAAATTAAGAAGGTTCCAACAAACAAAGCTACAAATTCTTCAAAACAAGATTTTTTCCATGAGGCAGAGAAAGATGCAAGGATTTTCTATTTAATATTTTGTATATGCTGACTAATTTCACTGGGATGTCACGTGGAATTTATGAAAAGCATATGTTCTGAATTGATATCTGAATTTTTAAAACTAATCTCAGTATTATTATATATTAATATCATGGGGGGAAATGGGAGATGAAAAGAAAAGTAAAAACATTTTTTATACAAGGTAGCTATGCCACATAAGTTTATACTTTTTCCACAGACCATAATAACAATTTATCTGATCTACCACTAAAACTTCAGATAGGGTCTTCTCTCCTCCACTCCTGAAAATAGTCAAAAATCGAAATGTGCATTCCTATTCTCAACTCCTAACATTTCAAATTCTCAACCAAAACATTAGAATCAAATTCACTACCATAGGATAATTTTTCTCCCCTAATTTTGACTTCTTTTCCTATTCCTATTCCAAATATTTGACAGTTTGATATTTTTGAAGTTTAAAAATAACAAATCTGAAAAACACAACAGAAAGACATTACCTCTGTAAAAAATGAGTAGAAAGAAAGCCATGGCGATCATTAGTTACTGGATTCCGAAAAAGTTTGCTCTTTGTTTGGGCACTTACTATAGTCCCATCAGCTAAGGAGAACCGATACACAGGGGTTTCAGCATGTCCTTGAATATAAGCTGTATGAAAAAAATTAACATTGTAGACTAAATCAATGGAACACATCTAGCAAAGACTAGAAAGAAAATATATTTGACAATTTGATTCCACCAAGACTATTGCATTAGGTTCTATATAAAAATTATAATCAAGCTAAGATGAAAATTCTGAAAATCAACTAGACAGTACTTAGTGTACACATGCATAAAAAACAAAAGTGACTATTCTAAATGTAACAATTGATTCTTTTAAAAACTTCCTTACCTTCTTGATAGTGCCGTTTTTGGGACCAAGACTGTCCATCATTTAGGCTAAAAAATCTCTGGATACACCTTCTGATTATATCTTCAAATCCAGGTCTCATAGAAGACCTCAGTGAGTTTGTATCTATAGTGACAACTTTGCCTATTTTTAAAGTATGAAAGAAATAAAATATTTATGAGGTTTCCACTATGTGGAAGCACTGTAGAAGATAATGAAAAAGAAATTAAATTGAATCAACAAAAACTATAGAACAAGTTCATCTCTTAATCATTTCGTGTCATGATTATGAATTTCAGATACTGTCCATTTCATCTTTTGCACAAGGCCCTAACAAAGAAGAATGACACATATCTAAATATTTTTAGAATACCCAAAAACTTCTTATAATTTCCTTTTACTTCTGGATAGTTTCAGTGGTATGAATGCTGCCTTTATGATTCCCTAAATCTTCATAAAACACTTTCTGTATAAACAGTAACCATATTTTTATCTAAATTTGAAGGAATACACAACCCCTCTGTTAAAAAAAATTCATTAAATATTTTTTTGAGGATCTGTATGATATGCTAGAAATTTTAGAGAAGCTAAAGACATTCAGCAAATCCTCCAAAGTATAACTGCAGAACTTATCAGAGTTTTCTCTAAATGTATTACTACTTTCAACAAAACTCTTCATCTTTCAGGATGCACCAGGCGAAGAATGTTTTTATATTGATAAGGAAAAGTCTCAAGATATCCCGTAAATTATGAGTATTTTGCTGATTTTTAAAATAGCCACTTACTGCAGATTATTAAAACAGTCACAATTTGACAAATCATTAAACCCAAAAAGAGCTCTTTCCAAACTGGATAAAAATCTCCCTTCCATTGTTTCTTATATGTCAGTACATCTATTTGGTTGAATTAGGTAGTTGCTCTCTTGAAATCATTAAATAAATCAAGAAAACAAAAGCACAACCCTCCAAATGAGATGAATGCAAAGGTGGGTGGTATCTATCTCTGACATAAATCTATTTCTCACTTTAACATCACTGGAACAAAGTCAGTCTTACAACTTTGATCCATCTATGGGAATGAAGGTCTCTTATCCCTGAATGACATCTGCCCTAATTTAGAACACCAAAGCTCTCTTCAAAAGGTAAGGGTACAGGTGGTGTTGAAGTTCCTTCCCTAGTCTCTTTCCACATTTTGGTTCAGAGACCTCCTTGCATCTACTATTATACTGATCCCTGTGATTGTACTGTTGCAAACATTAAATCATTGTCCCTCCTGTCTCTGTCACTCTGTCTCTCTCTCTCCATGCTCATTGTATTTCAGCCATCTCCAGGGAATATGTGCATAGAGCACTGGGTCTGGACTCAGGAAGAACTGAGTTCAAATCCAGCCTACAATGCTTTGGAGAAGTGTGATCTTGGACAAGTCACTTAACCTGTCTGCCTCAGTTACTTCGACTATAAAATGGGTATAATAATACCAGCTCCTTGTCAGGAGAGACTCCAAAAGCATTATTTATAAAATATTTCACATGGTGTCTGGCATTTATTAAATACCCATCTTCTTTCCTTCCTTCCTTCCTTCCTTCCTTCCTTCCTTCCTTCCTTCCTTCCTTCCTTCCTAGTTCTAACTCATGTCTATAATTACCCATGATTTTGAAATTCCCATTTTCTTATCTGACTCTGACTTCCTACTCTCAATCCTTTCTTTGACAACCCTATGAAAACCAATGCCTTTATTCTGCCATGTTTTCTTAGGCTTCTTATGGGTTACTTTCCCACCTTTGGAGCCTCAAATCATTCTCACCACATGCCAGCCCCGGCGAAATATTAGAGATAAAAATAATGCTTGAAAGTCCCCTAACCATAAAGGAGCTTAAAGTCCAACAAGTGAAGATAGTACAAAGAGAAGAGAGATCTTTGCATAAATGGTAGGACTGATGTAATTCTACTTCTGAGCAAGAGGTTGGGGTGGGGGGAGAAGAACAATAGATTACAGTGATAAAAATTTAGTCAGATAAGAGAAAAAAAACTAAAGACTTGCCTATTAGGACAAGTTCATAAATGAGTAATCAACACTGATGCCATTTATTAAATCAATATATAAAAATATTTCTGCAGGAAGCCTGAATTCAGAGCAATTTGGAGAAAAAAATTCTCTTAATACTGCACATACCTTAACAATGTTCAGAGCAGATAACCCCTACATTCTGACATCTATGCTAATATGCATATGTTCCTGAGTACTGCTGGTGGAAGTCAAGGTGAAAATGTACCAGTTTGGCCCACTACAAAATCATGTTATAATCTCAGAATCTTGACAGTTTTTATACCACAATCCTTTTATGTTTCCAAAATCAACTATCATTCTCAACAATATAAATGTTCCAAACTTCCTCCCTCCTCAAATCAACTGTATCATTCCTTCCCTCACAATGGGGGCTTTTGCATCTTACTTTACAAAGAAAAATGAAGGCCATCATCTTGACCTACAATTTTTTTTTCCTATTCTATACCTTAAACTTCTGGTAATTATTTTCTTTTCTCTATTCCTCTTCTCTAATCTCTGTGAAAGGGGAAGTACTGCTTTATTCTAATACAAAAATTGTTATTTAATTTTTTTTCCAATTAATACCCTAGTAGCACATGCATATGCATAGCCAAACAAAATATGCTTACTGCAAAATTTGAAAATGTAGCCATGGCCAAAAAGTATGTGTATGCAAGTGCACATGTGCATGAGTATCTGTCTGTGTCAGATTTTATAGCTCAAATCCATCACACTTCTGTCATTAAATGGTAAAAATGGCACATGAATAATCTTTCTGAATAATAGTTGATGCAATTATTCAAGTTCTTAAGTTCCAAATATTATTTTGACTTTTACAAACATTATTATTTAAACTGTCCTCCTGCTGCTTTATTCTTTACTCTGCAGCAGTTCATACAAATCATTCCAGATTTCTCTAAAATCCATATCATTTCTTGTAGTATAGTAGCATTTTATTAAATTCATAAACTATAACTGGTTCAGTTATTTGTCAGTTATTGGAATCATCTCAATTTCCTGTTAGTTTGGTGCTGGGTAGTAGTGTTGGTGTTACTGCTTTGCTACAGTTGCTATCAATATTTTTGCACATACAGTCATGGGGGGGGGGGGGGGCACAGTGAATAGAGCACAGGCCGGCCCTGCAAGTAGAAGGGCCTAAGTTCAAATCCTACCTCAGACACTTAATAATTACATAGCTGTGTAACCTTGGATAAGTCACTTAACCCTAACACCTTGCCAAAAAAAAAAAGTCATGGGAACAGAGTGACATAAAAGTCATTTACTCTTTATTCTTTTGGCTTATATCAATCTCACAGTGGTATTCTAGGTCAAAGGTTATGCACAGTAACTTTGGGGACAGAGTTTCAAACTGTTTTCCAGAATGACCAGAACCGGGGACATCTAGGTGGCGCAGTGGATAGAGCACCAGTCCTGGAGTTAGGAGAACCTGAGTTCAAATCTGACCTCATACACTTAACAATTACCTAGCTGTATGATCTTGGGCAAGTCACTTAATCTCATTGCCTTACAAAAAACAACAACAACAACAACAAAAACAAACAGAATAACCAGACTAATTCCTTCATAATGCCATCAACAGGATGTTAAGTACTTGTTTTGGCAGTCCCCTCCAGCATATCCCTCATTTTCTTGCTATGTCCAGTTTGCTACTCTTATCAGTGTGAGGTCGAATTCATATGAACTCTAAAGTTCTTAACTCACAGTATCTTCTCATTTGTCTTCCCCACTAGATCCTACTAGGTACTCAGTGTTCCAAACATTCTTCATACATAAGACCATTCCCCATCTCCATGCTTGCTCAAGACAGGGCTGCAAACCTGGAATGCCATCACCTCAACCTTTTAAATCCCGAGCTTTCTTCTATAATCAGTTTAAAGTTACTCTTTGCATAAGGCAATTTTTGCTTCCTTAATATCTTCCCTTATAAGATTACTTTCCATCTATTGAACATCTATCTTTAATTTACATATTTCTATAAAGAAGGTATATACCTTCACTTAAAGCACACAAAATATTTGGATAGATTCAATTACAAAGTATCCCTAAAAGAAACAGAGAACAATCTAAAATAACTGGAGAAATATTTAGAACTTATTGGTCATGCCAATTTAATAAAAGTAAACATGATATTACCGAAGTTAATTTATAGTTTTAATGCTCTACCAAACTATCAAAAGGATATTTAATAAAACTCAATAGTATACCTCTCAGCAGTTCAAAGAACTAGGACAACTGTATTAGACCAACTATGGACAATGTCATCTCCATCCAGAGTAAGAAAATCAAATCAAATCAAAACAAAACACACACACACACACACACCCATCAACCCTTCAGAATCTGATGAACACTTTATAAAAATTATCTCTTATGTATCACTTTCCTTTAATCCTAATTCCTCATACCAAAAATCACTAATCTGTAAACATGTTTATCAAAAATATGTATGTACAATGGCAAGCTGACTGTTTGCTGTTGAAGGAAGTGGGGTGGGAAGGGAGGTTGGAAGGAAAATTTGTAAATTAAAAATATACATGTGCATATGGATTGAAAAAAATAAAAAAGAAAAAACTGAATGGGATAATAACAATAAAATCATCTGAAAATCCAAAATATCTAAAATACCAAGGGAAATAATGAAAAAAAGAGGCAATAGCACTTCTAGACCCCAAACTATTCTATAAAGCATCAGCCACTAAAACCATTTGATTTCGATATTGGTTAAAAATTAAAGAAGAGGGGTGGCTAGGTGGTGAGTGGATAGAGCGCTGGCCCTGGAATCAGGAGTACCTGAGTTCAAATCCAGTCTCAGACACTTAATAATAACCTAGTTGTGTGGCCTTGGGCAAGCCACTTAACCCCATTGCCTTGCAAAAACTAAAAAAAAAAAAAAAAAAAAAAAAATTAAAGAGGAAAAGAGGGGAGGAGCATAAAGAAAGGAGAAAGAAGGTGAAAGAAAGTAAGTGCCTAAAAGATAAGTGGCTCCCCCAATTGATAACTGATGAAACAATACAAACAAAAAGTTCTCAAAAGAAGAACTGCAAACCAGTAACAATAAAAAATGGGTCAAATCACTAATAATAAAGAGTACTGACAACAAAGCTTAGATGTATTAAACAGATAAGTAAGACATGATTCTGGATTATGGCAAATGATCTTAGAGCCCAGGAAACAAAAGAGCCTTGACTTTCATGTAGGATTACATTAAAAAATAGAGGAGAGGGAGCCCTAAGGGAGTCCACAATTCTAATTAGTATAGACTACAGTAGAATTGTGCCTATATCAGGTTACAGATTCATCAGGGTTAATGCTAACAAACACTCACCACAAAGAAAAGTGAAGAGGAAAAAAAGCAACCTCTGAATCATTACTATAGAAAGGAAGGTCTCTTCTCTTCTTATAGAAAAGTTAGCAATTCACTACAAATTAGCTAAAATGTCCACAGTAATAATCATCTGCTTCTCTAGCAAACAGAAAATTTAAACTGTGACTTTCTGGTCATCTTCATGGTAAATGGGTTAAATATAATTTTTTTTTCATTTCTTAAATATAAATGCAAGTGCAAGACTGTCCTATTAAAAAGACAATTGAGACTACCAAATCATTAGACAGGAATTAAGTCATTTGACTGTGAGAGGCTTTTCTTTGTCCTTCAATCTTACACATATACATATATATATATATATATATATATACACACACACACACAGACATGAAAAGATTTGAATGAGAAATAATAAATACAAAGAGTCAAAGGGCATAAACTAATGATAATTTACAAAGTGAAAAGTTTCATTGTCAAATAATTTCAAGACAGAATTGGGGTGGGGGGCAGCTAGGTAGCACAGTGGATAGAGCACCAGACCTGGAATCAGGAGTACCTGAGTTCAATTCAGCCTCAGACACTTAATAATTACCTAGCTGTGTGGCCTTGGGCAAGCCACTTAACCCTACTTGCCTTGCAAAAAAAAAAAAAAAATAGTACGGGGCAGAAGGAAATGATGAGCTGATGCAAATGGAAGTGAGCAGAACCAGGATAACATGGTACCCAGTAATGGCAATATTATAACAATGATCAGCTGAAAATACTTAGCTACTCTGATCAATACAATGATGCCAGACAATTCCAAATGACTCATGATTAAAAATACTATCTACTTCTAGGAAGAGAACTGATGAACTGAGAGTGCAGATTTAAGTATACTTTTTACTTTATTTTTCTTTAATGGGAGAGTGGGGGGGCAGAGAGAACATGACTAATATAGAAATATTTTGTATAATTTCACATGTATAATGGGCATCATACTACTTGCTTCATAATGGAGAGAAATTTGGAAAATGGAGACAATTCAAAATTCAAATTTTTTATAATGAATGTTAAGAATAAGAATAAAGTATGAAGCATAAAAGTCAACATTAAAATAAAAATATAGATAGAAACACTACTCCCACAGATAAAGTAATTCTATGTAGTTAGCTTTTTTCTTAAATTCACTTTATTGACATTTATTAAGAAGTTGTGCTAGGTACTTTTTTTTAAAATGGAAGTGGGGAAAAGAAACCAGGCATACTTGTAGCACTAATTAGTCTTACCAGAAAGGTCATGTTTAGTAATAAAGCTTTCAGGGTTTGAAGGGAATACTGTAGTGATGCGACGTGCCACGCAGATCATACAAGATTGTAAATCTGTAAATAAAAATTTAATCTATTTCAGATTTGCATTTTATTTGGTTAAGTTCTTCAAAAACTGAATAAATAAATGTAGAAACATAGAAACACAATGACTTCATTATATTTTGTCTTTCCTTTTATTTTACATATTTGAAACATAACACTTACCATCTCCTTCTTCCATCATAGCTCGTGGCTGAGACAAAGCAAAACACTGCATTGTCTCATACCTCTGGCGCATATCAGGACTGCTACCCACATCATCAAGTATATCATGCACTGTTTTCACCAACATGCGGCAATTGAATGTATGACTTTTTTGTCTAGGTGCTTCACTTGTCCATGGATCTCCATTAACTTTAGAAAACAAATCAATCATAGAGGAAAGGAACAGGAAACAAAATGTCACTTCTATGTACAGGGAATCTAAATGTTAGCATACTAAAAACATGAATTATTTTCCACACTTCAGTAGAGGAGTTGGATATAATAAATATTTTACAAAGCATCAATGGAATATTATACTACAAGATTAATACACTCTCACCAGGAATTGTAGTCATAGAAAATGTTTGTTGTTTAAGAAGCTTGTGCATGTGAAAACACAAATGAGCACTGCTTCTAAAAACTATTTGAATGACTTTCATCAAGCTTTCCAAAACTGAGTTAGAAAGCTAAATAAAAGAATGCTTTTGTTTGGCTTTTTTTTTTAAGCAAAAATGTAATTACCTGCTGACTTGGGCAAATTTTTTAGAAAATCCTTCCTGTCATCTTCATGCAAGATACTATAGACACTGGTGTTAACCAAGTCTTCTTGTTTATACTGTAGGTACTGTGTGACATTTTCTGATACAAACACAATGGTCCCATCACGATTAACCACAAAAAGAAAACCATCCAAGGCCTAAAACATGATTGGACAAATAAACATTAATATCTAACTCAAATGGATTTAGTTAAAAAGACATTTTATTTTAGTACCAAATCCTCCTCCCAAAATAAAATCTATATTTTAAGAAAGTACATAAACCTAAATTAACACTTTTCCATTATTTCTATTAATATTAATTATGCAGGCGAAACCTTATAGTCATAAAATATAATTTCCAAAACAATATGCAAAAGTTAGCCTTATTCAAATAGAAATATATATAAAATGATGGGAAAAAATATTTGCATTCAGCATTTTTGAAAAACATGTTAAGTACAAAATTAGCTGACTCCTTGAAGTCAATGGCAGTATGTCTCAGCTTTGGTACCAATACTGCTTTAGTATCATCAATTTCAGTCCCTTTGATTGGAGAAAAAAAACTTCTTCCAAAGCCTTTGTTCAAAGAGGGCTCTCAATTCAGTTATTTTCTACCAACCATCCTTGTAAAAATTGACTCCATCATCATCAACCCCAAACCACCCCAACTGTAGCTTATTTCCCTCATTAAATTATAAGTCTTTAGGATGAGGGCTGTCTTCTTCTCACCTATATGCCCAGCAATTAGCAGTTCCTGGCTATAAACACAGGTGTTTAATATTGAAAGGATATTGAAGAGAAATTCTGACAAAATCTATATGAAATTGATACATATAAGATTAAATATATGGGATCAAAATTACATAGAACTGGGGCAGCTAGGTGGCACAGTGGATAAAGCACCAGCCCTGGAGTCAGGAGTACCTGGGTTCAAATCTGCCCTCAGGCACTTAATAATTAACCTAGCTGTGTGGCCTTGGGCAAGCCACTTAACCCCATTTGCCTTGCAAAAAAAAAATTATATAGAACTTTCAAAAGAAATTGAAACTATTACCTTGAAAACTGTTTAGAATTATTTATTAACACTCAGTTAAAACTGCAGTAATACTCACCCAGTTTAAATAGAAAAAAATGATTGACAGGTATGCTAATTCATGGCTGGTCAAAATATAAACATATTCAACCATTTGGGAAAAATTTTGGAATTATGCAAGTAAAGTTAGTAAATATAGTTCATATCCTTTAGCCAAGAGACTTTACAGTTGAAATTATATCTAAAGGAGATTAATGATTAGAAAAGACCCATGTGGACAAACATATTCACAGAAGCATTTCTTGGGATGATAAAAACCTAAAATATGCATCCAATAATTGAGAAATAGTAAAATTATGGGATACAAAAGTATGGTAAACATTATACATGAAATTGTGAGAAATCAAGAAAACAAATTCAAAAATGAACTGTTTGGATTTGTTTCTATATCTTAAAAATGTGAAATATTGTTTCTTTGATATTTAAAGAATACATTTAAAACACTGAACTTCAAAACGAAGAGAGCTAGATTGAGTAGAATGTGGTCTAGGTTAGAGTCTCAGCTTTTCTCCCTACCTGTGTGAAAGAAAACAAATCTCTTAAACTTTCTGGGCCTCAGTTTCTTATTACATAACAGTCAGCCTAGAAGTTAGGAAGACCTAGGTCTCTCACACATACTGGCTAAGTGACTCAGAGAGCAAGTCACTTAACCTCCAAAGGGTAAAGACAGCTCTCTTACAACCAAGTTGCAGAGAAGGTACCAATCTCTATCGGCACAGAGTTTTCTCATGTGAGAGTTCCCTTTACCAATGAAATCATAAGTGTCATATCTATGTACATATTCCTATACCTATTCCATCAATTAGGTAATCTTCAACCAAAAATTAAACATGTTTTTGATACTTAAAAACAATCTACCAGATTGTTTACTTTTACTATCATATTAAAATATTAATACTTTTAACTACCAGTCCTAAAAAGAAAAATGTTTCTAAAAATCTTTTCAATGTCATTCATAAATGTATCATTTTCAACAATCTAAGACTGACAATTATTCCATAATATAGGGTACATAAGTGGAAAGTAAAGAGTAACTAGCAATTCATAAATGAGTGAAATAAATATTCTATGTGAATATAATGAAATATTTTTGTGTGATAAAAAATAATGAAGGACATGGTTTCAGAGAAACCTGGAAGATGTGTATGAACAGATGCAAAGTGACAAAATCTGGAAAACAATTTATACTGTAATATTAATATTATAAAAAAATTCTGAAAGATTTAAGGACTTCATGAATGCAATGACCAACATGATTTCAGAACCAATGATGATACAAAACCCATCTCTTAAGAGACAGCTGAGGGACTCAAGATACAAAGAATGAAACATATTTTAGGTGGTACCAATATGACAATGATTTGTCTCAGTATGCACATTTGTTTAAAGGGGTTTGGTCTGCTTTTTTCCATTCCAATGAGAGGAGAAAGTATATAAAATCAAGTTTTATTAATTGAAAAGAAAAAGTTAAAATTGTAAAAATAAATGTATGGCATAACTGTCATTTGGTTCAATCTTTATATACTTGCCTGCAGCAAAAGTGGTCCTAAGGAATCTTTATCAATAACCCCCTGCCCTGTAGAAGATACGTCAGCTTTCTGAACATCATCATCAATGGAAGTTGCCTTTCCTAAAGAGACAAAAGAAACTTCTTCAGATGACTCTAGTTATGCTGGATAATAATTATAACATGATCCAGAACAGATACATAGCATACATTCTGCTTCCTTGATGAGAGAATTATTTGATCGTATAAACATAAAACTTTTATAGAACTCAAAAGGGATGGCCTCAATTTTGTTTAAAAAAAATTAGACAAGTTCAACTGTTGGGGAAGGGCAGGAAGGACAGGTGACAGAGGTGATTAATGAGAAAGTGGACTGGAACAGTCACTTCATGAAGCTTGATAAAGATTCAGTCAAGTAATATTTTTGATAAATTCATCATGAAGTAGTGAGGGTATAAACACATTCTTATAGGTGTGATCAGGTCTATGGATAGCTAGCACTGAGAGGAGGCTACATGTGAATGCTGAAACAGAAGGAAAAGCTGCTTTCTGCACTGTTCTTTTTATTTCTTCATTGTGATTTGTTTAGTAACTTTAAAATTAAAATATAATTTTAAATAATGTTTGGACTTGTCTGTTAAAAAAAAAGAAAGAAAAAGAAAGATATAGCAATGAGGGCAGGTATTAGGACAGAAAACCTAGTTATTCAGGTATTGAATTCTATGAAAAAGAAGGTAGAAGCCCTAGACTCTGGTATGAGAAATATGACTGAAATTAACATCAAAAGAAAAGCCTGTAGAAGGAAGACCTGGAAGAAGGATGGAGAACCAAGGACTTTGTTACAACCTTCTCCTAGCCCAGTGAACTGAGGCCATGACAGAAGGCACAATGTGTACAAAGAGAGTATGTTCAAAAATAAAAAATATCTTGGAAGAAAAAACAGCTTTCCATTAATACAATAAGATTGAGAGAAGGGAAATCAAGAATGAGAGGAATGTGTTAACAGTAGGTTAGAGAGACCAGAGAAAAGGGAAGAAAAAATGAATCTGAGAAGTAAGTCAACAACTGGCTAAGAAAATAAAACTTAGATTTCTGGACTGTGGCTTACTATATTAGAGATCACAGGTTTCTGGCTAGAGATGAAGTATGCCTAAGCAAAACTGATAAGAATGTACTTTATAGGTGCCTGGCAAATCTAATCAAAAGGGCTTCAAACCGAAAAGGTCAAGAGAAGAAGAAAACCTATGTGATAAACCCAAAATGATATAGCTAGATAGTATAAAGACATTATAGCTATTAAAAAAGGAAGAATAATAACAGTTGTAAAATCCATAAATCTACCAGTCAAGAGCCAAGAAAGGAATCAGTATTAGAACCTATGACCTCAACTAACTTCCAAAGTTTTAAAAAACAAACTAAAAAATTAATGATTCAAATATAAGAAGGCAATCTGATTGCAAAAGTACTCCTTCATCTTTGTGGGATAAAATTCATCCAGACACAGTTCTGGATAAGCATACTTTATTTAAAAGGAAAACAATATATAACAGGGGAGAAAAGAGTGGCATCAGAAAGTAAGAATGTTTGCTATTATATAAAAATCCTAATGATTTTCATGGATTTACTTTGTAGCCTGAAACTTTGTTGCAGCTATTAACAATATAAATTGATTACTTCAATGATTCTCTGATTTTCAATTAACCATCATGACATTAGCAAACAGAGATAATTTTGTTTCCTCTTTGCTGATCTGAATTCCTTCTTTTGTCTTATTGCTATTGCTATCATTTCAAGGAATCTAGCAAATAATACTGGGCAAAATGAGCATCAATGTCTTACTCCCACATTTATTAGGAAAAACTTCTGGTGAATTTATACTGTATAGAATTGCCTGAATTTAGCTTTAGATATCTCTATGCATATACATAGTATAATTTTAGTTTAAATAAATTTAAATAAATTTAGTTTAAATAAATTTTATTTAAAAATTTTAATCAAAGTTCATTTAATTATATTGGTTTATAGTTCTCCTCTTTTAGCCTTCCCTATAGAGAAGATATTATTAGATCTATATCTGTTTCATAAAAGGCATTTGATAGAGCCTTTTTCTCAGTAGTATTGGTATTAATTGTTCTTTAAAAGTTTAATTCTTTATAGCTAATTCTATTTCTTTTCCTGAGATTGGGTTAAGACCTAAATTTTGTTCCACTAATTTGAGTATTTTAATATTCTTGAAGTTAAGTTGAAGTTAAGTTTGAAGCTAAAGCCTTTCTTTTCTGGTGGTTTAAAATCTGATAATTCATTTTATTTCTTTAAATTTTGTTATGATTCCACTTTTTTTCATTTGTTATTTTGCCAATCTGATTCTCTTGGATTTGATTAAGAAAAATATAGCTTCTAAGTATAGAGAGAAAATAGCCCTGGTGTAATTTGACTTCATTTGAAATATTATGCTCAATTTTGGACACTACTGTTTAAGAAGAGCATTGATAAGTTGGAGAGCAGGACAATCAGCATGATGAAAGTCTAAAGTTCATGACAGGGGTGGCTAGGTGGCGAAGTGAATAGAACACCGGCCTTGGAGTCAGGAGTACCTGGGTTCAAATCCGACCTCAGACACTTAATAATTACTGAGCCGTGTGGCCGTGGGTGAGCCACTTAACCCCATTGCCTTGAAAAATCTAAAAAAAATAAAAATAAAAAAATAAAGTTCATGACATATAGAGGTTCAAGCTGAAAGAGCAGGACAAATTTAACCTGGGAAAAGAAAAGATTCAGAGGGGACATGGAGCAATTAAATTTGTTCTCTTCATGGGGCGGCTAGGTGGCGCAGTGGATAGAGCACTGGCCTTGGAGTCAGGAGTACCTGAGTTCAAATCCGGTCTCAGACACTTAATAATTACCTAGCTGTGTGGCCTTGGGCAAGCCACTTAACCCCATTGCCTTGAAAAAACTTTAAAAAAAAGTTCTCTTCAAATCAAAAGCAAAGGGAAGAAGTTGCACCTCATCACTTGTTGGATATGTGATAATGGGTACTGCTTTAGTGTATGGGTGGTACTAAAAGGTCATTGAGGTCCTTTTCAACTCTCAAAATTTGTGATTCTGACTGGAAATATATAAAACTGAGCCAGAAGGGAATAAGAGTAACAAGAGAGAAGAAAAGAGGAAAGAGCTTGTGAGCTATGTCAAGATATGCATCAACTAATCACAGTAGAAGACTGTTGAATCAATGGTAATAATACATGGAAAGGTCATGGGGTAAAGGCAAGAAGTGAGTCCTTTAAAGTTAAGAGCATCATTTGATCACAGGGACCCAGAAGCTATTAATAGTAACAGCAGCCAGGAAGCTCATAAACTTAAAAAAAAAAAGCCTATCATCCCAAAAAAGTACATGATCATTTCACTCCATTCCTCTTATTCACAATCAAAAATTAAAAACCAAGGCAGAGGTGCTGAAAAAAAGAGATACAAATACCTTCTCCATCCTGAACAGCAGCATTCCTAATGCTTCATTCTTGAGAATGAAGACTGAAGAGAAATCAATTTCTAGATGGTAACAATGGAAAATACATAGAGATAACAGATAGAAAAATAGACATTCCTACTGATGCCACTCAAAATAACTAAATGGAGTGGGAATGCCTTTAACTCCAATTCAGGTGAAGTCTATACCTAGGTCCTTAATTCATGAGAGGAAAGAAGATTTTTAAGGTTAAACACTTGAAATCAGTGTCTAAATTCTTTCAATATTATCTTTCTTTCTGAGTCAGCAGTCATCATGAATGAAAGGTGATAGAAAAGAACTTATTAATGGGGGTGGGAGAAGTGGGTGTCAGGAAAAGTTTCCTGGAAAAAGATGCATTTGAATTGGTCTTGAACAAGAGATTCAAAGCATAAAGGCTCTATTAGCAAAGGCACATAGATATAAAAGTTTACAGCATGTAGTAAGAATGGATATCAAGTAGATTGGCTAAAGTAGATAGTTAAAAAAAACAATAATGAGCTAAGTTAGAAACGTATTGAGATGTCCGATGGCCTTGAATGCCCACAGAAAAGACTTAAATTTTGTCCAATATGAAGAAGAAAAATGTCAATTTCTCTATCTTTTCCTCCCATTCAAGAGAGAAGGATATAATCATTAACTGTCAGTTTGGCATAGAGATCAATGTTAGCTTGGAAAGAAAAGAAGGGAGACTCATTAGGAAACTAATTTAAGGAAACGGAAGAATATTATCAAATATACACATAAAAAAGATTAATCTGGTAATGGCATTTGTAATCAACCAACCTTTGAACAAATATTTATTAAGTGCCAAACATTGTAAAAACAAATTCCTTCCCTGAAGAAATTTTAATTTTAATTTTAATGAGGGAAACAACATACACAAGTATAAATATATAAAAGTTTATGTAAGTAAAAGGCAAGATCAGAATCTGAGGTATATAGGTAAGGTCTCATGCACAAGATGGCATTTGAGTCTCAAAGGAAACCAGGGATTACAAGAAACAGGAATAGAGGGAAAGCATTTTAAACACAGGAGACAGTCAAGATAAAAGTAGAGAGATGGGAGGTGGAGCATCATGAGTTGTACAGTAAGGAAGCCATCATGACTCAACCACAGAGGGATTGTCAGGAAACAAAATATAAGAAACTATAAAAGTAGAAAGTAACCAAGCTATAAGGCACTTTGGATACCAAAGAGAACTTTATATGCAATCCTAAAAGTAACAAGAAACTGTCTGAGTCTGTTGAAAAAGAGGATTTGGTTAAGATCCGTACTTTAGGAAAATTACTTTGGTTTTTAAGTGAAAAGTGGATTGAAGCGGGAAGAGACTTGAGGCAAAGAGTCCAAATAGGAAGCACTGCAATTTTAGAGGGGGAAAGTAATGAGGGTCTGAAAGTCAGGAAGGTACTGTCTATGTGCATGGAAAGAATGGTATATATGTGAGAGAGATTGTGGAGATAGAAATGACGAGACCTGATGAATCAGAAATGATTTTCTGAGTTGCATCTCCCACATAGACTCATTTGCACTCTATCAGCAGTTCTTAAAATGTATTCCAGGGACCAATGAGGATCCCCAAGATCATTTCAGGAAGTGAAGTATATAAAGGAGTGCTGAGACAAAAATATTTGAGAATGACTAGGATGGGACAAAACTTCAGCTGTTTCCCCCATTCAGAAAGGGCTTTTTATAAATTCAGTGCTTCATAAATGCTTAGGGATTGCTGAGTGACACATGCAGTTTGTAAACCTAGAGGATATTCAATTCAAAAAATGTACAGATCAGATTTTCTTTCTAAGAAGAGTAGACCTGGTTGAGAATAGAGTAGCAACATATACAGCTACTACAAAACAAAATCAAATAAAGAGCCTCAATATAGCTCCTTCTCTACCTCATCTCATTCTGCTCAATCTAACTTTACTCAGATACCTGGCTATCTGAAGGTTCAGAGACTAGCAAGAGGAATAAAACCTAACAAAAGGGATTAAAAAAAAATTCTAAAAGAGTTCTATGTTTGAATTAACAATGAGAATCATCATTAATTGGATAATGCTGGTGACTCAGCAATTATTTTATTTAAAGTTCTACATTACCTTGTTCCTTTATCTGTCGGATCTGTCTCACTGTTTCCTTTAAAATTGCACATTTATCTGGCTTGACATTGAAACTGTCAATATCACTGAAATTAGCAGATATCAACTCGGCCAGTTCCTCGAGGTATTTACTCTCTTGCTCCCGTCGCCACTTCTCACCATTGCCTGTTAGTCTAGGGGAAAGAATAGTCATGTGATAAAGATTCTGAAAACAGCAAGGCAAGACAGTGGTACCCAGAGCTGCTGACCTTGGAGGCAGGAGAAACATAGTCCAAATGACCATCCAAACATTCGTTAGTGACACAACCTTGGTCAAGCCATTTAGCATCTAGATTCCCATTTCTCCATCTGTAAAATGAGGCCAGCAGTATAAGGTCTACCTGCCTTCTAGGGCTACAGAGATATAAAACGGTTTGTAAACTTTGAAACTCCCATCATTATTAGTTCTTACACCAATGAAACTATGGTTTTGTCAATACATATTTACACTCCAAGGATAGAGATGATGACCAAGGAGAGATGATGGCCCATCCATGCACTCCCAAAGTTTACCACAAGAGTTTCATCCAATATGCTGGAGTTTTTCCTCTACTTCCTCCACATCTTCCTCCATCACAAGGTACCAAGTGTTCATGTGACCTATTGTTCATTTCAGAAACTGATCAACCTCTCTCTTCATTACATCATACAAATCTTGATGGTATCCTTTACTCTTCCAAGTCCCTCAACAGATATATATTGTTGCCTGCTCATACTAAAACTCAAGTTTCTATTGCCATCTCTGTGATGCTCATTTGTAATTCTTCAGAGGCAATAGTGTTCCCGATGTTGTTAACACATACTTCAAAACTGGTAAAATATTTGTATTGTTTTGGGAAATTTAGGATGAGTAAAAATGCTTTACAATCTTTTCAAAGTGATCTAGCACATTCTTTTTCTCCTTTTCAACTCTGGGTCCATCAATATTTGGGGGCAGGAGGTTGTCTATATTTGTTGGGAGGGGGTTGTCTGTATTTGTGCAACTGTTGGAACTACAGGGCATATTAGCTACTGGTGAAAGAAAATTTATGATCAATAAAAAGATTTTGCAGAACTAAGAATACATGACATTTCTGAGAAACTGTCCTTCCATGGCAGTTGTGCTTAAGCTTACACTTTAACATTAAACAATGGTATTAAAAAGCAGAGTATATGTTACTACTACAAAGATGGTGACCTCTCAATAGAAGTTGAAACAAATCTTATAATTCTTGTTACTCTAACTATAAATACCAAATATCATTAAGTTATATCATGAAATAATTTCATAAGACCAAGAAAAACAAAACTGATATGTCTAAAGTTCTATTTAATAATGGCAATCTGTCAATAGCATTCTTAAGAATTCTTAAGGCCTTATTTGCCCAAGTGATACTTAATTTATGGGACAGCCTATTCTAATACTGGTCTGCTATAATTGCTATAAAGACATTTCATATCTAAAATATAATGTCCTAATGACAAGAACAACAACCAAATAATCAAAATTTAATGCTGCAAAATTATCATGAATAAGCATGGGAAAAAATGTGAAAAAATTTTTTAATGAAACAATTTTTTTTAGGAAAGGTAGGAAATTAGACATGGAACTCTCTCTCTCTCTCTGTGTATGTATGTATGTATGTATATATATATATATATATATATATATACACACACACATACATATATATAATGTCTTTCATATTAGTTGGTTTGCTTTGTTGACATTTTTTCTTTTATTTTTTTGTTAAGATATACTAGGAAATATAGGTGATATATAAAAAGAATACTAATCATACTAATCATTACATCAGTGCAACAATCAGTGACAATTTGCTGTCTGCTATGGAAAATAACAACTGTATCCAGAGAAAGAACTGTGGAGTTTGAACAAAGACCAAGAACTATTACCTTTATTTTAGAAAAAAAAATACTGATGTCTTATTGTCTGATCTTGCTATCTCATATACTTTAATGCTTCTTCCTTAAGGATATAATTTCTCTCTCAGCACGTCCAATTTGGATCAATATACCATGGAAACAATGTAAAGACTGACAAATTGTCTTCTGGGGGGGGGGAGTAAGATTAGGGGAAAAATTGTAAATCTCAAAATAAATAAAATCTTTATAATAAAAAAATAGCAACAAAAATTTTTTAAAGAAGTAGATATTGCCTTTTGTGTTTATTTCTTTCCCTTGTTTGGTTAAAGATGCTTCCCTTAATCCTAAAACTGTGAACGTGTAACCTTTACTATTCAGATTACATATTCATTTTATTAGTAGTACATTATATATATAAAATAGTCATCTAAACCTATTTTCTTCCTAATTGCTTTCCAGTTTCCCTATATATAACACCATTTCAGTCATGTCCAATTCTTTGGGATCCTACTAAGGATGTTCTTTATAAAGATACTGGAGTAGTTTGTCATTTTCTTCTACAATGCATCCATTTCATCAGGTGATCAGAGGTTAAATGGCTTGTCTGGGGGGGTTACACAGCTAGGAAGTACCTGAGACAGAATTTGGACTCAGGTCTTCTGTCTCCAGAACCAATGCTCAATCCACTGAGCAACTAGCTGGGCCTTAATGTTTTCCAATGAGTCTTTATCAAATAGGGAATTAATCCCAAATAATTTATATTCTCAGACTTATCAAACATTGTGTTGTTGAGCCCAACAGTTTCTAATTCTTCTTTAGACATTCTGATTTAATTTCATAATTTTTAGCCATTACAAAACTACCTTTTATGATTACTGCTTTCAAATATAATTTGAAATCTGGAAATGCTCTCTCTATTCTTACCCTTTTGAAGTTTCCCTTCAGATACTTTTAAATATATAAAACTGAAAAGCTTTTATTTGAAGGAAAAAATATTGCTACTGGGATTAAAGGGAAAGCTATGAATCAACTTGGGGAAAACAACCATCTATGATTAAGTATTAATTTCCAAGAAATATTGTTAAGTGTTACAAATACCATTCTCCAGTGGACAAATAATAAAAGGAAATGAACACTTCTTAGCAGATGGCCCACTGACTATGGAACAATGAAATTGTATTACATGATTATGATGTCATACGAAATCATGAATATCTAAGCTAGAGTAAAAAATAAGATAAACCTAGTAATAAAAAAATAAGTAAATAACAACACTATAAATAGAAAGAACAATCAAAGCTGAATGCTATACAATTATAATGACCATAGCTGGCCCAAGGAAAAGATATGGGAATGGATTTTTTCCTATTTCTTTTTGGAGGTAGAAAATTATCGCTACATAATAGCAAATATACTATTAGACTGGTTAATATATTGGTTGGCTTTATTCAACTGACTTTACCCCTCTTTCTTTTTAGTATTTTTATTATATGGGATGGCTCTCTGTATTAAGAAAGGGAAGTAGTACATTGGAGGAGGGGATGGTAACATTAAAAACAAAGCTCTTAAAAAATTTTTTAATGAATCCTGAAAAGTTTAAATTAAGAGATATTCATAAAAAAGCTATGAATTATTAAGTTCATACACAAAAAAACCCTTTCTTACCCTTGTACTGGAGTATCACATGGCAATTTACGTTTTCGGGAATCAGCAGTCAGTGGATCTAAGGAGTTTTCTCCTAATCCGCTCATTTTGACTATACATCAGCAACTAAAAATAGAAAGAAAAAAATGCTAATCAACAAAATACTATCTATTGATAAAAACTGTCAAGCAACATAATGACCACATGTAACAAAACAAAATGTTTTTATCTTAATAGGATAATGGAAAAGCTGCCATTACTAACTGAATATATAAATTTTGAACACACTTTTCCTGTTAGATCTTACCTGATAACCAATTTTCTCAAATCATCTCAAAAACATACATTATATGCATTATATGATTTGTTTAGCCTGTCAAAGTATGGCAGCTAAACTTGAATGGCCAGCATTGAGATCCTCAGAAATAGTAGTGGTTTTGGAAATATCACCTTAAGAAGGCACAGAATGCTCTGAAGTTCCAGGTCAGGTGAAAGAACTCAATATATAATCATAAGGAAAAATAAAACAAACACTACCTTGTTTGAAAGCTGTTTCCCCTAAGAAATTGAAAGGTTTTTATTTTTCATTAATTTGTGTATGAGGGGGAAGGAGATACATGTTAAGTGTGAAATTAACTAAACTCCTTATACTCCAGACACTGGAATTTTTTAAACAAATATCTTTTTTAAAGAATATCATTAAGGGATAACATTTTGGATATGGGAGAGGAGAGAGTTTTAACCATAAAAAAATTATATGAGCAAGGCACAGGTATGGGAAAGTATGAAACATATTTGAGAGATAGTCTAGAATTGGGTGAAATAAGGATATAGGTCAGAGTCCTATTACCATTTTGAATCCAGAACAAAAATGGCCTTTATTTGGTAGGCAACTGAGAAAAACTAGTGGTTTTTAGTTCATCAGTAAAATTATAAAAGCTATGATATTAGGAGATTATTATGACAGAAGTATGCAGATAGAATTGGGAGAAAGAGTCTGGAAGAAAAGCCAATCAAGTATTTATCATAATAGTAGTAGCTAACATTTATGACACCTCAGGCCTTTCTGAACACCCATACACAGCACTTTATTCACCACACCACCTATCTGACTCATAATAACCTGAATGGAAAGGAAAGATTTAATGTGCAATTAAGGGAACATAACTGACAGGACAAAGTATTTGACTAGAAATGGAAAATGGAAAGGAAAAATCAAAAGAGTAACTAAAAAGAAGTGGCAGAAAAAATAGCCCTAAGACAGGTAACCAGGAGACACTTATACACAGAAGCCAAAGGACAAGAATATAATCTCAACAAAAGAACAAAATCATACAAAACAGTCAAGGGAAACACATACTGGAAAAATGCCAGTTTTGGCAATATTGTTGACTTCATGCAATATTAGATTAAGGATGTGGTAGTATTTAAGTGTGAGTTTATACAGTTCAAAAAGCTTATTTAAGCAGGAAAAGATTTTAGGAAGAAAAAAAATACCCTGCTCAATCTAATTAAAAATATTTACAATGACTCACTTATAAAATGTTAGTTGGCTTCTAAAGGCACTTCTACAAAACCAGTATAAGATTCATTTTACAGATAAGGAAAATAAGGCCTAGACTTACATGTCACGTGATTTCTAACTGTCTAGCTGCAAGTATCTAAATATTTTGGGGGGGAATAAATTAATGTAAGTTATGAAACAAAGAATGAATTTTGCTCCATGAGGAGACTGTTTTTGCTTTTTCTTTTCATCCTTAGTATTTATGGACAATGCATATAGTAACTTCTGAACAAACGCTTTCTGACCAATGGAAAATTTTCATTCTATTAGTATACAAAGTAAATAAAGAATGTTTTTCTTCGATAAAATAAGACATTACAGTTTACCCCAATGCTAAGAAAAGGCATACTGAATAATGCTGAACTTTCCACTAGATGGCAGAATTCTACCAAGTACTACTTTTCTAAATTCCCACAAACTCCATTCCCAAAAGGCTAAAACTAAATTACCATCACATTTTTTAAGACTAAATAAATCACCATTTTTTAAAAGATATAGATTTTCCTGTAAGGAACTAGGAAGCGTGCAGCAAGGAGCACAAAGAACCATAAAAAAACTGAACCCATCCTAAAATTCTGGCAGTATAAATCTCTAGCCATTCACAAGTATAGTGAAGAAACAAAGGGTGAGAAAGAATTTAAGTAACAGATAAGATGAAAGACAGCTCAAGGCTAGGGTTGAATAAATGCTGTGTGGTTTTTTTAAATTCTCCATATATATGGAGAAGGAATTCTTTCTATACTACTGAACTAATTTTGGCAGACACCAGAACTTTCCTCTTCTCTTCACTATTACTATTCCCCCTTTCCCCACTCCTGAAAGGGGGTGGAGGGATGGCAGGGGGATGAAGTTATCCATCCAAGTAGTATAGAGATGGGAATTAAATCTGTTATTTCATTGACATAAGGAAAATCTCAAATGAGGAAGCACCCCCCCACACACACACACACAAAGTAATAAAGGGCTCTTTAAAAGCTTAAGCTTTAAACCTATTTCACATTCTAAATGTATTCCTTTACATTAATATTAATCACATAAAACTAAAAATTTATTCCTCTAGTATGTTATCTGAAATAAAAATTTTCTTGAAATTGTACATAAATGAAAAAAAATCAGTGTTTTACAATTAAGCACTTATCATGACAAAGTTAATTATTCTCTACATAATATTTATAAAAACATATGTATATAGTCCTAAATGTTTACAAGGCATTTCTGTTCACAATTTCCTCCATGGAACAGATGAGAAAATTGAGGCCATGTCTGATAAGTTAAATCACTAGCTCATGATCATACAGCTAGCAAATGTTTAATGAGGCAAGATTTCAGTCCAGGCCTCTTGACCAACCTGTTTATAATTCTAACCATGAAGTCACAAACACCACCTCTCATACACTGGAAATTTTAGATTTTATCAATGTTATTATTTATATTTAAGTGCATGTTTAACACTATGGTAAAGTTGTTCAATTATCACTGAACCCTCATCATAAAGAAATGCCATGTTCTTAGAAGAAATTATCTTCATATCTGATATATAACCTTATAGGTAAAATGAAGGCGAGAAAACATCAGTCATACTGCAATCTAAACCAAGACGATATAATAAAATGAACATCTGGATTATGTTAAATATAAGGATATAACTTGAGATGGAAGAGACTACTCATAAGGAGACTAGTTGGGAAACTATTAGAATATAATAAGCAAGTGATAGATGATAAAAATTGAATTAATGTGAGAGGTGGTAATAAAGAAGAAAGTGCTAATTAAAGAGAAGTCCTTAGCAACTAACTGAATTAGTCAGAGGGAATAGGAAAAGGGAAAAGTCAACAACACCCTGAAGCTTGGGCTGAGTGGTTCAAAAGATGTGGCAGTCATCAAGAGAAATGGTTAAAAGGTAGCTAGGTGGCACAGTGGATAGAGCACCAGCCCTGGAGTCAGTAAGACCTGAGTTCAAATCCAACCTTATAGACACTCCATAATTACCAAGCTGTGTGACCTTAGGCAAGTCACCTAACCTCATTCACTGCCTTGCTGAGAGAGAGAGAGAGAGAGAGAGAGAGAGAGAGAGAGAGAGAGAGAGATGGTTAAATTATGAGAAATGTCACAATTTGAGGAAAGAAACTCTGTTATGGAAAAGTTAAGCTCCATGTGGAGAGGGATTGTTTTTGCAATCCAGAGATGCAAATGGAAGTGTAAGATTTGTATTCAAGGGAAAGTTAAGAATTAGAAATATAGATTAGGAATCAGATGAATAAAATTAAAGATCATAGAAGCACTAGAGCTGGAAAAGGCCATCTAAGCCCAACTCCCTTTTTATAAATATGGAAACTGAGGCCCAAGGAGATAATGTTAATGTTTGTCCTTCATTCTTGAAGAAGACCACATCAGGGAGGTGATGTCACAACAAGTAAGTGAATTGGATTTTTGTGAGGAGATGCTGTACTAAGTGTCATCACCACACTTTCTCCTCCAAGGCCATCTGGGTCCAGTGGCCATATATGAATCAGGATAATTGGAGATAGCCCTGGAAGTAAGGCAATCAGGGTTAAGTGGCCTGCCCAAGATCACACAGCTGGTAAGTATCAAGTGACTGGATCTGAACTCCTGTCCTCCTGACTCCAAGGTCAGTTCTCCACTAAACCAACCTAGCTGCCTAGAGAGATGATAAACCATGGAAGTAGTACTGAGACTCTCAAAGGAGAGGGTAGAATTAAAAGACTTGAGGACAGAACAAAAAATAATAAAATTTAGGAGGCAGTAGCTAATAAAGCCAGAGAAGGGCACTAAGAAAGATCAAAAGAATAGTAACAAAAACATGAAGAGCAATGTTTCAGAAGTAAAAAGGCAAGACAGTATTAAGAAGGAAGTAGTCAACAATATCAAAATCGAGGACTAAAAGGCTTCTGGATTTAGTCATCAGAGTATCATTGGTAGAAGATTCTATAAAGGGGTTGTGATGAAAATTAAATCTGCTCAGGGTTGAGATATGATGGATGCTGTAGCAGCAGAGGAAGCAAGTACAAATTATTCTGTATAACAATTTAATGATGAAGAGGAGAAAAGAACTATGACAATAGCTTTTAGAGAATAAGCAGAATCAAGGGAAGGTCTCACTAGGTTACCTTGCTTTGTTTTACACAGAAGTGATTGAGATCCAAGAAACATGAAGAAAATGAAGATTGGCATACATGGAAATATGATAAAATGAATGAAGTCCTCAAGAAAACTGGAAGTAATCAGAACATAGTAACAGCAAGAACTAGCATAACATCTGTCAAAGAGGAAGTCATCATTTGAGACAAAGGGTAGGGACATAAAATAGAATAAGAAGGGAGAGACAGACTCTTGCTGCCTAAGAGAAGTGAGATTGGTGAACAGATGGAGGAGAAGCAAAGATGGTAAGGGATAGAATTGGAGGTCTGAGGAAAGGGGAGCAAGCTTTGAATGGTGACAATGGAGGTGATAGTAAAATACAAAATGAATTAAAAAGAAATTGAGAGGGGGCAGTGAGCTGGCACAGTGGATAGAGCAACTGCCCTGGAGTCAGGAGGACCTGAGTTCAAATCCAACCTCAGACATTTAATAATTACCTAGTTGTGTGACCTTGGGCAAGTCATCTAACCCACTGCCCTACAAAAACCAAAAAAGAAGTAACAGGGAAGGCTGAAGACTTAGTTCAGATTAAAAATTATAAATGACAGTTTATGATCTCCTCTAAGAAAGCCATATCTACTTAAAATAACAAATTTATACTTTTCCTTAGACCCAATACATCAAATTCAACAAGAAGAGTACCATTTTTCAAATGGTAGAAATTTTTAATTCCAGAGGTAATTACACAGTTATTATTGCAAGATCACTAATTAAAAATAATGATAATGGGGTGGCTAGGTGGCGCAGTGGATAGAGCACCAGCCCTGGAGTCAGGAGTACCTGAGTTCAAATCCAGCCTCACTTAATAATTACCTAACTGTGTGGCATTGGGCAAGCCACTTAACCCCACTGCTTTGCAAAAACTATAATAATGATAATAATAATAATAATAATAATAGTAATAATAATAGTAGTAGTAGTAGTAGTAGTAGTAGTAGTAGTAATGATGTTTACCCATCATATACGAAGGTATAATGACAACAGGAGCTCAATATTTCTGAAACAAAAAAAATTCAAGTAGTTTTCTTTCAATTTTTCAATAAATTTTTCTTTCAATACCAGATATAATAGCTTTTTCCTAACTTATCAATAGATATGGATTAAGATCTTTAAATTAATTTGACAAGATTTCCTTATACATAAAAATATTATACAAAAAATACATAACATCTATATAAATGAAATGAGCAAAATTCATTATTTTTCATCTTCCATATATTAAAAATATCATAATAAAACAAATATTCTACTTTTTTTCAAATTTTGATTACAAGTCATCTGGGTCAAATTGTTCAACAAAAGCTGACTGCCTGATGTGCTAGTGTCAAACTTTTAACAGAAATAGGTCTCTGTTAGATACATATTGACTTAGAAAACAAAAAATTAACATGTTATTTTATTACATTTTTACTTATTTGTTATAAAGTCCCCAATTACATTTTATTTCCAGCCACACTTTAGAATTTTATAGCCAAATGGCAATAATTGGACACCTCTGGTCTTATTAATTATAATTTTTATGTGAAAAACATTGGGGTTTTTAAAAATCAACATTATAATATAGAATGGAGAAAATGTAATTTGATAGTAGTTAACCTGAAAAAGATCAGGTGAGACATTTGGTAAACTGCTGTTGTTTTTCATCCATCTCCAAAAAGGGATAATGACATCGCAGAGTGATGTCTTGACTTATGTGTAAACTGGAATTTAGTGCAGCAGAGTTGCGGTTGTTGGCTTCACTCTCTCTTCCAGAGTCTTTGAAGCCCAGTGGCACAAAAGAAGTCAGGGTGACTGGTGATAGCCTAGGAAGCAGTAGATAGAATCTTGGCATCCTCAAAATCTAATCAAGCTCTAAGTGCTCCACAGCACCTGCTTCAGTCACTTTCACAGATGCTGGAAAAACTGTTCTCTACTGCCCATTCTACTGGAGAAAGTCTTCACAAGCTTTGGGCAGACATCACTCCAACTCACTAATGGGTTTGAGGTCCATTAGGTTTCTCTTAACTTGGTTTAGCTCATCTGTCAAGACAGTTTTACTAGGTAGTATGACCACTATTCATGCATAATGGAGCTAACTCAGAGAAGGAAGCCTATTTGACAGAAGTGCTGCAAAGGGAAATCAACAGAACTTTTTAATAGATTAGATATTGGTGGGGTGAGAAATAGTGGAGTCCAGGATGACTCCTAGGTGAAGAGCCTGAAGACTGGAAGAATAGTGTTGCCCCTATAGTAATGGGGAACAGTGAAGAGAGAGGGAATAGTTTAGGGGCAAACATAAATAAGTTCCATTTGTACAAATGGATTTTAAGATATCTATTGAGTGGGGCAGCTAGGTGGCACAGTGGATAGAGCACCAGCCCTGGAGTCAGGAGTACCTGGGTTCAAATCTGGTCTCAGACACTTAATAATTATCTAGCTGTGTGGCCTTGGGCAAACCACTTAACCCCACTGCCTTGCAAAAATAAAAATAAAAAAGATATATATTGAGCATCCAATGTGAGATGTCCGAAAGGCAGTTGGAGATTTAGAGACAGGAGGAAAGCAGAACTTAGCAGCCTTTCCCAGATCAAGTCGATACTACTGCAAATCAGAACAGTGCCTCACACCTACACTGGTTAAGACTTATGCTCTTTAGGCATCCTAGCAGAACACCCCTCCCCGACCCCCAGGGGCTCACCATATCAGTGCTGAACTTGGCCCAGATGTATCTCAGAGCCTGTTAAATTCAAGTGCTCTGCTCATCCCAATTCTATTTTTTCCATATTCTTTGTTTATCATTCAACATGGCACAAAATGCAGTCCTTAGCCTTAAGAGAAGTAGACTACAAGGAAGAAACAACCACTATGTAGACCATAATTTCAAAGGGGAGAGAGGATTAACAAGTCATAAAACAATTTTATAAAAGAGATGGCCTATAGAAAGTCTACACTGAATGACACTGAACTCCTCTCTCCCCTAAAAAATTCTCCTCTTCTTAACTTCTCTATTACAGCGCCAACATTTCCCCAGGCTAACAACTCTCCTGCATCACTCTCAAGATCACTTCCCAAATCCAATCAGTTGCTAGTCCTATTGATTCTATTTCTATAACATCTCTTACATGCCTCTTCTGTCCTCTGATACAAATAATCCCAATATAGCCCAATCCCCTCACATTTCAACTAATTGCAACAGTGTTCTGGTTGGTCTCCCTATCTCAAATCTCTCTCCTTCCATCCTCCACTAAACAGCCCAAAGGATCTTCCTAAAGCACAGGTTTGAACATGCTACCTACCACCCTATTCAATAAATTCCACTGGCTTCCTATTATCTCCAGAATCAAATATCAAATCTTCTACTTAGCTTTTCTTTTTACTTTTCTTCTACTTATTTTCATAACCTAGCTCCTTTGACTTTTTCAGACTTCTTCCTGCTTATTCCCATTCATGTATTCTACAATCCAGTGATATTGCCCTTATTGTGCATTTTCACTGACTGTTCCCAGTTTAGAATGTTCTTTTTCATCCTTTACCTTTCTGCATCCCTCATATTATTGAAGTCCCAGGTAAAATCTCAACTTCTACAAGAAGCCTTTCCTGATCCCCTTCACATCAATGTCTTACACACATACATACACACACACACACACACACACATACATTTTCTCTCTCAAAGGGATGGAGAACCACATATACACATCTCAGCTTTGGAGATTTTCTCTGGTTGTCTCCCATGTCAAGAATACTTTCTCTTTGTGTCCTTACTATCCTGGCTTCCTTCAAGTCCCATCTCAAACCTGACCTTCCACAGGAAGCTTTCCCCTCCCTACCTAATTCTAATGCCTTCTCAGGTAGAGTTATTTCCTCTTTATCCATTATGTGGCTTGTCTGTAATGTAATTGTCTATGAGGTCCTTGAGAGAAGGGCTGTTTTGTCTTTCTTGGTCTCCCAACCATTTTGCAAAGGACCCTACACAAAATCAATGCATAATGAATACTTATTGACCTATTCTCCACTCTTTGGGAACATAGGTTTTCAGTATTTGGCTATTACAAACAGAATTTCGAGGAACAGGGCAAATAGTTTATAAACAGGTGTGTTTCATTTGTAAATAATTTCCTTCTCATTGGTGACTTCAGATACATGTTCTGAGTAGCATTGTAGGTCCTTAAAAAAAAATCAGATGAATCATTGATTGAAGTCTATTTTCTAACTCTGCAGAACTCTCTTTGAAACAAATTGTTTAGAATTACAATTAAGAAACTCTTAACGGGGCGGCTAGGTGGCGTAGTGGATAAAGCACAGGCCTTGGAGTCAGGAGTACCTGGGTTCAAATCCAGTCTCAGACACTTAATAATTACCTAGCTGTATGGCCTTGGGCAAGCCACTTTAACCCCATTTGCCTTGCAAAAACCTAAAAAAAAAAAAACCCAAAAAAAGAAACTCTTAAGTCATTCATAGAACCTCAAACCTCCAATCCAGATACCCAAAATGAAGATTCAGACTTTAAAAATATACATATGTGAATATACTCAACATAAAAGTTTCTATCAAACTGAATCCTATTCAAACTGGGTATATGAAAAACTATCCTAGCTTGTAAATGCACTAAGACTTTTTGGACACCTAGAACATATGCTATTATTGTGGACAGGAATATAAAAAGACAACATTTATATAGAGTTTATAAGGTTTCCAAAGGGCTTTGCAAATGTTACCTTCTTTGATACTCACAAACACACTCTGAAGCAAATGCTAATAATACCCCCCTTTTAAAGAGAAAAATACTGAGATTCCAAAACATGTCATGATTTTCCCAGAGTAATGCAAATGCCTAAGTGGTTAACCAGGATTTGAATTCAGGGCATCTTGAAATAAAGTCCAGGGACAGCTAGGTGGTGTAGTGGATAAAGCACCGGCCCTGGAGTCAGGAGAACCTGGGTTCAAATCCAGTCTCACACACTTAATAATTACCTAGCTGTGTGGCCTTGGGCAAGGCACTTAACCCCGTTTGCCTTGCAAAAAAAAAAAAGAAAGAAAAAGAAAAAGAAAGAAAGCCCAGTGCTCTTTCATCCACCAAGTTAACTAGTTATGATATGTTTAATTTTAGCTAAATACTAGGTATAGATATTTAAAGTAACACCAATCATCCCTAGGCAACCCTAAGATTCTAAGTACAGAGAATATATTGTATTGCAAGAGTAGAGAATAGTCTTCATCCTGAGTTCCCTCCAGGTGATAAGTATAGGAGAAGAACAAAATACTGAGTTATATACAAAATAAATATGATGTGAAAATAAATTGGACAAATACTAGGGGAAAATCTTAAGATTTTATGGAAGAAATGGCATTTGAATCAGGTTTTAAAGGACAAATAGGAAGGGATTCAATAGGTAGAGAGGGATGATGACATAATCTAGGCTTGGAAGAAAATGTGACTAACAAGAAGAAAGGGGATGGAATTGAATATCGTATCTATGGAAGAAACCAATATAAGACAAGACAGTAAAGGTGAATTACCAGCATATTGTTTAAGTCACTGAACACTATTCAGAGATGATATGTACTCCCCAAGAAAGAGGCACTAAAAAAACTGAAAAACTGTCCAACAGAAAAATTATATCTAAATGGATATATGTGTGTGTATATGTGTGTGTGTGTATAAACATATATAATTCTATATAAAGCATATTTAAACTGAATACTATAATGTCTGCAATACTCAGATACACTTTCCTAGACAGATTACACAGGGGTCTGTGAGTATGTATGGATGAGGGAAAGGAAAAAAAAATCCAGTCTTTTATTTCAATATAATTGGTTTCCTTTGTAATCTTATATATTCTATTATATGAATTTAAAACTGCAAATATTGATAGACTTCACCAAATTGCCAAAGGTGTTCAAAAAGACACAAAAAAATTTTAAGAATTCCTGCAACAATGGAATATCTAAGGAAATTTTCATATGGTATAAGTTGGCTCAAGTAGAAAATGGTAACAAAAAAATCCAACTAGCCTACAGGGAAAAAAAATAGGGAAACTAGGTGGCACTGGGGATAGAGTATCAGGTCTGGAGTCATGATGACTAATCTTCCTGAGGTCAAAAAAAATCTGGCTTCAGACATTTACCAGGTATGTGACCCTAGACAAGGCCCTATTTCTCTCAGTTTCCCCATCTATAAAATGAGCAGAAGAAAATATCAATTCACTCCAATATCTCTGTCAAGAAAACCTCAAAGGGATCATGCACAGTCAGACACAACTGAACAACAACAATACAGAGAAAATAATAAGGAATGCCATAAGCTTATTCTACCTTGTGGATCTACAGGGTTAATTATATATTACAGAGCATGCAACTGGACAAGGATAAAGGAACCACTATTTGCCCAAAAAGGAAAATCATCAATCAACAACAGTTGCTTCCATCAGACATGGAGAAAGCAAGGAGAAAGGAGTTTTTTTTTTAATTAAAGATTTCATTTATTTTGAGTTTTACAATTTTTCCCCCAATCTTACTTCTCTCCCACAGAAAGCCATTTGTCGGTCTTTACATTGTTTCCATGTTGTACATTAATCCAAACTGAGTGTGATGGGAGAGAAATCATATCCTTAAAGAAGAAACATAAAGTATAAGAGACAGCAAGATCAGACAATAAGATAACAGTTTTTTTTCCTAAATTAAAGGGAATTGTCCTTGAACTTTGCTCAAACTCCACGGTTCTTTATCTGGATACAGATGGTATTTTCCATTGCAGACAGCCCCAAATTGACCCTGATTGTTGCACTCATGAAATAAGCATGTCCATCAAAGTTAATTATCACCCCCATGGTGCTGTTAGGGTGTACAATGTTTTTCTGGTTCTGCTCATCTCACTCAGCATCAGTTCATGCAAATCCCTCCAGGTTTCCCTGAATTCCCCTCCCTCCTGGTTTCTAATAGAACAATAGTGTTCCATGACATACATATACCACAGTTTGCTAAGTCATTCCCCAATCAAAGGACATTTACTCGAATTCCAATTCTTTGCCACCACAAACAGGGCTGCTGTGAATATTTTTGTACAAGTGATGTTTTTACCCTTTTTCATCCTCTCTTCAGGATATACACCCAGTAGTGGTATTGCTAGATCAAAGGGTATAGACATTTTTGTTGTCCTTTGGGTGTAGTTCCAAATTTCTCTCCAGAAAGGTTGGATGAGTTCGCAGCTCCACCAATAATGTAATAGTGTCCCAGATTTCCCACAATCCTTCCAGCAACGATCGTTATCCTTTCTGGTCATATTGGCCAGTCTGAGAGGTGTGAGATGGTACCTCAGAGAAGCTTTAATTTGCATTTCTCTAATAAGTAATGATTTAGAGTAGTTTTTCCATATGGTTGCTTTGATCTCCTCATCTGTAAATTGCCTTTGTATATCCTTTGACCATTTGTCAACTGGGGAATGTTTTTTTTTTTAAATGACTCAGTTCTCTGTATGTTTTAGAAATGAGTCCTTTGTCAGAAACATTAGTTGTAAAGATTGTTTCCCAGTTTACTACACTTCTTTTGATCTTGGTTACAGTGGTTTTATCTGTGCAAAAGCTTTTTAATTTAATGTAACTGAAATCATCTAGTTTGTTTTTAGTGATGTTCTCTCCATCTCTTTCTTAGTCATAAACTGCTCCCCTTTCCATAGATCTGACAGGTAAACTAGTCCTTGGTCTTCTAATTTGCTTATAGTGTTTTTATGTCTAAATCCTGTATCCATTTGGATCTTATCTTGGTAAAGGGTGTGAGGTGTTGGTCTAAGGTAAAGGGTGTGAGGTGTTGGTCTAATCTAAGTTTCTTCCATACTAACTTCCAATTTTCCCAGCAGTTTTTATCAAAGAGAGAGTTTTTATCCCAATAGCTAGACTCTTTGGGTTTATCAAACAGCAGATTACTATAATTGCTTATGACATTCCTTATTTTCTCTGTATTATTGTTGTTCAGTTGTGTCTCACTGTGCATGATCCCTTTGAGGTTTTCTTGGTAGAGATACTGGAGTGATTTGATAATTTCTTCTGCTCATTTTATAGATGGGGAAACTGAGACAAATAGGACCTTGTCTAGGGTCACCTATTGTACCTAGTCTATTCCACTGGTCTACCACTCTATTTCTTAGCCAATACCAGACAGTTTTGATGACTGATGCTTTATAATATAATTTAAGATTGGGTAGGGCTAAGCCCCCTTCTTTTGCACTAAATAAGGGAGGAGTTCTTAAGGAAAACCTTAACAATAGTAAAACTGGTCAACTCAGTAATTTAAATTTAGCACATACCACAATTCTTCTTAATCAAATTTGCTTTTTAATGTTTCCTAAAGGAAGGAAAAACTAAGAAAAATATCAAGAGGGTATTTAATTTCCAAAAAGCATATTTTTAAATTGTAATCACTAAAAATCAAATGCCAAATTATAGGTGGTAGGGATTTAACTCAGTAGTGAATGGAGTAACTGGGAAAGAGAACAGATAAAAAGGTCAATTACATATGTTTCTTCTCTTTGAGATAGGATGTGAGAAAGGCATAGAACCAGGATCCCAACTAAGCCCATCTCAGAAGTTATTCCTTCTCCTCTCCACAAGGAAATGGAATGCCCTGGAATGACTTCTCTTTTACCTTACCCACAGTCACTTCTCAAGAGCCAAAACACTGCCTCCTACCTCAGATGCTCCTTCCCAGGCCTTCCTAGTTCTGGCATCTTAATCAAAACAATACTGCTAGAACTAAGAGAAAGGATTTCTCAATCTACTTCCCTAAGACTCCATCCAGCTTTCCAGGATCCTCCCCAAACAAAACACCCTCTTCCCCCACCCCAACCAGCTTCTGCAATCAGAAGATAAACTCCTTGAGGTCAAAGAAGGCCTTTACTTGGCACTCGGAAAGTACTGAATCAATGTTTTTTCAACTGAAATATCTGTACAGTGCTTAGTCAAGTGTCTGGAACAAAGTAAGCATTTAATAAATTATTATTTCTTCTCTTCCCTCATCCATTTTACAGAATTATCAGTTCCCTGAGAAGTCAACAAAGCAAGTCTTCTAGAGAGTTGTACTGTTTTGGAGAGAGGTTAAAGGCAAGTACAGATGGTTTGATGGAGGGGAAAGATAAAATAGGACTATAAAGCCAGTAGTATCAAACTCAAAGAGAAACAGGATTCATGACATCTAACATGAAGATTCCTGAAGGTCACATATTGACTTAGAAAAACCACAAATTAACATTATCTGTTTTTTATTTATTTTATTAAATATTTCCCAATTCAATTTTAATTTGGCTCAGGTTACACTTTTGAGTGTTGTGGAAAGGGCAACTAGATGGCATAGTGGATAAAGCCCTGGCCCCAGAGTCAGGAGTACCTGAATTCAAATTTGACCTCAGACATTTAATAAATACCTAGATATGACCTTGGGCAAGTCACTTAGCCCCACTGCCTTGCCACAAAACAAACAAACAAAAGAGTGCTTGTGTACTGAGCTTCTTGACAATTCTATTGGAGAGCATTAGAACAAAATGTAACCCCAAAATGATACTGGAAATAGTATAGTGGGGGCGGCTAGGTGGCAGTGGATAGAGCACCAGCCCTGAAGTCAGGAATACCTGAGTTCAAATCCAGCCTCAAACACTTAATAATTACCTAGCTGTGTGGCCTTTGCAAGCCACTTAACTCCATTTGCCTTGCAAAAACCTAAAATACAAAAACAAAAACAAAAAGCTCCAGGAAATTGTACAGTCAAAAGCATTAGCATACTGAACCAGTGCCTACATCAGCACTCACCTATCAAATTCTCCTTTCTTTAATTTTGTCTAATACAATATAGTTCAAGGAATTTTTTTTAAAAAGTCTACTTATATTGCCAAAAAAGAGAATAGCACTTTTTATTCTCAACAAAAAAGTCTTAAGTAAGGTGTCTATCAATTGAGGAGATAATTAAACTGTAGTACATGAATATAAAGAAATAGCAAAGTAAAATAAGAACTGGGAAAGTTGATAACTGCAACAATATAAACAGAAAAATACCAAAATTATAAAATAATCAAAATATTGTCATAAAATTACACTAGTTAAAAATGGTTCCAATGAGAACACATGGATCCAATGAGAATACATATGTCTTCTATTTACAGAGGTTGAGGACTACCAATATAGAAAGATGTCAGTGGAAAAGGTGCTATTAGTACTTATATTGAAAGTAAAAGTGTTGGGGGAGGAAGAGGTATATGGTGGGAAACCTGTTTCAGGATTAAGGACTAACAAACCATGTTCCTTAGTTTACCTGTAAGATCTATGGAAGGGGAAGCAGTTTATGACCAAGGAAGAGATGGAGAACATCATTAAAAACAAACTGGTTAATTTTGATTAAATTAAATTAAAAAGCTTTTGTACAGAAAAACCACAATAACCAAGATCAAAAGAAATATAGTAAATTGGGAAGCAATTTTTACAACAGTATTTCTGACAAAGGACTTTTATATAGAGAACTGAGTCAAATTTATAAAAAACAAGCCATTTCCCAATTGACCAATGGTCAAAGTATATGCAGAGACAACTGACAGATGAGGAAATCAAAGCAATCCATAGTCATATGAAAAATTGCTCTAAATCATTACTTATTAGAGAAATATAAATTAAAGCATCTCTGAGGTACCACCTCTCACACTGGCCAATATGACCAGAAAGGACAATGATCAACATTGGAAGAGATGTGGGAAATCTGGGACACTAACACATTATAGGTGGAGCTGTGAACTCATCCAAACTTTCTGGAGAGCAATTTGGAATAATCTGCCCAAAGGGCAATAAAAACGTGCATACCCTTTGATCCAGCAATACCACTACTGGATCTATACCCTGAAGAGATCATGAAAAAAGGTAAAAACATCACTTGTACAAAAATATTCATAGCAGCTCTGTTTGTGATGGCAAAGAATTAGAATTTGAATGAATGTCCATCAACTGGGGAATGGCTAAATCAACTGTGGTATATGTATGTGATGGAACACTATTGTTCTATTAGAAACCAGGAGGGATGGGAATTCAGGGAAGCCTGGAAGGATTTGCTTGAACTGATGCTGAGCGAGATAAGCAGAACCAGAAGAACACTGTATACCCTAACAGCAACATGGGGGTGATGATCAATCTTAATGGACTTGCTCATTCTATCAGCACAACAATCAGGGACAATGTTGGGGTATCTGCAATAGAGAATACTATCTGTATCCAGAGAAAGAATTGTGGAGTTTGAACAACGATCAAAGATTATTACCTTTAATTTTTTTTTTAGGTTTTTACTAGGCAAATAGGGTTAAGTGACTTGCCCAAGACCACACAGCTAGGTAATTATTAAGTGTCTGAGGTCGGATTTTAACTCAGGTACTCCTGACTCCAGGGCCAGTATTCTATCCACTGTGCCACTGAGCCACCCCTACCTTTAATTTTTTTAAAAAATCATTATCTTATTATGTAATTCTGCTCTTATATTTTATTTTTTTTCTTAAGGATATGATTTCTCTCTCAACATATTCAATTTAGATCAATGTATAGCATGGAAACAATGCAAAGACTATCACACTGCCTTCTGTGGGGAGATAGGGGAAGGGAAGCAAGATTGGGAGGAAAATTGCAAAATTCAAAAATAAATAAATAAAGAACAATCCATGTTTCTTCTTTGTTTTGTTTAATTATTGGGGTTTTTCATTGTGGTTCTTGGTTATGTATGAGTTTTTCCTTCTGATTTTTATTATTTGCAAGACAAGTTGACCTTCTGAGAAATACAGATTGGAAAATATAGGTAATATAAAAATAACATCAATAAAAATAATTTAAACATAAAGATATCCATACAAACCAATAAAAACAAGAGGTATGGGGTGGCTAGGTGGCGCAGTGGATAAAGTACTGGCCCTGGAGTGAGGAGTACCTGCATTCAAATCCGGTCTCAGACACTTAATAATTACCTAGCTGTGTGGCCTTGGGCAAGCCATTTAACCCCATTTGCCTTGCAAAAACCTAAAAAAAAAAAGAATGAATGAATCCTGAAAAAAGAAGAAGATATGAGATGAAATGATCTGTGTGGCTATTTTGATTTCTGTTATCCCTGCCCTACCCAATAATTGATGGTGTGACTTTAAGCAAATCACTTTTCTCTAGGGTTCAGTTTCCTAAAATGATAAGGCTAAATAAATTGATCTAATTTCCCTATAAGCTCAAATTATATTATTTGAATCTACCTTTTCTAGTCAGGAGTTAACAGAGTAATGGACTTCAGACAAGAACTAGGATATATGACTGAAAATGTCTTCAAAATTAGATGATATCCAGACCATGAAAATTCCCAATGGAGTAGATTAAAAAGTTTCTAGAAAAAAGGTTTAGAGAGAAACTCAACATTCTTTGTGATTAGGGGACTAGTGAAATGATAGAGATTTGGTTGTTTCAACTAAGTCCTGGAAAGCATAGCCTACTCTAGACAATGAGCAATGAGCATATAGATGCATGCATTCTGAGGTAATCCAACACAATGCTAGTTGTGTTGCCTTCCAAAAGAAGGATGACCATCTAGCTGGTGAACCTCGTGGAGTTCATTTAAGCAGCTTCTGAAATTCCCCAATATTTTCATCAAACCAGTCTTTAAGCTTTGTAAGTGTCCTGGCCCAGGTGAGCAAAGGCAATGCTGTTCAAGTCTCCAGAGGCTGCCCACTCCTTTTCTAGTCCACTGTGTACTGACTCCGTTTCTCTCCAGGTCAACAAAAGTTATCCTGATAGCCTTCTTGCCTTGGGGTTGCTACTTTTTATGAATGCAAATGTTTAGCTTGGAGAGCATAAGTCCATGTTCAATCAAGCACTCCATGCCAAACATCACCTTCATCATTCCCATCTGTCTCTTCTCTCTACAAGGAAGTCAGTGCTTGATTCAAGGTTGCAACTACAACATTGCATTTAGGTAAATGAAAGACAGTGCTGGTATTGAGAAGGTTGTAAGATGCACAAGTTTTCAGCAGTAAGTAATCACTGCTGCTATCATGTCCAACTTCTTTCCTCCTAAAGATTGCCTGCCATGTATAATAAGCACATGCCTATGCTTATTTTGGCATTGAAATTATCCAGAATTACAAGTGTGTCCTCTTTTAGCACACTGATGATGAAGGTTTCCAGGTCTTCATAAATTTTTTCTTTCACCTCATCAAGCTTTATCATGGTGGGAGCATAAACACTGATGACTAGTGGTATGGCACTTTCCTGCAAGCATCAGAACTAGTTGTTCACTTCTTTTAGGAGCTATATAAGATTGCTGACAAAATCAGATCTGATTGTAAAACCTAAGCCAGCATAACAGTACTCTTCATTACAGTGACCATTCCAGAAAAATATGTATCCAGTTCTTTAGTAAGTTAGTCTTCATTTGCCAGTCTTGTTTCACTTAGGGCTGCTATTAGAATACTGTCTTATCTCCTGAATTCTCTCTTACAGATCTACTGGATTACTTTTAAATGTTGTGGAACCTCTTACTCCAGTAGTATACTTTCCAAGGATGTACAAAGAGATGATAAGATTGATGTGTCTTTTGCTGAGCTAGCTCAGCATTTGGGAAACTGAAAGTGTGGGAAGGAAGAAGTACTAGGCTGCCTACAAACTGAAGATCTACAGAGCCATTGTGCTGACTTTATTGCTGTATGTTTGGAAACCTGGAAAATCTAACTGTCCTGAAACTGAACTGCTTCCATTTGAAATGTGCAAGGAAGATTCTGAAGATCCCCAGTTAAGATAAGAAATAGCATCAATCTTCTCTGTAGCTAAACTGTCAAGCATTGGAACTCTACTGGAGAGGAACATTCCAATAGATCACACAGTTGGAATGCCAAACAAACATTTATCTAAATGACTATTTTACAGATAATGAACAGAAGGTCAGAAGAAACAATACAAGGACGCTCTCAGGGTCTGTCTGAAGAACTTAGTATATCCATCACACATTTATGAAGTGACTGATCAATTTTCTATTCAGATCTTCCTTATGGCAGGCCCAGTCATTGAACTACATCACAGGAAATCACAAGTGAAAAACTTAAAAGTATAAAAATAAAGCATGTGTCAACTTTATCAAGGATTTAAAGATTATCTAGGGATTTCAATCTTCTAGACAAGTTTTCTTTGAGAAAAATAGTCTGGATTTGTATTTTGCTTCCTTTAGTTTTATCAACAAAGTATATGGTATCTGTCACCTTTTTTTTTTTGGTATGGTCATTCTTGACCTCTTTTCCTCATCTTTTTCTTACCTAACCTTAATCACCGGTTGGGAATTGTCTCTTTCAAACGGTGACCTGGAAAAGACCTAGCTTTAAAAGCTCACAGTCTCCCACAATATTGTGGGCAATGGGCAATTCTGCGAGTTATCCTGATGTCTATCTGGTCATTGGACCAAGACGGCTCCTAAACAGAAAGTGAGGCTGGTGACTACACCACACCCTCTCATTTTGATCCAACTTATTTGCACCTCATGGCATCACCTCCTTGATGTCATGGTCTTCTTCAAGAACAAAAGACAAATAATCAATTAATCCACTGCATTCAAATGGGGACTGACCATTATTACAATCTGACTAAATACTACTACAACAGCCTGCTAATAAGTCTTCACTCTTCCTCCCTAAAATTATTCATGGGGTAGAATAATCTTTCTTATACTCACAAACAGTATTCCATCTTATATCTTCATACCTCAACAATAAATACCTATTCAGGGGCAGCTAGGTGATGCAGTGGAAAGAGCAGCAGCTCTGAAGTCAGGAAGACTTGAGTTCAAATCCGACCTTAGACACTTAATAATTACCTAGCTGTGTGATCTTGAGCAAGTCACTTAATTACATTTGCCTTGCAAAAAAACAAAAACAAAAAGTATATAATAAATAACTGTTCCCAAAGGTCTGGAAAAGTCTCTTCCTCATCTCTCCCACTTGGTACCCAAAGATTCCTCAGACACTAAGCTAAAGAGCCACTCTCCTCCAAGAGGCCATTCCCAGGACCCACAAAGATTAAGGCTGTCCCTCCAAAGCTACTTCATATCTACTCTAGATTTCTGATAGACATTAATTTGCATTATGTTGCCTCCCTAATTAAAATGTAAGGTCCATGGGTGAAGGGGGCTATTGTCACAGTCTCCTTGGATCTTCAGAGCTTTGCCACATTTCCAGGCAAAGAATAAGAATTTAATGTTTAATGCACAATAGTCATGACAGTTTTCTGCTTTAAAAAAAAACTCCCCACTGCCTAATGAATTTAAAACTCCTCCCTATCATTGAAAAAGGTTTTATAAAAGTCATCTTTTCAGTCCAGGAAAAGGAAGCACAGAAAGAATGACTTGCCAGGGTAAGTAATGCCATAGAAGTGATGTGGACTCATATCTTCTGATATCAAAACTATCACTTTTTTAAAAATTTTAGTTAATAAGCACTTTTTTCTCTTCTCCAACCAAAACAAAAAACAAACAAAAACACCTAACATTTATATGAGAACCATGTAATCAAGCAAAACAAATTCCTACATTGGTAAAACCCAGAATTTTATTCTGCATCAAATCCATTACCCTTACGACAGGTAATAGTCAGAATGCCCATCATGGGTTCTCTTAAAACATAATTTTATACTATCCTAACTAGAAATTATGCCATTCAAATTTTGGAATTACAATGCCCTTTTTATCATATAAGATGATTCTCTTGGTTGTGCTCAGTTCACTCCCCTACTAGTTTATAACAGTTCTTTCAGGTTTCCCTGAAAACATTCATTTTATCATTCACTACAGCAAAAAAAGTATTTGATCATACTCATACAGCACATTTTTTTCAGCTATTCACCAACTAATCAATATCCCTTTTAGTTTTCAATTTATAGTAAACATTTCCGTATTTTTCTTATTGTGAACTTTGGCATATATGCCAAAACAATGATAACTAAGGATCAAAAGATATAGTTATTGTGTTGACTTTCTAGGAATAGACCAAAAGACAGTTAAGGACTCTAAGAAACCACAAAAAATATTAAAATTAAGTCAACAAAATGAAACTATTAGGAAAAAAAATAAATTAAAGGTCTCATAGCAAAAAAACCAACTGACCAAGAAAACAGACTGAGGAGAAATAATCTAAGAATTATTAAGGATTCAGAAGTTATAACATGGGGGCAGCTAGGTGGTGCAGTGGAAAGAGTACCACAACTTTTAGTCAAGAGAACAAAAATCCAGCCTCAGACACCTAATAATTACCTAGCTGTGTGACTGTAGACAAGTCACTTAACCCCATTGCCCTGCAAAAAACAAAAGCAATAAACAGATAATTAAAATAAAAGCAATAACATCCCCCAACCCTCAAAAGAAGAAATTTGTCATCTTATTTCAGGAAAGAAAAACCTGAATAAAAAAATTGCCTAGACAACTTATATGCAGAAAACAAAATAGAAATAAAAATAATCCACAAGTCACTTCCTGAAATGAAAATTCCCAGAAATTTCAGATTCAAAATCCAGAACTTCTAAGTTTGAAGAAAAAATATCACAGGCAGACTGAGAATACCATCTGTATCCAGAGAAAGAACTGTGCAGTTTGTGTAGAGACTAAAGACTATTACCTCCATTTTTAAAAAAAAGTTGTCTTATGTATTATATAATTCTGCTATCTTTAATATTTTTTCCTCAAGGATATGATTTTTCTCTCAACACAATCAATGCATAGCATGGAAACAATGTAAAGATTATCAGACTGCCTTCTGAGAGGGGTTTAGGGAGGGAAGGAAGGATGGGGGAAAAATTGTAAAACTCAAAACCTTACAAAAAAAAAGATAGGCAGAAAAATATAACAGGAAGACAAAAAGAAAGATCGCATATGACTAACAAGTTTGGTATACAATATTCCAAAGATAACATTTCAGGATTACAATTAAGAGTAATACACACACACACACACACACACACACACACACACACACACCAAAGACTAATAGTAATATACACAGCAAATTGGGGGGGTGATAAAGGAGGGGAGGCACAGGAAGGTACTGAGGAGAGAAAATGAACCTTTAAATGAAATAGAAGAGTTAGGGGCAAACATACATTTCAGAAAAAAAAAGAATGAAAGGAAATAGTGAAAGGAAAGAAGAGATAGTGAGATTAGAGGAGGAATTAGTGTTAAATATAGCAAACCAAGAATCCTTTTCTAATAAGAAAGAATTGGAAACTGGAAGGAGGTCAAATAAATTGGCAAATGACTTAACAAATTATAGCAAATGAATGTGATTGAATATTATGCCATAAGAAATCAAAGAAGTTTCAGAAAACTTGATTAATGAAGAGTGAATTGAATAGAAGCAGGAAAACAATTTATACCCTAATAATAATAATACTGAAAGACAAACAATTTTTAAAGACTCAAGAACTCTGGATCAATGTAATGACCAAATAAAATTCCTGATCATAAGCCATCTGATAAAGAGATGATAGATTCAGCACACAGACTGATGCATATTTCTTTCTTGGACATGGTCACTGGAGGAAATACGTAAGTATATATTTGTTTATAATATGTTTATTTAGATAAAATAAAATATTGTAGCATTTTACTTTCTCAAATTGAAGGGGAGAAGAAACATAAATTTTATTGATTGAAAATATCTAAAATTTAATTTTTAAAATGCTTTTTTTAAAAAAAGAGAAAACAAAATTCATCTACTCTCAAGTTAGTCTCCCCTTTCAAAGGCTGTAGTTGTTCAGGATGGATAAATAAAGAAGAGCTAAAGAGCTTTGTATAAGCTATCTAAATATATACGAGAAAACTAAGCAACAAAAATTGAAACTCGTCATGATTTTTTTCTTTCTTAAAATTTAAACAAAAACCATTGTTTCAATGATTCTAAAACTGGGCAAAATAGTCCTAACATCAAAACTATAACAATATTAAACAGAGCCATTATTACAGTGTCTCCTAAAAGTCATTAGTTCAAGAAGAGATTAATTTCCCCATTTAAAGACAAATACAAAAGTCATACTTTTTAACAGATTAACTCAGAGTAATTTTTTTAACAAAGAAAACAAGCGATTTGGGCCAGTTTTCAGTCTTATTGAGTATCATTTGATTTTATGAAACAATAATAGAGCATCTGGTATTTTTTAAAAAATGAAAACATTCATACTTGAGTGATGATAACTTGATTTTTTGTGTGTGTGAAAATAGTAATAACAGCCAAATTTTTCATTTCAGGTCATTTCACTGAATCCATGTGATCACTGCACAGTCAGCAGGAAAGTTCATTTTACTAAAGGCAACATTCCTATTGCTATGCATATTTTTCTAATGGAGTTCATTCTCCCGGGATACAAAAAGATCAAAGATATTTTGACTGAATCTGTGATTTCCATATTATTTTTAAATAGAAAAAAAATTACTCTAAAGAACAGTTCCTACACTATGGGCCATTGGCCATTGGAGGTATCCAAAGTGAAATTACTGCTTTTCAACCTAGTTCAAAATTGAGACAACAAAAGGGCAGTACAGCTGGTCCCAGCTCTTTACCTGAACTGGACATCAGGTCAGCCCAGATGACTAGATATCAGATGCCTGATGGCTCTCAAAGTTCTAAAAGGTTGGAGAATGCCATGATGGCCTGAGACCCTGGTACCTAAAACAAGAGGCTGAAGGACCCCAGAAAATGAACAACAGGACTGCATAAGGCCCCACACTTCCCTCCAGAAGTACACAGAGGCAGGCTTTAAAAAAGGTCCCATTTCAAAAACTAAGCCTTGAAAAATGAGTTAACAAAAAGAAATCTCTAATACAAAGGGTAGTTTTTCTTAAAAGATTTTAATACTTTTGTTTGTTAGTCTTTGTTATATAGAATGGCTTCTCTTTTTTTCCTTAGGTTTTTTTTTTTTTGCAAGGCAAATGGGGTTAAGTGGCTTGTCCAAGGCCACACAGCTAGGTAATTATTAAGTGTCTGAGACCGGACTTGAACCCAGGTACTGCTGACTCCAGGGCCAGTGCTTTATCCACTGCGCCACCTAGCTGCCCCTAGAATGGCTTCTCAAGAGAGTAATGGGATAGAGACTTTGGGAAACATAAAATTAAAAAAATAACAAACTAAATATTTTTTAGGAGAAAGGGTTCTTCATATGAAAAAATTAGAAATAATGCTTTTAATATGCAGAGACAGAAAAAAATAGAAAGGAAGAAAATGAATATCTATTAAGTGACAACTATGGGTCAAGTGCTTTAGAAATAGTCTCTCATTTGCTCCTCACAATAACACTGAGAAGGACATGCTAATATTACCCTCATTTTACAGCTAAAGAAACTGAAAGCAGTAAAGTATCTGAGATCAAAACTGAATTCCAGGTCCATCCCTCCAAGAGAGTCAGTCTGCTCCTAGAATGGAAGCATGAGAAGGGAAGGCGGCAAGTCGGAGCCAGAAGGAAAGTGATCATTATCTGCTTTGGTGCAATTTCTACTGATAAAAGAATAGAGATTTCTGACTCTGAACTATTAGAGCCAAGGATTCCATCACAAGGACCTTCTCTGGTGGATCTGAGATCACCGTGGCTCCCCTGGGATCACAGGCTAAGAGTGCCAGGGCAAGTTTCCCCAAGAGCTGCAGCCCAGGCCAAGCCAGAAGGGCCAGACCAAGGAAGACTCTGGGGCAGAGGGCCATGGGACCTCTCCAGCACCACTGTTTGAACCACCAGGCAAGCGGCTCCTCTCATTTTTCCCTCGGGACTTCCTGATGATGTGTCTAGGTTAGATTGTTTGACCACTGGCTGGTTTACTGTCAGTGCTGGTGAGAACAGCAGGCCTCACCCTAGGAAAGTGGTGAGCAAGCTCTGGGATAGGCTTCTAATTCTGTTCTTCTCCATTCATTTTGCTTGTGCAAAAGCATTTAAATTTCACAGAACTTAAACTGTCTGTTTTATCTTCTACAATCCCCTCAATTTTTTGTTAAGAAATTTTTTCCCCAGTCACAGTTATAAAAAACATCTAATTCCCCTTTTCTCTAATTTTATCATGTAACTACTGTTATATTTATGGTCATACAAGAATTTGGAGCTTACTGTGCTGTGTAAACAAAGTTTCTGCCAGACTTTGTGTTGAACCATGTTCTCCGAAGAAGGCTGTCTTCTCATGAAGACCGTTCTCCAGTCTTCTCAGTAGTATCTCTCAAGGAGTCTTCATTCCTGTAGCTCTGCTTAGATTTATTTAGCACTATTCTACACTTAACAGCTTCTGCAAATTACTAACCTAATCTGTTTCACTGAACAAATTTTCTATTTCTTCTTTAATCAGTACTGAATACATTTTACAATTGTGATAATGCTAATTTCTAACTATCAGCTTTTCTTCCATTATTTGGGGTTACATGCCTTCCATTCCTATAGATAAATTTTGTTTTCTCTAGTTCAAAATTATTTTTAGCAATCCCTTAGGAGTTTGATTAGCATTGCAATTGAAACCATAAATTAAGTAGCATCAACATTACAATATTAGCATGACCTGACCATAAAAAAATTGAAATCAAGTTGTCTCTCTATTCCTTTTTTCACCCTAAATACTTATTATGCCTAGAAAGAATGATTATGCGGGGTGGCTAGGTGGTGTAGTGGATAAAGCACCGGCCCTGGAGTCAGGAGTACCTGGGTTCAAATCTGGTCTCAGATACTTAATAATTACCTAGCTGGATGGCCTTGGGCAAGCCATTTAACCCCATCTGCCTTGCAAAAACTTAAAAAAAAAGAATGATTATAAAAAATAGACTCCAAAAATTCTATTTTGAATAGAATATTAGCATCCTATACTGAATTGCCAAATAATACACAGAAAGACTGATGATTTTTTTAAAACATCCTGTTTTATCAACAGAAAATATTTCCATTTTTTACTTGAATGTCTGGAGTTTGTTAACTAAATCATATCATCTATAAAGAATAATTAGCTCCTACCCACTTTGATTATGCTTATTATTGTATTACAACCACTCCATACAGCATTTTTAAAACCTATCTCAAATGAAAAAGATAATAATCTGTCATAAGCTCATAGCTCCAGAGATGAAAGGAATATATTTTGCCCCTGATCTTAATGGAAATCTCTCTAGCATTTCTCCAATACAAAAAGTTAACTCAGTGTGTAAGTATTATTTACTATTTTATTCCTAGATTCTTTAGTGTGTTAACATAAATGAGTGCTGCATTTTATCACAAACTTTTTCCTGTGTATCAATAAAATTAAGAGTTTTTATAATTAACATATCATTATTAGATTTTTCTAATGTTGAAAAACGGCCTTCAAGAATTAAGATCCCCTAGTGAGAGAATACATTTCATAATATTACAGTACCCACTTTCTTAATGTTTTGGTCAATATTTTTCCACATATTTATTTGAGAATCGGTCTACAGTTTTTCTCTGCTTTTTCTCTCTCAGCTTAATGTATCAGGATTCGATTTGTTTTATGTAATAAAAAGGTAAAATGTCATGCCTTAATTCTGACTTGAAAGTTCAAAGAATTCACTTACCAGTCTATCTGGGCCTATCTTGTTTTTGTTTACCCCGTTGAAACATCTTTTTGGCTTTATGTTCATTGTGATCTTTTATTTTTCTGCATGCTCATTTGAGTAAAATAATTTCCAACAATTCATTTGTTTCATCTTATCTATTGTGAATTTTTTTCATTTTTATACAGGCAATTGGGTTTGCCTTTCCTATACATTTTATCAAACTAGTAGCTTTTCTATTTTATTAATCTTCAAAATAAATATGTCCTAGCTTTATGTCTCCTGACAGCAAGTCACCAGATGTAAAGTCAATTGGCTCCAAACCACATCCATATCTGTGGATAATTTGCTGATAATTTGCTGCTCTTCTTCAATTGTCCTGAAGTGGGTTGGGAAGATGGGCTTACATAGTACCTTCCAGAGAATCATCTTGATCCTAACCCAATATTCCTAAACATTCTTCTCTTCAATTAGCTTATGGGACATTGAGGAAGGTCAAAATTTCTTGAAGGAAAACCATCACTATTCCATTATCCTCATGAGTGTTATAGCCTAAACTGCTAGTCTGAGTAAATTATCAGTTTGAATAGGTTCAGTTATTAATTCTATATAAATAATGGTAAAATACATATAAATATTCTATGTAAAGAGATAGCTATATAGATATATACAATCTGTACTAATAATTTCCTACTGGATATATTTACCTAAATATCATGTGTAACATGCTAAATATATCTAAAACTGAGCTCATATTATTACCCCACCAAAAAATATGCTAGCTCTGAATCTCTCCAATTCTAAGGAAATCACATCATGCTCACATCTCCATATTCAAATCAATTCCCAAAGCTTGTCAATTCTACATCTATATCTCAAATTTCAACCATTTTCACTCACACACTAATAACACCAATAATTAAGTTGTCATCACCCTTTACCTACACAATATTTTATCAGCTTACTGATTGGTCATCTTGTCTCTTCTCTCACCAAAACCTCCCTTCACAAAGTTGTCAAAGTTGATATTCCCAAAATCTTTAACTGATGATTTCACTCCCCTACTACAAAATATAAATACATTAATGTGTGTGTGCATACACACCCATGCACAACAGCAACTTCCAACTGCCTCTATGATAAAACAAAAAATTCTGAACATGACCTTTAAAATGATCCCCTACAGGGCTCTCAATCACCTATCTAGACTTAGTTCACATTATTATTTCATGCATTCTCTGTTTCAGTCAAAATGACTTAGCTAATCTCCACACATAGCATTTCAATACCTACCTACATAACTTTACCCCTTGATTGGGTACTCCATTTCTTAGAATCTTTAGTTTTCATGTTAGCTAAAGTACAACTTCCCACATAAAGCATTTCCAGAGTCCCATTTCCACTCATTATTGTTCAGCCTTCATAAAATTATTTTGTATACTTTTTTATATATACATTCTCTATCTCCTAAGAAGAATGTAAGAAAGCTCCTTAGGGACAGGAGGTGATTTGTTTTTAATCTCTAAACTCCCAGAACTTAGCCCAGTCTGTATGTGCGTATACATATCTACACACATACACGTAAATATTAGGTATTTAAAATATTTGATGAATTGAAAAATTACATGCATTCATAATTATTCATTATAATGATTTGGTCTGTAGAAAGAATTATAACATACATAGTTTTTGAATAATACAACCTTTTTCCCATGGTAAGAACTATAAAATAAGCAACACATGGGTCATTTTATTAATAATCTCAAAGTTATGAGTTACAGAAAAGCCCATATTTCAAGAGTTATAGCCTGACCTCAGAACAATTACCATTCAGATACATAATAGTAGGAAAAAAAACATTTTTTAATCTTTGAATATTGCTCTCCTACCACTGTCAGTTAAAAATGCATTGCACACTCACTTACAAATACATCCTTTTTTTGAAATTTGTGGTAATGATAGATTTTTATAAAACCTGTATTTGACTATACATGCACAAATACCATTTGATTTCAGAAAAACCAACTCAAAATTTCAAACACACACACACAAATATATTTGTATTGATGTGCTATTTTTATATTATAAAAATTTATAAGATTACTATCATTAGGGGCATCTAGTTGGCAAAGTGGATACAGCACTAGCCCTGGAGTCAGGAGGATCATCGGAGTTCAAACCCATCCTCAGACACTTAATTACCTCACTGTGTGACCTTGGGCAAGTCACTTAAACCTAATGTCTTGTCAAAAAAAAAAGATTACTATCATTCCTTGTGAGCTCCGATAACTAAAAAACTAGTAATACAATCACCTCATCTAAAAATATGTGCAAAACTCCACATATTTAATACCCCTGATCACTCTTTGTTTTAAATTAACAAAAACTGATCCAAATCCTCCCACCCTCCATTTCACAGGATGGGAAAAAAACTTAACAAATTTCTGATAACAAACATGTATAATCAAGCAAAACAAAGTCTGTAATAGGTGTCTGCAAAAATTTTTAGCTTCATTTTATAATCTAATTCTATCACTTCTCTGTCAGAAAGTATGCTTTTTCATCTGTCCTCCAGGTGGTGTTTACACATTATAATTTTTAGAACTTTCAAAGTTATCTTTATAACGTGGTCTTTGTTGTATACATTTTTTCCTGGTTCTGCTCATTTCATTCATATCAGTTTATAAAAGTCCTCAAAATTATTTATTTTTATAATGTTCATGATATGGTATGAATTATTATATGGGTTACTTCATTCGGCATCACTTCATATAACTCTTTCCATGTCTCTGAAATCATCTTATTACAGCACAACAGTATTCCATCAAATTCAAATAATTGATGGGATCCTTTTAATTTATAGCTTGTTGCCACCACAAAAATATAGTGATATTGGTGGGAGTTCCTCCCATTTTTCTTTTATCTTTTAGATAGGCCTACCAGTGGTATAACCAGATTAAAAAGCACATATTTAGTAATTTGTGTATAGTTCTAAATTATCTCTGAAAATAGTTTCACTAACTTACAAGTCAACTAACAATGCATCAGTGTACCTGTTCTCCAAAAAGTCATTACAATTAAGTTAAATATAATTTAAGATATAAGAAATTAAATTGAAGTCATCCATCCAAACCCAAGGTCTAATCTATACTGCACAGTGAAAACTTGTCTGATGAACTGAATTCAAGAGTCTTCACTTTTAGCAGGAGGGATATCCCCTTAAAAAAAGTTGAAGTCGAACTCCTTTATGCCATTAGAGATAGTCCTTTTGAGTCATCTAATCAGAAATGCTGATATGGTAAATAATCTGGAGAAGACTTAAGCAGCTAGGGCATGCCTGGAGCAAACTCAAGGGACCTGCCACAACTCGTGCTCTGGAGCATCAGGGATCACCTCCACATTATGGATTACTGTTTACTGGAAAACTATAAAATTAAGCCATGTAGTTTAATATATTGAGTTTACAATAAAATTAACATAAAACAGATATATATATATGTATGTATGTATTTGTCAGGAGGTTATGTGCTTTGAAAAAATGCTATAAATGATAATTTTTAATCAGTTTGTCAAAATGCTTTAGAATAAATAGAAACTATATCCTTGGAATTTCCTGAGTTTCCTTTTCTCTTACACCAATTTTTGACTTGAAGATAAGAAAAGGCTGGAATCCATGGTAAAGTAAAAAGAGGACCATTTATGATATGTGGTCTGTTCTATGTTTAATATGGCTATAAACACAGCATGTAACTTGTAAATAGAAAGAAAGATAAAACAAACAAATATTTCAATTAGAAAAAGGTGATGAGAAAGCTGTATTTTAAAAGTTAATGGTTTTGGGTCAGTTGTAGAGTACAGCACCAGCCCTGAAGTCAGGAGAACTCAAGTTCAAATATGGCATCAGGTACTTAATATTCTTATTTAGCACTTAGAACACTGGTTAAGTCACTTGATCCCACTGCCTTGCAAAAGCCAAACATAAAAAAAAAGTTAATGGTTTCATAGAAACTGGGAAAAGTTGGGGAACAGTGATGAAAAACACAACAACCTCATAACAGTATGTTATAGATAATTATATAAGAAAAAACTAATTTAGGCACTAAATGTGCAATATCAATAAACAAGAAGGGCTAACTGTGTACTCCATAATTCAGTTCATGGAATTAGTACAACTACTTGATGAAAGACTAAGATTTCAGAGCATACTTGACTAAACAATATACTCATTACCTAATGAAAAATTACTTCTTACTCCAATTCTCTCACATTTGTCTATATGTTCCTACAATTTTAAAACTTTAAAAGTTACTATAAAAGAATATATGAAATATATGCTATGATTCAATGTCATTCATTCTAAAAACTTTTGCACCTGCTTGGGAAACATGCATTTGCATTGTAAGAATTAAATTACTAACCCTTATTTCCAAGGAAATAATAATTATTTGAGTTTTGGGAATTAAACAGAAATTAAAATATTACAAAAAAAGATAAGATTCCAACGATTCATTGTAATTAGACACATCAGAAAAACATAGCATTAACAGAAAAAAAGATAAATTGTCTCTACTATATAATGATACCTTTCCTACTCCCTTGAATACTGTCCAAGTCTTCCTCATTTTAAAAAAACAAAACTATACCATAATATCCTAAAGTCACTGTACTATATCTCTCCTCTTTTTCCCAACCAAATAAAAGCTTTAAATCCTTCTTGTTCCTTAGGCCTTTAACAACATGACTTCCAGCCTCATCATTCAATTGAAATTGCTCTCCCTAAAGTTACCAGTGGTCTTTTAAGAGCCAAATCAGATGGTCTTTTCTGTCTTCAACAGAATAAACCTCTCTGCTACAACTAAAACAGTTAACCACCCTATCCTCCAGCAGTTAGAACATTGAGCTTGGAATCAGAAGACTCATTTTCATGACTTCAAATTCAACTGCAGAAACTCCTTGGGCAAGTTACTGATCCTTTTTTGCTTCAATTCCTCAGCTTTAAACAAGCTGGAGAAGGAAATGGCAAACCATTCCAGTATCTTTGTCAAGAAAACTCCATAAGGTCATGAAAAGTCAGACAGGACTGAAACAACTGAACAACAAATTCCTGCAGATATTCTCACCCCTACATTTTCTTGACACATACTCTTCCATCCAACAGACTAATTCTTCTCCAGCTCCTTTGCTGACTAATCATCTAAATCACACCTCCTAACTTTGGATGTTACCCAAAGTTCTGATCAAAACCATTTCTCTTCTCCATTTTACATTCGTAATAAACTACATCAGCTCCCACAGGTTTAATTATCTAATTCAAATGGCTCACAGTTCTAGATAGCTAAGTGGCACACTGGACCAGAGTAGTCAGGAAAACAAGTTCAAATCTGGTCTCAACCTTAACTACCCATGACCATAGGAAAATCATTTAATTTCTCCCAACTGCAGTCTCCTCATCTATAAAGCAGTGATAACAAAAGCATATAACTCACAGGGTTGTTATGAGAATCAAACAAAATAATATCAGTAAAGCACTTTAAAAATCTAAAGTCACAATGACTATAGCAATCTCCTATTTGACAAACCCAAAGATATCAGCCTCTCAGATAAGAACTCAATACTAGACAAAAATTGTTGGGAAAACTGGAAAATGATATGACAAAAACTAGGCACAGATCCACATCTCACACCCTATACCAAAATAAGGTCAAATTGGACACAGGAAGGGGTGGCTAGATGGCACAGTGAATAGAGCACTGGCCTTGGAGTCAGGAGTACCTGGGTTCAAATCCAACCTCAGACACTTAATAATTACCTAGCCATGTGACCTTGGGCAAGCCACTTAACCCCACTGCCTTGAAAAAAATCTAAAAAAAATGGATACAGGATTTAGCCATAAAGAGTGGTACTATAGATAAATTAAATAAACCAAAAAATAGTCTCCCTGATCTATGGAAAAGAGATAAATTTATGACCAAACAAGAATTAGAACACATTATAAACTGCAAAATGAATGATTTTGAATATATTAAATTAAAAAGGGGTTGCACTAATAAAATCAACGCTGCCAAAATTATAAGAAAAGCAGAAAGCTGGAAAACAATCTTCATAGATAGGAGTTCTGATAAAGGTCTCATTTCTAAAATATATGGAGAATTGCATCAAATTTATATGGTCACAACTCATTCTCCAATTGATAAATGATCAAAGGATATGACCAGACAGTTTTCAAATGAAGAAATTAAAGCTATATATAAAATCATATAAAAAATGCTCCAAATCACTATTATTTAGAGAAATGTAAATTAAAGCAAGAATGAGGTATTATCTCACACCTATAAAATTACCAAATTGAGAAAAAGGGAAGATGATCAATGTTGGAGAGGTTGTAGGAGGACTGGGACATTGATGATTGCTAGTGGAGTTGTGAACAGATCTAGCCTTTCTTGAGAGTAATATGAAACTATGCCCAAAGAACAATAAAACTGTTCATACCCAGAAAAAAACTAATTTAGGCACTTCCAATTCCAGAAGAAATTGTAAAAAATGAGAAAAGTCCCACATATTCCAAAATATTCATAGCAGCTCATTTTGTAGTGGCAAAGAATTGGAAGTTGAGGGGATGGCCATCAATTGGGGAATGGTTAAACAACTTATGATATGTGAATACAATGGAATACTACTGTTCTATAAGAAACCACAAATGGTTGAATTCTAGAGAAGCATGGAATGACTTATGGGATCTGATGCTGAGCAAAAGGAGTAGAGTCAAGAGAACACATCAACAACATTATGAGATGAATAACCTTGATGGAAGAATCTCCTCTCAACAGAGAGCTAGTACAATTTTATGTGACTAGTTATGGACTATATTACTCCAATCAGAAGAAGAAAAACAAAACACTCAGAAAAAAAAAGACCCTTCCAAATCTGATGAACACTTTATAAAAATTATCTCTTATGTATCTCTTTCCCTTAATCCTAATTCCTCATGCCAAAAATTACTAATTTGTAAATATGTTTAACAAAACATATATACGAAATGCTACCCTGACTATTCCCTGCTTGAGGGGACGGGGGTGGTAAGGGAGGGTGACAGGAAATTGTGTAACTTGGAAATATGCATGTGTAAATGGATGAAAATTAATCAATTAATTTTTTTAAAAAAAAAGAAAATCTAAAACACTATATAAATATTAGCTATTATTATATAAATATAGACCCAGTTCTCCCTTAAGATTCAGTCCCAGATTAACATCTATTAGTCATGTTAAACTGAAAGTTCCATAGACATCTAAATTCAATGTGTAAAACAGAACTCTGTGTATTATACAATTTCCCCCCCCAAACTTTACCCTATCAAATGTCCCAAGTTCTGTTGAAGGTCTAGCCATCCTTCTAGACTCTCAGGTTCAAAACCTAGGAACATATATGCTGTCCTCTCTTTCTTTTCATAAATTACCACACAAAAATGCTTGTGCTGCTCGCCCTCCAAAGAATAAAATACTATAGCATGTGAGATTTGTACTATTTAACAATTTTATCATTTCCTTAAATAAAGATGTAGATGGTTTGCTCAACAAACTTGCAGAAAATATTAAGTTTGGAAAAATAAGTAAAACACTGAGCTATAGAGTCAGGCTTTGAAAGTTTTCTTGGAACATTGGAAGAGACACCAGATGATATACAATAAGGAAAGAAGCGAATTTTTATTCCTAGGTATTAAAAAAACTTACAAGTGCAAGATTGAATGGGATGGTTAGATTTCAATATTTCTCAAAAATATCTAGGCATTTATAATTCTGCAAGGTCAGTGATTCAGTAGTATGGTATGTGAGGGAAAAAAGCTTACTGCAATCTACTGCTAATGCATTAAGAAGGACATAGTTCTAGGAATGTCGAGGTCACACTGTACCTTGCTCCACTCAGATCTTTCTGGAGTACTGAATTCTGTCCTAAGTCTCTAACATTTGAGCAAGTGATAAGCTGCAGAATGTCCAGAGGAGAGTAACCATTAATGTTGAGGGGCTTTAAGTGTATGAGGAGCACTGAAATTGGTCATGTTTGGCCTGGAAAAGAGAAGACTGAAATATAAAAACAAATTTAATCTCTTCTACATGACAGTCATTCATATCCTTGGAAATCAACAATCATATCACTAATGAAGACAAAACTAGGAATCATAGATGGGAAGTTACAAAGAGAGTAAATTAGGGTTGATATCAGGAAAAATTTTTTAAAGAATGAAAGCTGTACAAAAGTAAAATGGGCTTCCTGAAGAGACAATGAATTCTCAATCTATGGAGGTCTTCATGTAGAGGTTGGACAATCTTTTGGGGGGGCCTGTTATGGTGGGGATTCCTTTTAAATATAGATATTGTTGATGAATTTTCTTTCAAAGTTTGAATTTTGGGATTCTGCATGTATCTTACAAGGAAATCAAAATAATTCAAAAACTTTCAGGCACAATTTTTTTCCCTAGAAAATAATATAAAGAGATATGTATCTCTACAGATAAGGAAACAATGAATAAAATGAATCAAAAGAGAAAAAACTGGTAAAGCTGTAATTCTTTATAAGCCCTTTTTAAAATAACATCACAAATTTTCAAATATTTGATTGCCTTTAAAATTAAAGATAATTCTCCACTCAAGTTTTTACCTAGTATCATATCATGGCACTAATGTAGAACACATCCTGTAACATGCCAACAAAATAAAAAATCTTCAAAGTACAGAAATATAACAGGGTTGTGTGTGTGTGTGTGTGTGTGTGTGTGTGTGAGAATCAAAGAATAACCCGAGTTTACAGAGGTTTATAACTATAAGGAGTTATTTTTTGTAGTCCCAGAATTCATCAAATGAGGAGAGAGAGAGAGAAAAAAAAAAGGAAGAGAGAAGAAAAAAAGGAAAGAAGAAAGTTATAATCAATAATTGAGACTCTCTCAGCTCTAATTATTAAGTTTTGCTTTATCTTGTCAAAACCCAGTCAGACCTCCAAGGCACTCCAGCTGCTCCACACTATATAATTGTTTACTTCCAATCCCAATTTTCCAGCTTTGATTTATAAGTTGTCTTTCTCAATGAGAATGTAAATTTCTTGAGGGCAAGGTAGATCCTTTGTTCCTATTTGTACTCCAGTCTAACTTAGCACAGTGTTTGGAGTATATGAAACAATTAATAAGAGCATTGTGCATTTTTTATGCACAATAAAAATACAAGAGATAAGTAAAATTTTTGAAATAAAAACATGTAAGTCAAAATAAACCTATGGTAAAATACCATGAGGGAACTGGAAGTAGAAGCTAAATGCTGATGAAGTACTGGCATCCTAAAAAGAGGGGGGAAAGAGTAATATCCCTTCAGAAACTTAATGTCTTCAAGGTTTACAAAGAGAATTGCATTTCACAGAGAGGGCCTCAGGCAGTTTTGTCTTTTTTACAACAGACATAAGAAAAAACAGGGAAGAGGAATACCAGAGGGAGGAAATGAAGAAAAACTGTGTAATTTCTTACTTTTCATAATGAGAGAAGAATAAGCAAATATGGAAGGGGGGAGGGGTAGTATGCAACCTCATTTTTTATTTAAACCAAAACAGGATTAAAAAGTTACCCAAGTGTGTGCACACATGCATATGCACAAACACACACACACACACACACACACACACGTCCTCATATGCTGAACTTAACAAGAAAAATACAGGGAAGATGATAAGGGGCTTTACTCTTTATGTGAGCCACTCAATCTCCACATTCTAATCCTAATAAAATGATTGCAGAGGCCATTCCTTGACAGGTTTGCTTCTCTCAGTACTCTCTCTCTCCACTAGTCAGCACAAGATGACACATGAAATGGCTAAAGAATTCAACTCTGTTCCCCACTCTTCATTCGGGCCCTGCAAAAAAGCCAAAAGTCAAAGCTTCCTGGGTCCAGACATCAGAGGGAACTGGGGCAGGATGCCAGAATGTGGATGGCATTTCACTGAGACTTTAGGAAAAGGGTCTGACGTCCATTTATGACCAGTTCTATTTCCTCCAGAAGTCACTCAGAGAAGTTAGTAAAAAGTAAATTTCCCCAGATAGAAAGAGACTGAGACAACGGTGAGGTCCAAACTTTAGAGAAACCCCTCTCCCCCCAAGTAGAAAGAGTCAAAAAGTGAGCAATAGGGGAACATGTCATTGTGGAGAAGCAAGGAAACTAAAATTAAAGATCTTAGCAGTAAGAAAACTCAGTTAAAGACCTTGAACATAACAGATAAACCAACAAGGAAGAGATTAAGAACAAAGATTATGGCATCCAATTAATACTTTTCAAGGCAAAAATGAATCAATACCTGATAAGGAATTTGCGAATTCCAAAGATAGGATGGAAGCACAGCAGAATGTTCCCTAAATGGCTTCAAAGAGAAAGAATTGTGAAAGCAGAACTTACAGCTTGCAAAGCAGAAATATTTGGCAGAACACAAAATCTTGGTACCATGGTAACAAACTTAACCAAAAAACAAAAGAGAGACTAACTGATTGAATATGCAAATATAGAAAAGTAAAGAACAATCTAGCAAAATAGCAATGATAGTATTAAAAGATAACATTATCTCTATATAAGGAAAAATGTTATGTATAAAAAAAATACAGACTGGCAATTTGAGGATTACAGATCTTCCAGAAGAACATGACAAGTCAAAAAATATCAACATTACAAAAATACAAGAAAACTGTCCAGAACTTTTGAACAAAGAAAAAATGTCAATCAAATGAATCCAAAGCCTGCTTTAAAAAAATAGACATTGGCATGGAAGGGAATATATAGATTATAGTAGAAATAGCCCTCCCAAAATAAATAAATAATTTTAAAAACTGCTTCAACTATCAGGTAGAGTTTAAAAGGAAAGAAAGTAATTTTAGTAAGTAGTGATAAAACCTGAATAAAGGGGGGAAAGTTCTTAGGAAAAGGGATAGACATTCATTTTTGAACAGTTCTGTCTACTACAGAAGTCACTAAGAAAAGTTAGTAAAAATAGAGTAGAAGCAGATTACTTCAAGGAGAAGAAAAAGTACAAAAGGATACAGCAACATTAAATATGCAATAAGCAGTCAGAACCATTAACAAAGTCTTATAAATAAAAATATTTATAGAATCACATCTTGTTGGAGCAAAAACCTCGAAACTAAGGGTGTTGTCCATTAGCTGGTCAGCAAACACTCATTTATTAAAAACTCACTAGATGTCAGACGCTGTACTAAGAGATGGATAGACAGAAAGGTCAAATCAGTTCCCAGTCTTCAAGAAGTACACAGCTGCACTGAGCAGATAACGGGCAAACAACTAAATAAATAGCAAAGAATTTCAAAAGGAAATTGCTAGCATTAAGAGGAAACAGAAAAGGGTTTGTTGCTTTTTTTTTTAATAGAAAACTGGTCCAACCATTCCGGAGAGCAATTTGGAACTACACCCAAAGGGCAATGAAACTGTTTATACCTTTGATCAAGCAATACCACTACTAGGTATGTATCCCAAAGAGATCGTATGAAATGGAAAAAAAGACTCACATATACAAAAATATTTATAGCAATGGCAAAGAACTGGAAACTGTGGGGATGCCTATCAATTGGGGAATGGCTGAACAGGTTATGGTAAATGAATGTTATGGCGTACTACTTTCCTTTAAGAAACCATGAGCAAGCAGACTTGGAAAGTCTAAAAAGACTTGCAAGAACTGATGCTAAGTAAAGTGAGCAGAACCAGGAGAATATTGTACACATTAAAAGCAACACTGTATGATGATCAACTGTGATGGTTGCAGCCTCCTCTCAGCAGTTCAGTGATCAAGGACAATATTGAAAGATCTGCTATGGAAAATGCTAGTAATATCCAGGGAAAATACTGTAAACTTTGAATGCAGAGCAAAGTTTATTATGTTCAATTATCTAGAACTTTTATGATGTTTTTTCTTTCTTTATCATGGCTTTTTTCCCCTTCTAATTCTTCACAACATGACTATTACAGAAATATGTTAAATATGATAGTACATGTACAACCTCTATCAGATTGGTTGCCATGGGGAGGGTGATAAAAAACTGTGGAACTCAAGAGCTTGCAAAAAGAAGAATGTTAAAAATTATTGTTGCACATAATTGGAAAAAATAAAAAATACCTTTTTTACAAAATGGAATTTAACTGAGACTTAAAGGATAAAAGGTAATGTCTGAGGCAAAAACTAGAAGGAGGAGCATTCTAGGCTTGCGGGCATAGGCTGTAATAATACACAGAGTAAAAAGACAACAGGTCTTATAGAAGGTACAGCAAGAAGGCCAGTGTCACTAAATCATAAAATATATAGACAGGCTTTTGATATAGGAAAACTGGAAAGATAGGAAAAAGTCAATTTGTCAAAAGGCTTTAAAAACCAAAGGGATAAATGTTATATTTGCTCAAAGAGGTAAAACATCTGAAGAAAACTGAATGGGCTCAGAATTTACTTTAGGAAGACTTTATGAAACTTTGATGTCAAATGACTGGAGAAGAGAGAGACTTAGTATAGGGTAGTATAATAGGCATGAAGTAATAGGGACCTTCACCTGGGTGGCAGCAATGGTGGGTAAGTATACAGAGATGTTGTGAAGGTAGAATCCACATAACTTGGCAAAAGAATAAATATGGTAAATAAGAAAGGAAGTCAAGGTTAACACTTCTGTTTCAAACCTGGAAGACTGGAAGGATAGTGATAACCTCAAAAATAAGAGTAAAGTTCCAGAAAACAGAAGAGTATAAAGAGTAAAGCTTAACTAATCAGTTTTGGTCATGTTCATGTTTTTTCTATCAGAAAATTCTTGATTTACATTGTCCTAAGATATTTATACTGGTCCCAATATGCTATGTTCTGGAAGTAAAAAGAAAAGTAAAATAGTCAATAAAAATAAAGATGATGACTTCTTTCAGAATTGAAGGAGCCATCAAGCAGAAAATCTTAATTTCTATTTGATTTTCAGTAACAGAGGAGAGTAATTTTAAGATATGTAGAGGATATTCAGTTTGAAATGTCCAAGAAGCTACTGGAGATAGAAGACTAGAGGTTGGGAGAGAGAGGTTAAACAAACAGCTGACAGTAACCTGAATACAGATGATAACTGAAACCACAGGAGCTAATGAGATCACCAAGTGAAATGATATAACAAAGAAAAGGTCCAGGCCAGAGCTTTGGGATTCAACCTTCTGTAAGACAATTAAGCTGACTTGACATGGATGCAGATCCAGCAAGGGAAACTGAGAAGAACACCAGATAAATAAGAGAAAACATAGCAACACTGGCCCTGGAGTCAGGAGTACCTGAGTTCAAATCCAGCCTCAGACACTTAATAATTACCTAGCTGTGTGGCCTTGGGCAAGCCACTTTTAACTCCATTTGCCTTGCAAAAACCTAAAAAAAAAGGGGGGGTCACTTTGCTTCTGCAAATTGAGATGGGTGAAGGAGAAGATAGTGATAGAAGGCATCTGAGTAATGCTAAAAAGGAAGGAAGGGGAAAAGAGGGAACTCTTAATAAGTGGCCTCAATTTTAGGCAAGATTCTCAGAGAAGATGGTAGAACAACCATGTAAGGTCAGAGGAGAACTGAAAAAGTTTTAAAATGTTGCTGTCTGGGATAGTGAATCAATAAGTAAAGTGTAAAAGGAGGGGACGAATTAAGAGTATTTAACACAAAATGGAACTGGATCCAGTCTGCATGACTTCATCATTTTTTCCAGTTCTTCTCAACAGCAGATGGTGGGAGTAATCCCAAATTAGAGCTTGGCAGAGCCTGATTAGCAAGCAGCAAGGAGGGCAAGCACCTGAAGACTAAAGTATAGTGCAGCCAGTTCAGGGTTGATAGCCAGGGGGAAAAAATGATAGCCCAAGGGGAAATTCAGAAAAAAAGCAATTAGCAGAGGTGATAAAATACATAAGAAATCAATGTTGGGGCAGCTAGGTGGCACAATGGATAGAGCACTTGCCCTGGAGTCAGGAGTACCTGAGTTCAAATCCCGACTCAGACACTTAATAATTATCTAGCTGTATGGCCTTGGGCAAGCCACTTAACCCTATTTGCCAGGCAAAAAAAAAAACTAAAAAAACAAAACTAGAAATCAATGTTGAAAGGATATAGAAAGAAAGGCACACTTAATTATACATGGTTGGCACACTTTTGAGATGGTCTAACCCCTGTGAAAAGTAATTTGGAATTAGATTTTTTTTTAAATGTTCAGAGATTTACTGAAATACAGAAAGATTACTATATAAACTAAATTATTCATTATTACACATTTTGTTGTAATAAAAAACTAGAAATAAACTAAGTACCCATTAAAAGAAAAACAGCTAAAAAAACTGGTATACCATAAAAAATGATAAATTCAGAGAAACATGAGAAGATTTATATGAAGTGATAGTTAAATAAGCAACACCAGGAGGAAAATATATACGATTACAAGATAAATAAAAAGAACAAAACTAAATACAATATAATTATAATGACTATAATTAGGTCAACGGCAAAAATTGATAAAATACACTTCTCTCCATAGACGGGAGAAGTGGGGACAACAGGTCTGAAATGTTACACGTGACTAATGACAAGATCAGTGTGTTAATTTACTTTACTAAACTTTATTTTTCCTTTAAAAAAAAATCAGGAGGGGGCAGCTAGGTGGTGTAGTGGATGGAACACTGGCCTTGGAGTACCTGAGTTCAAATCCAGCCTCAGACACTTAATAATTACCTAGCTGTGTGGCCTTGGGCAAGCCACTTAACCCCACTGTCTTGCAAAAATGGGGGGGGGGGGGCGCACAAGCCAAGATGGCAACAGAAGACACTCTCCTAGGTGTTCTCTCCATAATATTTCAAAAATCTTAAAATTATGACTCTAAATCTTTGAGAGACAGAACCCACAGAAAGATCCAGAGAGGCAATCCTCCAGACCAAGGTAACCTGGAAAATAGTAGAAAAACTTCAGTCCAATGGATTAGAGTGGTGGCCCAGCCAGAGTGAAGAAATTTCATCCTCCCAGAAAGAGCCCCAGGGTACCTGGGATCCACAACAGAAGCAGTTTCCTGACCTGCACCCTGGGGAGCACCAAGCACAACTTGGAGGATCAGTGTGGGGACCTCTGCCAGAGCAAGCCCAAAACACAGGTTCTCGGGGCACTCAGTGGAGCAGCTGCGGCCCTGGCAGTCCAGATCCAGGAAATGGAAGCAGGCATGGAGATGGTAGGCAGGAGCCTCCAGGCAGCTAAGCCCTGACTGCTCAGCCCATCAAATGTAGGGGAGAGAGACTTCCAAGGTCTGTCCTCTGTACCTGGAACAGGACTCTGGGACTCTGACCACATTCAGATCCTGACTGCAGTTTAGGCCCCCATAGAACAAGAACCCCCCCATCTAAGCCCCATGGCAGAGGGATGCACTTGTGGTCACTCACAGGCAAGGAGAGCAATCAAAGCTTCACATACACTGACATCCTTGTGAGGGCGTATCCCAAAAATACTGAAAAGCTCAGGAAGCAACCCAAAACCAGGCATAGGCTGGAGACATGAGTAAACAGAAAAAAAAGAGGAACACCATTGAGAAATACTTTGTCTTTGATCCCAAGAAGGGATCAAAATACTCAATCTGAAGATGAGGAAGTACAAGCTCCTGCATCTAAAAACTGAGAAAAACAGAAGTTGAGCTCAGGTTATGACAGAGCTCAAAAAAGATTTTGAAAATCAAATAAGGGAGATAGAATGAAAATTAGGAAAAGAAATGACAGAGATGCAGGAAAAACATGAAAAAGCATTCAGCAGCTTAGTCAAGGAGATCCAAAAAAAAATGCTGAAGAAAATAACATGTTAAAAATCAGCATAGTGTCAAATGGACAAAACAGTTCAAAAAGTGACTGAGAAGAATGCTTTAAAAAGCAGAATTAGCCAGATGGAAAAGGAGATAAGAAAGCTCTCTGAGGAAAACAAATCCATCAGATGCAGAATGGAACTAAAGGAAGCTGATGACTTTACAAGAAGTCAAGACACAATACTTTAACACCAAAAGAATGAAAAATTAGAAGAAATGTGAAACGTCTCAATGAAAAAAAACTGATCTGGAAAACAAATTCAGGAAAGATAATTTAAAAATTATTGGGATACCTGAAAGTCATGATCAGGAAAAGTTTTGACCTCATTTTTTTTCTTTTTTTTAGGTTTTTGCAAAGCAAATGGGGTTAACTGGCTTGCCCAAGGCCACACAACTAGGTAGTTATTATTAACTATCTGAGGCCAGATTTGAACCCAGGTACTCCTGACTCCAAGGTTGGTGCTCTATCCATTAAGCCACCTAGCCACTCCTTGACCTCATTTCTAAAGAATTCCTACAGGAAAATTGTCCAGATATCCTAGAAGCTGATGGCAAAATAGAAATTGAGAGAATACACTGATCTTCCCCAGAAAGAGATTAAAAAAAAAACCCTCAGGAATATTATAACCAAGTTCCAGAACTTCCAAGTCAAAGAGAAACCATTATAAGCAGCCAGAAGGACACAGTTCAAATATTGTGGAGCTACAGTCAGGATCACACAGGACTTAGCAGCAACTACATTAAGGGCTGGTAGGGCTTGGAATATAACATTCTGGAAGCTGAAAGAGCTTGGAATGCAACTGAGAATCAACTACCCAGCAAAACTGAACATCCACTTCCAGGGGAAGAGATGAACTTCCAATGAACCAGGGGAATTTCAAATGTTCCTGTTGAAACAACCAGAGCTGAACAGAAAGTTTGACCTTCAAATATAGGACTCAGGTAATGCATAGAGAGTGGAGGAGAAGGGTAAAATACGAGGGACTTAATGATGAGGAACTGCATGTATTACTGCACAGAAAAATGATACTGATAATACTCATATGAAACCTCTCATTTAATAGAGCAGGTAGAAGGAGCTTTTATAGATGAAGCACAGGAGAGAGCTGAATTTGAAGTTATAATATATTGTAAAAATGGAGTCAATGGCTAAAAGGGAAATGTACTGGGAGTAAGAGAAAGGAGAGGTGGAATAAGCTAAGATATTTCATATAAAAGATTTTTTTTTATTTCAATGATATGAAGTGGGGAAGGCAAGGGGGAATGAGGGAAGGTTTGCTCTCATCAGTGGTAACTTGAAGAGGAAACAGCATATACACTCAATGGGGTATAATCTAGAATAAAAAGGAGAGAAGGGGGACAGGGGAAGGGGGGAGATGTGGATGATAGAGGAGAGGGTAGATCATAGGAGAGAATAGTCAGATATAACACATTTTCTTTTTTACTTCTTGCAAAGGGCTAGGATTGGGTGGCCTGTCCAGAACCACAGGGCCAGGTGGTTTCTGGGTCCCAGGGGTGGTATGTGGACTTGGGGCCTCTTGGCCCCAGGGCTGGTGATCAGTCTGCTGCGCCACTCAGCTACCCTTCAGCACATTTTAGAAGAGTGACAGAGTGAAAGGAGAGAGAAAATATAGTATATGGTAGTGGGGAGGTATGGATGGAGGGAGGTGCAATCAGCAATGGCAATGATGGAAAAATATGGAAGTAGATTTTGTGATAGACTTATTAAAAAGAAGGTGATCCACCCGAGACAGAGCTGGTAGTGTAGGAACACAGACTGAAGCACATTTTTTTTCTCTTTTACTTTATTTCTCATGAGGGTCTATATTGGGGGGGGGGGTATTATGTTTACTCTTAAACAAGAATATTTTAATGATGTATAAAAAAATCACTTGTACAAAAATTAAAAATAAAAACTTTTTTTAAAAGGAGAACTAAAGTAGGAAATATTCAGAAAAGAATAATTTAAAACAAAAATGATCAATAAACAAATAATCAACAAATGTCTTCATAGATTATTACATTTTAAAAGTAACTTCCAAACAGTAAAGCACTTCTTTTATTCTAACAAAAATATAGCTCCAAAAATCACTTTAAGAAATACATGGCCTTAACTCAAGCTCTATGTGGTTTTAAACATCTCTTACTCAACTAGGACGGGCTTCAGAATCATAGGACTTAAGCTTTCAAAGCTTTTTGAAGAGTCTTTCAGCTAGGCCTGGGAAGAGATTTTTTTTTTTAGTTCCATTGTAGTCAAGTGGGAAAGAAAAGAATTCTGAAGAGCATACACATCTGTGGCATCTCAATATGAATAGCAACAATGGACCCCTATAAGGATATTCTTTGGGATAGAGGGAGGTGGTAACCCTTTTTTGCCTGTTAAAATGATGGAGTCTAATAATGGTCATGAATATAATTAAGAACCATGAAGAAGGGGAATTATAAAATCAGTTTCCTTTAATTGTGTACATGTTAGTGAATAGAGAGGTTAAATAAATTCCATGAGACACTGGGAGGAAAGTCAAAGAAGAGACAAAAAAAGAAGAAAAGTTAGGGCATTTTTAAACAGTTTTCTTTGCCTAAACCCTTTCCTAAGGAGGAAACTGAGGCAGACAAATGTGATGAATTAATGTAACCAAATATCAAACAATGCATCTATGGCAGAGGAGAACTAGACTCTATCTCCACTAAATATTCCATCTCTATTAACTCAGGAATTGAGGCTGTCTAAAAGAGACAAAACTAGTAAAGGATTTTTAAATGGCTAAGGAGATGACTAAATTGATCCAACTTGTTTATCTCAAAGGGTCTTAGCAATTTAAAGTAAAGAGTTTAGTACTTACCACTTAAACTCATGCATTCCACTGGTCAGTTTCAGGAGTCTATAGTATTTTACTTCAATAAAAGAACACTCCTAGAAAGGAGGGAAAAAAGGCAAAAAGACCTTTGTCAACACACATCTCTTATTTTCATTCAATTTTTTCCAAGTTGCAAAACTAAAGCCAAATATTTTTCATAAAGGAAAAGATACCATCTTCTTTGTTAGGATCACAGAATTTGACAATTACATTGTAGCTTGAAATTCACTCATCCAACCTTCATCTGAAGCTTGAATTTATTCTTATATTCCTGAGTTGAAAACACTTCGGTGAGAGAAGACTCATCACAACACTGTCCCTTTTTAGGCTGCTTAAAATAAAATCAAAATCTATTTTTATGAACTATATTAGGTACTAAGAGGAATAAAAAAGTTTAAATTATTATACATATAAAGGAGCTCCTAATCAAATAAGACAAATAAAATATACATAGATTATGTCCTATTCTTGGTTCTTTCATCCTAGTCAAGTCCCTTTCCTTCCTTTCTAGGACATTGGTTCCTTTCTCTGTAAAACATCAGATCATTCCCATGAGGTTTCTCACTCAAATGTTCTAACTTCCATGACTAAAATAGTATATACTTTAACATGACATTGTTTTCTACAGATTATATATGTTGCAGTTTAGTGAACAAGAAGGTTGATGGGTGTGAGAATTGAATGCAGTCCCAAAGAGACATACCACTTTCTTTTGGACAGACTGTTGTTCATATCCCTGGAATGTACTCCCTCCTCAAATGAGATATTTGTACAAGTGTCTGAGATTAATGATAGCATTCATTGCAGAATAAGTAGATATAATTCACTTAATGGTCACTCACCAGTTACTGGTTTTTAAAAATTCTAACAAGGAATCTCTATGGGCATATCTTCCAAACAATTCAAAGTCTCTGTGTTTTTCTTTTTCTCTAGCTACATAATTTTATGCTAACAAAGGATCTCAGCAGAGGACCTTCCTTCATATTTGAGCAAGGAGACCTAAGTTCTTTCCCTGGAGCTCCCTTTGAATAGGAAAAAGCCAGATGAAGCTGAATAGTAAACATTCAAAACTTTTCACCGAGTACATAAATACTTTCTATTAAACAACAAATAGGCACTTGGGGAAAAAAAATACTGGGGCTGAGGGAGAGGTGTACTCCAAATGCAGTCAACAAAAGATGCAAGCAAAGACAAGAAATGACAAAGCAAGAATTAAGGATAGGGAATAGGCTAATAAGCTAAAAAAAAAGAATATATAAAGTATTAGATAAGGTTGGAAAGATAAAATTGATGTCATTCTGTAGAGGACTTTGAAAGCCAAAACCAGGAGTGTATATTTCATTCTACAAGCAATGAAGACCACTGAAAGTTTCTAAGTAGAGAACAAATGACTTGATTAAAGTAGTCCATTACTAAGATTGATTGGGCAGTGCTCTTAAGGACAAACTGGAGATAGACAGAAATTATAAGTGAGCTTGAATGGAAAAGACATGTGTGTGAGGTTTTCAAAGAAAAGGATTAATAATATCTGTTCACAGCTGGGGTGAGGAAAAAGAGAAAGAAGATGATAAATAACATTTATACAACATTAAGGTTTGTAAAGTCTCAAAACTCTTTGGAAATACTCACTACAGGTAATATTGTCCCCATTTTACAGATGAGACAGAGGGGAAAACAGTCTTGCCTAGTGTCACACGGCTACTAAATGTGAGAAATGAGATTTAAATCTAACTCTTCCTAATTCCAAGTCCAATACACTAAACACAATGAAAGAAAAAAAGAATTAAACATTACACTCAGGTTTCTGGGTGGTGACCATAAAGATGGTGAGGGTACCATGAAGAGGGAGCTCTAGGGAAGGAAAGTTTTTGTCCTTTGTTGGGTGTTTTTGTTTTGTTGTTGGGTTTGTTTATTAGGCAGAGAAGAAAGGCTTGTAGAGAGGGAAGAGTGATTTGACATGCTGATTTTGAGATGCTATACAGATATAACTACATCAGGCAGCAAAAAATGCAGTATGAAGGATCTGCTCTACCATCAGGGAAGGAGGGGCAGCTAGGTGGCGCAATGAATAGAGCACTGGCCCTGGAGTCAGGAGTACCTGAGTTCAAATCCAGCCTCCAATACTTAATAATTACCTAGCTGTGTAGCCTTGGGCAAGCCACTTAACCCCATTGCCTTGCAAAAAAAAAAAAAAAACCTAAAAAAACAAATAAAAAATAAAGTCAGGGAAGGAGATATTTCACAACCATGATCTAATCCAACAAGGTTCAAATATACTCTAAATTCCTAGTACCTTTATAATAAACATATACTTGTTCACAATTCAATGCCAGTATAACTAAGAACCAGACTTCTAGAAGATTTCTCTAAACACCTATAAGAGAAATCAGAATTGAAGCTTTTAGAAATATGCAAAAGAGAGGGAATTAATCATGTCCCATTCAAATGAAATTACTCTTTCCAAGACATAATGCTTACAGGTCAAGAAGAAATGGACAGGGACAAAACTGAAATATAAAAGCACATGAATTAAGTTTATTCTAAGCTGATCTAAGGATATTTGTAAATCTGCCTAACCATTTCTTGCCCCAAACAGCTGTTTCCAAAAGGAGCCACAGTATTTCAGGTTTCAACTAAAATGCCAAAGGCTGTAAAGCCATCCACCCACACTGGATAGATTCTATGCTGCTGATTCAAAGGATGTCACAAATTCTAAGCTAGAGCTTCTCTGCACAAACTGCTTTCACATGGCAACAAAATCATTCTAGTCACTGCACAACACAGCAATTCCATCCTTTAGTCAATGTTTATTAATTTGTCATTTTAATGTTAGATTAAAGCTCATATCTATATTTAAGGCCATTCTTCACTGATGCTTATTAGTTGCATTTTACAATACAAGAAAATATAGCTATAGATGAATATACTTTTCAAAATATATACATATAGGTAAATCAATAAAAACTCACTCTGTGTAAACAAAAATAGTTTATAATTTTATTGTCCCCTTTCACTTGATCCATTAATTCCCTTTAATATATTTTTGTAGTTCCGCGAGATTGTTTTCTTTTCCATTACTGACTGTTTTTTCACTTTCTTTTGTTTTGTTTTGTATTCTCCTAGAGCAGAGATCAGAAAACTCTAGACCCATGGTCTAGAAATTATTTTTACATTTTTAAAGGGTTCAAAAAAATCAAAAGAACATTTCTTGACATGTGACAATAATATGAAATTCAAGGATTAATGTCAATAAAGTTTTATTGGAACCAGTAATGCTCATAACTTAACATACAGTACACAGATGATTCAACAGGGGCAGTATGGCATTATCACTTCACCAGAAATCACTGTGATACCATTTTGCAACTTAATAGTGAATGCTACAAAATACATTACATGCCTATCATGTCAAAACAAGAAGTGAGGGGGAGAAATGTAAAGTCTTTGAGCTCAAGTCTGAGATTGAATCAATTACTTTTATCAAACACTCAGGAGCTTTGGAAATTAGCTGTTTAGGAGTCAGCTAGGTAGCGCAGTGGATAGAGCACCAGCCCTGGAGTCAAGAGTACCTGAGTTCAAATCTGGCCTCAGACACTTAATAATTACCTAGCTGTGTGGCTTTAGGCAAGTCACTTAACCCCATTGCCTTGTAAAAAAACTAAAAAAAAAGAAATTAGCTCTTTACTGAAGACTTGCTAAAGTTTCCTAATTAATTTAGTCTAAAATCACAAGGTAAAACAGAGCTTATACACAAAACTTATATAACAGTTAAGTCAATTAGATATTTGAATAAAAAGTAATGTCAAGCTGCCTTGATCAATTTCCATCTTGTTAATAGTGCAGTAGATTTTCTAAGGTCAAACTACAGTTCCAGGAGAATTTTTCTACCTCAATGGCAAAAGATTTCCATATTTCAAAATCCATTTGACAGTATAATTGAAGACCCTCCAACTAACATTAAATTGGAAGTGAATGATCTACAATGTAATGACATGATAAAAGGTAAGCTAAAGAGAGGAGTCTAAAAGAATTCTATAAATGTTGTTCAAAGGATTAATATGCTCAATTAAAATTCTATACACAGGAGACAACTAGGTAACCTGTGAATAGAGCATCAGCCTGGAAGTCAGGAGGACCTGAGTTCAAATCTGAACTCAGATACTTAATAATTACCCAGCTGTATGATCTTGGGCAAGTCATTTAAACACCCCCCCCCCACTGCCTTCCAAAAAAAAAAAGTCCCATGCTCTTGGACTGATTTGGTCAACATGAAAAGATATTTTCAAAGAAATTTGTAAAGTTTCAATATTGATCAGCACTTTTTAAAATATGAACATTTGCAATCTATTGTGATGATACTGAATACTAATTATAAAACCCAATTGAGGCAAATGTATAACCCCCCCCCAAAAAAATTCCCTTCTCATTAGACCAATGATGCAATAAATTGCACTTAAATATCATTGTATTTAATATTATATAATTGAATTCTGCCAAAAAAATCTGTGAAAATTTGTTTTCTTCCATTATAATAAGTAACTATATAATAGTCTCAATTTTAACTCTTGGACCACAAATTTAAACCATTTAATACTGTTATAGAGTTTACATTTTCTACTTCATCATTCCTATTTTTCACTTCCATTATGATAATTTTCACCACTGTTGTCATTCCCCTGCACAAGAATAGCATCTTCTAGTTCTCTCATTTAAATTTCTTCAATCTGAGACCTTCCAGCAGCATCTTCTCACTCCCACTTATCTCCCAATTATGACTGTAATGAGTCATTACTTCAATCAAGTTAATATGTTTATTCTTCCCATAGAAACATGAGATTACACATGGTCTCTGTCTGGAATTATTTATTCAATGCACTCCCATCAATTTCTGACCCACATACCTTCAAATTTTAGCTGAAACTTACCCTCTCTAGACAGCAATTTTCATAACTGATTTTGCACATGAACCTTACCAAAAGAACCTCAGCCCTCCATTTCAACTGAACTGCATCAGTGTTTGGAGAGAGGGAACAAACACAAACGTACTGTAACCCTTTTGAGGTCAGTTATCAATTCTTCTGAGAAATATACACACATGTACATACAAAAATATCTTTCAAATGTCCAAAGTTGCTGATTTCCTATTCTAATTGACATTACATGAGGAGCAAAACAGCCTAACACATGCCCACAAAACAGTTCATAGCAGATTCATATTACAAAGTATCATATTTCCTAAAAAGTTATATAAATAATATATGAATATATAAACATAATATATAAATTTTTACAAGCATAGTGCCTAACTTACAAACTATTTTCAAATCAAAAACTGTTTGGATCATTCATTCTATTTCAATTACAACAGTTCAGTAAATATTTATTGAGTATCTACTGTTGTTTGTCCTTTCTCTTCAATGACATTTGGGGCAATACCTTGATTCTCCTGTGAACTTGAATTAAGAAAGGCAGAGTTAAACAAAGTCGCCAGTTTCACTCTCTCTCTTTCAAAGTCATCAAAGTCCAGGGTCAGGTCAAAAGAGGCCTGGGGATGACCCAGGATGATCTTGGTGTCTTTGATGTCTGACCATGCCAAGCTCTGAACACTCCATGGCACCCACTTCAGTCTACCAAAAGGAGTTAAATGACAGGCTCATGACAATGAGATTACCACTTGCAGGAAAACACCATGCCACCATCATCAGTGCCTATGCTCCCACCATGATGAACCCTGATAAAGTCAAAGAAAAATTTTATGAAGAGCTGGAGAGTTTTATCATCAATGTACTAAAAGAGGGCAAGCTTATAATTCTGGGTGACTTTAATGCTAGAGTAGGCTCAGACAGCAACAGTAACAACAATGGTCACCTATTACTGAAGGCTTGTGTATCTCATGACCTCATCACAAACACTGTCTTCTGTTTACCTAAATTCAATAAAACTTCCTGGATGCATCCTGGTATTGGCATCTAACAGATTATGTAATTGTAAGAAGAGACAGACAGAATGTGAGAGTGACAAAGGCAATGTGTAGTACAGAGCGCTGGACTGATCACAGATTCATCCTCTCTTCACATTCAACTAAAGCAGCAGCCCAAAGGCAAAATGACTTCTAGAAGAATTAATGTCAAGAGTTTAGAATGTCTCTCTGGGAAAGTTTGTTGTTGACTTGAAGGAAAAACAGTTGGCAACAATGGAGCAGAAAAGGAGTGGGTAGTTTTCAGAGATCTGGTATACAGCACTACATTTGCTCATCTGGGCCTTGTAACACAACTACCAAGACTGGTTTGATGAAAGTGATGAGGAAATTCAGAAGCTGCTAAATGAAAAATGAGAACTCCATAGTGTTTACCAGCAGGTTAACTGATCCATTTCTAAGAAGGCAGCATTTAATTCCATCAAAAGTAAAGTCCAAGCAAAGTTTAGAGAGATACAGGACTCTTGACTCAGTAAGAAGACAGGTGAAATTCGATTTTATATAGACAGTAGCAAACCAAAGCTCTTTTATGATACCCTGAAGGCTATTTATGGGCCAAAGGCATATGGTGCACCTCAACTACTCAGTGCTAATGGAGCCACATTGATTAAGGATATAGACATGGTCCTAAAGAGATGGGCTGAACATTTTTATAGTATTTTTTTTAATTTATTAAGGCAATGGGGTTAACAGTAACTTGCCCAGGGTCACACAGCTAGGCAATTATTAAGTGTCTGAGGCCAGATTTAAACTCAGGTCCTCCTGACTCCAGGGCTGGTACTCTAGCCACTGCACCACCTAGCTGCCCCCTTTCCATAGTGTAGTTAACAGACCATCATCAACCAATGTAGAAGCCAATGGCTGCTACCACTGACCATTTACTTCAAGTTGAAGTCAATCAGTCCCTAGCTTAAGTTTCCCCTGAAGAAGAGGTTTTGAATGTCATTAGGCTCATTTCAAGTGGCAAAGCAGCTGATGATGATTCTATTTCAGCTGACATCTACAAGGTGGGGGAATCCAGTACTCTTCCAAAAACTGTCTGAAATTTTCCAGGCTATATAGTATGAAGAGGTTATCCCCAGAGAATTCACAAATGCCTCCACTATCCATCTCTATAAAGGTAAAGGGAATAGTTAGTAACAAACTATGACAACCACAAGGATAGTTCTCTTTTAGTCACTCCTGGTGAGATTCATGCCAGAGTCCTCAATAGGCTAATCCTTCACCTGAAAGATGGTCAACTACCTGAAAGCCAGTGTGACTTCAGAAAGGATCAAGGAACAGTCCATACGGTTTTTGTTGCCCAACATCTCCAGGAAAAATGCCAGGAACAGAGCAAAGGTCTGTATACAACATTTATATAGATCTGACCAAGGCCTTCGATACTGTCAGTCATGTAGGTATTTGGAAAATTATGTCAAAATGTGGTTGCCTGGAGAAGTTCATCTGTAATGTATATCAATTTCATGACAGCATGCAAGCCTGGGTTCTGGATAGTGGACAATGCTCTCGAGATTTCCCAGTCACCAATGGAGTAAAACAAGGATGTGTCCTTGCTCCCATGCTCATTAGCATGATGTTTTCAGCCATATTATCAAACACCTTCACTGAAGATGAAGATGGCATCAAAGTCATCTACCACACTGATGGCAAATTCTTGGCTACAAGCCAAGAACAAAGTGGAGGGAGGAGTACTGGTACATGATCTTCTGTTTACAGATGAATATGCACTCAATGCAGCCTCTGAAGCTGAGACACAATAATTTATGGATAGATTCTCTGCCACTTGTACTAATTTTGGACTAACAATTAACACCAAGAAAACCCAGGTTCTTCATCAGTCAGTACCACACCATCTATATGTAGAACCATTGATTACTACAAATGGAGAAGTTTAGAGTACTGTGGACAAGTTCATTTACATTGGTAGTGTCCTTTCCAAGGAGGTACACATTGACACTGAGGGTGACACTTAATTGCAGATTCAGCTTAGTAGTTCAGAGACTCCAAAGGAAAGTGTAGAAGAGAAGAGGTATTAGACTGACTACCAAACTGAAGGTCTACAGAGCCATTTTGCTGATTTCATTGCTATATGCCTGTGAAACCCAGACAGTCTACTAAGCTCCATATCAGGAAACCGAATTGCTTCCATTTAAATTGTCTTAGGAAGATTCTGAAGATCACCTGGCAGGAGAAGATACCAGACACTGAGGTCCTTTCTTGAGCTAAACTGCCCAGCATTACAGCATTACTACAGAGAGTGTAACTATGATGGGCGGGGCACATTGTTAGAATGCCAGATGTACACTTGCAAAAAAACTATTTTATAGGGAACTCACACAGGGCACGTGCTCACAAAGGAGTCAGAAGAAGTGATGCAGAGACACCCTGAGGGTCTCTTTGAAGAACTTTAGAAGTGATTGTACAGCATGGGAGACACTGGCATACCCAGCATGGTATGCCCTCATCAGTGAGAGTGCTAAACTCTATGAGGAAAGCAGAATTGAAGCAGTTCAAAGGAAATGTGGCATATGTAAGTTTAGAGTACCTGCCCCAGATGTTCACATGGACTATTTGTGCCTGACCTGTGGAAGAGCATTTCAAGCTCCTATTGGTCTGATCAGTCACAGTCAAACACACTGTAATTTGTCCCAAACATAGTGATGTCATTGTGGTCTTTTTCAATAACAAAGGACAAGAACCAACCAATTCCCCAGTAAATATTGGTAGCCTTCTTGTCTTTGTACACAGGAAATCTGATTTTCCTCCTAGGTTTATTCTTATGCTTTCTGACAATGAAATCCTGGGGACCAGTTAAGTGGAGCAGTGGAAAGAGCACTGGCTCTGGAGTCAGAAGGGCCTGAGTTCAAATCCAATCTCATACATTTATTACTTAGTTGTGATACCTTGGGTAAGTCATTTAACCCCATTTTCTTGTGAAAAAATTTTTAAATGATCTTGGATAAAATCACTCCACCTAATAAATAATCTTTAAGTTTTCTTCTAGCTAAAACATTTTAGAAGACTAGGTCTAGCACAACTCTCAGGCTCTTGTTTGTAAGGTTCATAAATTAAGGGTGGAAGCAGAGTTTAACAAGGCAACTGGGTTTTCAATCATTCCTTAAATTAAATTAAATTAGCTCCCAAGTCTTGTGGACATACCCTCTAAACAGCTATTTAATCTGTTTCCCCCCCCCCCACTTCAATGTCTATTCACTAATTTCTGCTCAATCACCTCTCCCGAAAAGTCACTCACTTTCTCTCACTTTCTCTTTCTCTCTCTCTCTCTCTCTCTCTCTCTCTCTCTCTCTCTCTCTCTCTCTCTCTCTCCCTCCCTCCCTCCCTCCCTCCCTCTCTCTGTCTCACATACACACACAGCAACCAAAATAATCTTTCCAAAGAAAGTATTTGACTATGCTAGTCCCCTAGCAACAATCTTCAATAACTAGATATTGCCTCTAAAATAAAACACAAGTTCCTCAACCTGGCACCTAAAACATTAGTTCTCTGACTTCAGGATATGCTCATTTTATGCCCGACAAACACCCTCCCCCCCCCCATTATGTTTCCTTCGGACATGAGGAGCCTTTGTCTCCTCTAAGGATCAGTTAGTAGAGAGAACAAGTGTAGCAGACACAATATAGAAAGCAAGAAAAAATGAGAATTGAGAAAAGATTATGTAATTAGGCAATTAAGAGATCACTGATAAAACTTTGGAAAGGAATAGTGTATTTTTGAATGATGATGCCAGATTCAAAGGGACTAAAGAATAAAAAGTGTGAATAGAGAAAGTAGAAGCAAGTGTACATAATCTTTCCTAAGAAGCTAGCTGTAAAAAGGTGAAAAGTGCTAAGATAACAAGATGAGGTCTAGTAGCACTGTTGTTTTTTTAAAGAATGGGGGCTAGGTGGTGCAGTAGATAAAGCACCAGCCTTGGAGTCAGGAGTAGCTGGGTTCAAACACGGTCTCAAACACTTAATAATTACCTAGCTGTGTGGCCTTGGGCAAGCCACTTAACCCCATTTGCCTTGCAAAAAAAAAAACCCCTAAAAAAATAATAATAATAAAATAAAGAATGGGAGAGATCTAATATATTTAGGCAATGGGGAATGAGTGGATAGATAGGGAAAGACAAAATTAATTGGGAAATGACAATAGAACAAATTGTTGGAAAAGATGATGAAATCAATGACAGAAGAAGCAAGGCTGACCCTGGAGGAGGAGTCTGTAAAAGAAGAATGGGAAAAGTATGGGGAATGCTGTCAATGAAGTATAAAATGAGAGTACTGGAGAAGCAGGAACTCAAAGTAAATGAGTTATCTTTTCTTTGGAAAGTGTAAGGCAAGGTCCTCTGCTAAGAAGGTGGGGAGGGTAAGATGGGAGGGAAAAAAGTACTCCAGAAAGAAAAAATGAGGACTACTCTGCAAAAAAAAAGACCCAACAACAACAAAAACCAAGCAGTGAAATCCCAGGTAAGATTAAAGAACATAAATTACTGTTGGGACACAGGCAACAAGGTTGTTGACTTCCTCAAACATCTTTCAGTTCACAGAGCTGATTAGTGACAAAGATGATTCTAAAAGTCAGCTTTCAAAAATTTAGAAGTTTTTTCCTATTATGGACAGCTATGTGAACTCTGAAGGAATAGTCCTGGTACACCAAATCTAAGGTTTTTTTTTCCTTCTATTTTGAACATCCTCTCTGGACAGTCTTGTCTATTAAGAGTTCCAAATCTGTTCTCTTCTAACAACTCATTTTAGCTGTTTGGAGTTATTTCCCAACACCAAATAGTCCTAATAGAAGTCTTCTTTTGATCTGAGGTTCAGAAATAAGCTATGAGGTAGAATGGAACATACTTTTTTTGGAGGGAGCTTCTGACTTTTCTTCAGGTAACTCCTCTTTTAGATAAAAGTATTAATGGGACTAATGAGAATTTGGAATTTTTTTTAGAATTCAAGGGCCCACCCTCCCTTCATCCAATGTTCATCCACTACACCAAATTGTTTCTTCTTTTGTAGAATTGTTTATATATAAACTCTGTGAAAATAAGGCTCTATGTTTGTACATTAAAACAAATTTATATAAAACCACATAAAAATGTTCCATTCCCCTATATTCTTTGTTATCAGCAAATAACATGAGCATATATAGTTCCAAGAGGTCAAGTCAACAAACATTTTTAAGTGTCTTTTATTTAAGAGGCACAGAAGATACAAAGAAAAGTAACAGACAAATCCTGCTTTTAAGAGGCTTACAGTCTAATAGGGAAGCCATCCTGCAAATAACTTTGTGCAAACAATATAAACAGGAGATAATCAGAGAGGGAAAAGATTATCATTAAGGGGATCAGAAAAGCTTTTTATAGAAGGCAGAATTCTATCTTGAACTTTAAAGAAGTCAAGAAGTGGAGAAGAGTTTGAGTCAGCATTCCAGGCATGGGAGTCAAGCAATGAAAAGACTTTGTCAAGAAATGGATCATCCTATGCAAGAGAAATGAAAACATGAGACCAAAATACTAAAAATCAGGAGTAAGAAATGGAAAGCATCTAAAATCATTAAGTCCAACTCATCACTTTAAAAAATGAGACAATAAAGATGACTTGCCCAAGGATATATGCATTGTAGCATCTTAGTAATCAAAGCAAGATAATCTGATTATAAATCCAATAAGTATAATAAAATATTCAATTTCTCTTTCAACATTTAAATATTTATTCCTGGGGCAACTAGGTTGCAGTGGATAGATCAACCTCCCTGGAGTAAGGAGTACCTGAGTTCAAATCCAGACTCGGACACTTAATAATTACCTAGCTGTGTGGCCTTGGGCAAACCACTTAACCCCACTGCCTTGCAAAAAAAACTAAATAAATATTTATTCCTGTCAAAAGTATGAAGAGAAAATTAGATCTTGTATACAAGGGGTCAATTTTTCCAAACCATATTCAAGTCATAATTTCATAAGAAAATTTAATAAAATGCAGATTTTCTAACATTTTGAATTGAAATGCTAGTTACTGCTTTTGTTAATATTAGAGTAGAACATAATGTTAAGAAGGTCTTACCATGTTGAACAGGTTTCAGTTATGATCCAGCTCAAAGATCAAGTCTACTTTCCAAAGACAAAGCCTAGCTAAGTATAGTGTCTTTATTTCATCAGCAAAAGAGAGGTGATAGTAATTAATTTTTTGACAAAAGTAAAAGAAGAACAAATTCAAAATGAGCCTCCATTTGCTGTAGCCCCTTCTTCTGCAAGAAGGTGCAGTATGGCAGCAGAGAAGAGGGGAGAGGGTGCTAAGAATTAGTTTTTTAAGCCATCTATAAAAAAGCTTAGTAATCTAAAAGTTTGATCCATGTTCAAAGACCCATTGAAGTGATATATAGTACTTGAAAAAATAAATTTCAACATAACCTATTCTCCCTCTTTACTACTTCACTTGATCACTTCAGTTTGCAAGAATTTAATTACCCTTTCCATTTTATGATTCACAAATCTACCTGTCAGGCCCAATTCTCTACACTGACCTCCAAAGCCTTTCAGTCATAACAAACTAGAGGACCATTAAAATATCTAAAAGTCAATTATGTACAAAATTGAATTCATGATCTCTCCTCTTTCAAATTTCCCTATTATTTTTGAGGGCACCACAAATTTTCCTGTCCCTCAGACACAAAAATTCAATTCCAGACTATTTCTCACCACCCCAAAACACATACATACACATACACAACACACAACACACTCTCTCTCTCAATCTCTATCACTCACTTTGATGTCAACGCCTATTTCACTTTTGCAACATCTCCCATATGCTCCTTTCTCTCACCTGATATTGTCACCACCTTGGTACAGTCCTCAACCCCATCCCTTCATGCTTGGACTACTGAAATAAGCTACCACAAGTTCCTCCACACTTCAGTCCATCTTCCACTCAGCTGTCAAACTGATTTCCCTATAGGGAAGAATGACCATATCATTCCCCACCTCAGAATCCAAGGATTCTCTACTTTGTTTTCAATTTTTGGCTTCCATCAAAAAAAAATGCTATTGTGAACATATGGTATATGTGGGTGCTTCCTTTTTGTCACTCACCTCCCTATGGTATATGCCATTGGAAATCGGGTCAAGGGAATATAGACATCATAACAATTCTCTTCATTTAATTCAATATTGTGAGAATACATTTCTAAACTTCTATATAAAATGTACTGCTATGAAAGGGTTGATCACAAAACCTAATAGTGATAAAATGTAGTCAAGGGGTTTGTGGGTAACAACAGCATACCTCACTCCCAAACTCTCTTCCTAATAAATAAGACCAACAACAGGTGCCATGAAAAAGGCACTTACCCACTTCCACTCCAGCAGTAAATCACCTAGTAACTATTACAAGCACCTCTCAAAAGTTGGGAAGGGTGGGTTCTATGCTCTAGGGCAGTAACCAAAGAATAAGAGTCCACTTCCCTGTTTTGTTTTGGAAAACCAGAGTGAGTGGCACACAATGAGGAGACACAGAAGAGTCTGAGAAAGCAGGTTTCATTATATCATCTTTATCTTCAAAACTACCCCTCTTCCAAAATTCTCAGGAATACCACCATTCTTAACCATTCAAATTCAAAATCTTACTATCATCTTCTTCACTCTCCCTTATAAACATATCCAATTCATTGCCACAATTTCCACATATATTCTATTCTTTTTATTCATACAGAGACAACCTCAAGTTTAAGCCCATATCACTTCTAATTCAGAATATTGAATTGGCTTCCTAAGTAGTAACCTTATGTCAAGTCTCTTCAAAGTCCAATACATACTCAATATAGCTGCTAAAGCAATATTCCTAAAGTGCATGTCTGACCAACCCCTATTCAATAAAATCCAATAACTTATCATGACTATTCACTGTCATGTTTTTTCATAAATTTTATGGGGTTTTTTATATTTCGAGCATTTACAAATAATTACCATTTCATTAAGATTCTCTTGTATCAAAATCAGTTAAGCAAAATTAGTAATGAGTGACTTCATCTGAAATTGCACGCAACATTCCACATCTATAACAACCACACTTCTAATTTTATTTAATAAAAAAACTATTTTCACTCCCTCTCTCTCCTCATCTCATTGGGAAAAACAAATTTTAAAAAACAATTCCTTGTAATCAAAACACAAAATCAAGCAAAACAAATTCACATATGGGCTGTTTAATACGTATGTTCCATTCAACATACTAAATTACCTTTTTCTAATGGATATTTTGTTACACTATCAGTCCTCTGCAATTATGAATGGGTATAATACTGATCATAAGTCTTATCACTTTCAAAGATATTTGTAGTTACAATATTGTAGTTACTGTATGAATTATTATCCTTGTTAAACTCACTTTATTTTGTAGCAATTTCTAAAAGTCTTCAAAATTTTCAAAGTATTGATGGTATATCCCAAGTCAAAACTTAACTCAGCCTCAAATTCAAAAGGTTTTTCAATGACCTTCCAACATTTATCATTTTCCTTTTATATCATTTTTACAACTCTGATATATAACCCATAAATAAGTAAATTTACATAGACTAGAGGGATTTGATCAATTTTTCTTTTTACTGATACAGTGTAGAAATAGATTATTTCTGTATGGGAATTCAGGCACATCTAACAAATGAAAACTAAAATTAAAATGTTTTTTATATTTGTTATGATTTAACTGTAAAAAGTGAAATTAGAGATAATATAGTATATGATCCAAGTCAAACATGATCCAAAAGCCCTTTTAATTCCCTGAATGGCTTTCATAAGTTCAATAATTCCTAGTAATTTCATAATTATATTAAGACATTATTTACCTTTAAAATATTCTTCCCTTTTCCAATTACATATCTGTGTGAGGCTGCATAGTCATATATTCAATCAAGATAATAAATCACAATAGACTAAGAAATAACTATGAGAATCTAATTGTTTTTTGAGCAAGACATTAGATTTTCAAAAATATTTAAAATAATGGCACTCTTCATTTTTTGTTTTGAAAAATATTCTCATTAAAATATTCATGTGAATAAAAATATTATTAAAATAAAATTTTACATTTCTAATAGGATAAATTATCAATAGCTATAAACTACATAAACAAGAGGTCTTTGGGGTCCTTAAAAATTTTTAAGAGTATAAAAGGATATTGAAATCAAAAATGTGAATCAAAAAAAGCTAAAACCCAAGGAAGTTAAATGACTTGCACCAATCCACAATTTATTCAGAATCATAAATGAAATTCAAATTCAAGGCCTCTAACTTTAAATGACCTCATTTTTCTACAGCATACTATACTCCAAGATTTAGTAGCCATTCCTTTGGTTGGAAGATCAATTGGAAACTTAATACGTGATGTCAAGAATACATTCAATTTTCAAAACGTCTGGAACTGATCTGAAAATTACTAAGCAACAAGCGTTCACAACAGGCTATACCTATATGGCCTAAGAATTTTTCTGCTTTTTAGCAGGATATCTGATTGGAGAGTTATTTTTGTCTCCATAGCAGACCTTCCATATCAATCCAAATCAGAATACAGCTAGTTATAGGTGAGCTGGATATGACTTTCTAAAAAAAGAAATGAATTGAAAATTTATCCCTGTGACTGATACAAATTCCTACACTCTAGAGGGGCTTGTCCTAGAGCAAAATTCTCAAGTTTTAGACACAAGTGCCTCAAGACAAGGCAATTCAATGCATCTCTCTCTCTCTCTCTCTCTCTCTCTCTCTCTCTCTCTCTCTCTCTCTCACACACACACACACACACACACACACACACAATCTACTTAACATAAAAAAAGGTTTTGAGCACTGCATACTTAATAAGTGAAAGGCACTCTGAGTAATTTAAAAATGAAATAACTTACAATTACTCAGTATATATATATATATATATATATATATATATATATATATATATATGTACAGATATACACACACTCATATAGTTTGAAGGAAACTAAGTGGTGCTGAGGATAGGGCACTGGGCTTTCAATAAGGAGGACACATCTCAATGAGCCTTGAGCCACTTACCAGCTGTTTGACCTAAACAAATCTTTTAACCCAGTTCACCTCAATTCCTCAACTGTAAAATGAGCTGGAGAAAGAAATGGCAACTACTCCAGTACCTTTGCTTTTGCTTGAAGACTAAGAATAAGAACTACTTTGTAACTTTTGAAACCTCTCTTCCCACATTACTCTCCCACATGCCTCTCCCATGTAAACTAGCTTTTGATGGATGCAAGAATTGAGCTTACAAGCATCAGAAAATCACCAAGGAAGATAGCTTTGAGGAAAACGAACTCTGTTAATTGAGAAAGACTATGATCTTTTTTAAAACCATGTAGGGTTACCCAAGACAGACAGATTATAGTGGAGAGTTTGGACAAAAGATGATCCATTGGAGAAAGAATTAGCAAACCACTCCATTATCTCTACCAAGAAAACCCTATGCACATTACTAAAATAATAAAAGAGATGACATCAGAAGATTAGACCCTCAGGTCTGCTGATGTACAAAAGGATTACTGGGAAAGACTGGAGGACAACTACAGGTAGCTATGGTTCTATTGAAGTGACTGGGTCAAAGCTCAAAGGAAGCTCAGTCATGGAGGTGTGTGACAAAAAGGAAGACCAAATGCTGTAAAGATTCATTTTGCATATGAACCTGGCATGAAAGACTTATGAGGTAAATTGGATGTGATAAACTAGGAAATGAAAAGATTCAACATTGACATCCTAGGTATCAGTGGACTTGAATGGACAGTATCATTACATATACTAATTTGTAGAAGAATTCTTTGGGAGAAATGAAATAGCCCTCACAATAAAAAGATGAGAAAAGTAGGATTTCGGTTTTATTTCAAAAATAAGAGAACACTAGCTATTCAAATATAAATCAAACCATTCACCACATTAATAAAAATATAAGCTACAATCAATGATGTACAGAAGCTTAAGTTGATCAGTTCTATGAAGACTTACAACATCTTCTGGAAACAACACCAACACATTCACCATAGGGGATCAGAAGGCTAAAGTAGGAAAACAAAGGATAACTGGAATAACAAGGAAGTTGGGCCTTACAGTACAAAATGAATCACGGCAGTGAATATTAACAATTTTGTCAAAACAACTCACTGGTCATAACAAACATTTTTTTTCAACAATCCAAAAAGGAACCAGGCAATCAAAAAAAGAAATCAGATTTGACTATATGCTTTGCAGCCAAAAGTGGAGACAATTTATGCAGTCAGTTAGAACAAGACCTGAAGATGATTGTGGATCAAATCAGGAGTTTCTTACTACAAAACTCAAATTTAAGAAAGTAAGGAGAACTATCAGTCCATTTAGGTATGACCTAAACAACATCCCTTAAGAAGTGATGAGTATGCACCCAGTGGGACAGCACCCAAATTCTTAGAGGAGAAAATGAAAGAACTACAGGAAGACATAGACAGCAAAACTCTACTAGTGGGAGACATCAACCTCCCACTCTCAGATCTAGATAAATCGAATCATAAAATAAATAAGAAGTTAAGGAGGTAAATAGATTGTTAGAAAAAATAGATATGGTAGACTTATGGAGGAAACTGAACAGGGATAGAAAGGAATATACCTTTTTCTCTGCAGTACATGGAACTTATACAAAAATTGACCATGTACTAGGACATAAAAACCTAATGATCAATGGCAGAAATACTGAATACATCTTTCTCAGATCACAATGAAATAAAAGTCATATGCAATACTGGGCCAAGGAGATATAGACCCAGAACAAATTGGAAACTGAATAACCTCATTTTAAAAAATGAGTGAACCAAAAAACAAATTATAGAAAGAATTAACCATTTTATCCTAGATAATGATAATAATGAAACAACATACCAAAACCTATGGGATTCATTCAAAGCAACTCTCAGGGGATATATTATAGCTCTAAATGCTTACATGAATAAGTTGGAGAAAGAGAAAAATCAATGAACTAAACATGCAACTAAAAAAATTAGAGAAAGAACAAATCAAAAATCCCCAATTAAATATAAATTAGAAATTCTAAAATTTAAAGGAAAAATTAATAAAATCAAAAGCAAAAAACTATTGAATTAATAAATAAAACCAAAAGTTGGCATTATAGAAAAACCAATAAAATTGATAAACCTCTGGTCAATTTGATAAAAAAAAGAAAGAAGAAAACCAAATTGCTAGTAACATAAATGAAAAAGGTGAACTCACCACCAATGAGGAGGAAATTAAAGTAATAATTCGAAATTATTTTGCCCACCTCTATGCCAATAAACTTGATAATCTAAATGAAATGGATGAATATTTACAAAAATGTAAGTTGCCCAGGTTAAATGAAGGAGAGATTAAATACCTAAAGAACCCTATCTCAGAAAAAGAAATTCAACAAGCCATCATTGAACTCCCTAAAAAAAAAATCTCCAGGGCCTGATGGATTCACAAGTGAATTCTACCAAACATTTAAGGAAGAATTGGTTCCAATTCTATATAAACTCTTTGGAAAAATAGGAAAAGATGGAACTCTGCCTAACTCTTTCTATGAAACCAATATGGTGCTGTTACCTAAACCAGGAAGAGTTAAAACAGAGGAAGAAAATTATAGACCTATTTCCCTGATGAATAAAGATGCAAAAATCTTAAATAAAATCTTAGCAAAACAATTACAGCAAGTTATCACTAGGATAATACATTATGATCAAGTAGGATTTATTCCAGGAATGAAGGGTTGGTTCAATATTAGGAAAACTGTTAGTATACTCAATTATATCAACAACAAATCTATCAGAAATCATATGATCATATCAATAAATGCTGAAAAAGCTTTTGACAAAATACAGCATCCATTCCTAATAAAAACACTAGAGAGTGTAGGAATGAATGGAGTGTTCCTTAAAATAATTAGCAGTATCTATCTGAAACAATCAACAAGCATTATACTCAATGGGGAGAGGCTAGAGGCATTCCCAATAAGATCAAGGGTGAAACAAGGGTGCCCATTATCACCACTACTACTATTCAATATTGTATTAGAAATGTTAGCATCAGCAATTAGAAAAGAAAAAGAAATTGAAGGAATTGGAATTGGGAAGGAAGAGACAAAACTCTCACTCTTTGCAGATGACATGATGGTCTACCTAGAGAATCCCAAGAAATCATCCAAAAAACTATTGGAAACAATTAGCAATTTTAGCAAAGTTGCAGGTTATAAAATAAACCCTCATAAATCCTCAACTTTTCTATATATGTCTAGCAAGATACAGCAGGAAGAGCTAGAAAGAGAAATCCCATTCAAAGTAACCTCAGACAATATGAAATACTTGGGAGTCTATTTGCCAAGACAGACTCAGAATCTTTTTGAAAACAATTATAAAAACACTCCTCACACAAATTAAATCAGATTTAAATAACTGGGCAAATATCAACTGTCATGGATAGGTAGAGCTAATATAATAAAAATGACAATTCTACCAAAACTAAACTATCTGTTTAGTGCCCTACCAATCAAAATTCCCAAAAATTACTTTAATGAGTTAGAAAAAATTGTAAGTAAATTCATATGGAGAAATAAAAAGTCAAGAATTGCCAGGAGCTTAATGAAAAAAAGTGCAAAAGAAGGTGGCTTAGCCCTACCTGATCTAAAATTATATTATAAAGCATCAGTCATCAAAACTGTTTAGTATTGGCTAAGAAATAGAGTGGTGGACCAGTGGAATAGACTAGGTGTAAAAGCAGGAGATGATTATAGTAATCTGCTGTACAATAAACCCCAAAAGTCCAGCCACTGGAATAAAAACTCCCTCTTTGATGATAAAAACTGCTGGGATAATTGGAAGTTAGCATGGAAGAAACTTAGATTAGACCAACACCTCACACCCTTTACCAAGATAAGATCCAAATGGTTACAGGACTTAGACATAAAAAACAATACTATAAGCAAATTAGAAGATCAAGGACTAGTTTACCTGTCAGATCTATGGAAAGGGGAGCTGTTTATGACTAAGGAAGAGTTGGAGAACATCACCAAAAACCAATTAGATGTTTTCGATTACATTAAATTAAAAAGCTTTTGCACAGATAAAACCACTGTAACCAAGATCAAAAGAAATGTAGCAAATTGGGAATCAATCTTTACAACTAATGATTCTGACAAAGGACTCATTTCTAAAATATACAAAGAACTGAGTCATATTTTTAAAACAAAAAGCCATTCCCCAATTGACAAATGGTCAAAGGATATGCAAAGGCAATTTACAGATGAGGAGATCAAAGCAATTCATAGCCATATGAAAAAAATGCTCTAAATCATTAATTATTAGAGAAATGCAAATTAAAGCTTCTCTGAGGTAGCACCTCATACATACCTCTCAGATTTGCCAATATGACCAGAAAGGATAATGATCATTGTTGGAAGGGATGTGGGAAATCTGGGACACTATTACACTGTTGGTGGAGCTGTGAACTCATCCAACCCTTCTAGAGAGCTATTTGGAACTATGCCCAAAGGGCAACAAAAATGAGCATACCCTTTGACCCAGCAATACCACTACTTGGTTTATATCCTGAAGAGATGAAGAAAAAGGGTAAAAACATTACTTGTACAAAAATATTCATAGCAGCCCTGTTTGTGGTGGCAAAGAACTGGAAATCAAGTTAATGTCCTTCAATTGGGGAATGGCTTAGCAAACTGTGGTATATGTATGTCATGGAATACTACTGTTCTATTAGAAACCAGGAGGGACGGGATTTCAGGGAAGCCTGGAGGGATTTGCATGAACTGATGCTGAGTGAGATGAGCAGAACCAGAAAAACACCATACACCCTAACAGCAACATGGGAGTGATGATCAACCTTGATGGACTCACTCATTCCATCAGAGCAATAATTGGGAGCAATTTTGGGCTGTCTGCAAAGGAGTGTGCCATCTGTATCCAGTTAAGGAGCTGTGGAGTTTAAACAAAGTTCAAGGACTATTCCCTTTAATTTAGAAAAAAACAGATATCTTATTGTCTGATCTTGATAACTCTTAGAATTCTTGTCTCTTCTCTAAGGATATGATTTCTCTCTCATCACACCCAATTTGGATCAAGGTACAACATGGAAACAAGGTAAAGACTGACAGATTGCTTTCCGTGGGGGGATCGGGGGAGGGAAGTAAGATTGGGGGGAAAATTGTAAAACTCAAATAATATCTTAAATAAAAATTAATTTAAAAAAAGGAAAAAAAGTGATGAGTAGGGGCAGCTAGGTGGCGCAGTGGATAAAGCACTGTCCCTGGAGTCAGGAGTACCTGGGTTCAAATCCAGTCTCAGACACTTAATAATTACCTAGCTGTGTGGCCTTGGGCAAGCCACTTAACCCCATTTGCCTTGCAAAAACCTAAAAAAAAAGTGATGAGTAGATTTAAGTTATTAGATCTAGTAGAGTATCTGAAGAACTATGGACAGAAATAAGACACTTTATAGGAGGCAGAAATAAACTTAAACAAAAAGAGCAAAAAAACACGGGCTGCCCTATAAAGCTTTATAAATAACTGAGGAAAAAAAGGAAAGCAAAAGAGAAATCAGAAAGGGAAAGATATAACCAACTGAATGAAAAATTCCAATAACAAGGAGGAATAAGAATTTCTTCAATGAGCAATGCAAGTTAAAGAAAACAACAGAATAAGACAAAAAGGAATCTCTTCAAGAAAAGTGAAGATATCTTCATAAAAATTCACAAAAGATTCATGAAAAAATGGGCATAAAAAAGACAAAAATGGTAGGGCTTAACAGAAGCAGAAGAGGTTAAGAAGAGGCATCAAGAAAAAAAACAAAAGAACTATACAAGAAAGAGCTTAGGTTAAGAAGAGGCATCAAGAAAAAAACCAAAAGAACTATACAAGAAAGAGCTTAACATGAAAGATAACCACAATAGTGTTGGTTATTGATCTAGAACCAGGCATCCTAGAAAATTAAGTCAAGCAGGCCTTAGGAAGTATTGGCGAACAATGAGGTTAGTGAAGATGATGGAATTCCATCCATTCCAATTGAGTTATTTAAAATCCTAAAAGATGATGCTGTTAAAGTGCTGTATTCACCTTGCTTGAACCATTATGCTCCTTTTCACATGCCAGCAAGGTTATGCTTAATTTTCTGCAAACTAGACTTCAGCAATTTATGAATGGAAAATTAACAGAAAGGCAAGCTGGTTTTCAAAGAGGTGGAGGAACGAAAGACCAAATTGCCAACTTTTGCTGGATTCCAAAGAAAGCAAGAGTTCCAGAAAAACATCTATAGTTTCACTGTCTACACTATAGCCTTTGACTATGGAACACCAAAAAAATGTAGCAAGTTCTCAAACAATTGGGAGTAGGGAAATCACCTTACTTCTTTCCTAAGGAACTTATAAAGCAGGACTAGAATACTCCATTAGAACCAAACATGGAACTGATTTGAAAAGGAGTACAACATGATTACATATTCCCCTTACTTAACTTGCATGTAGAGTATATTATGTGAAACTCTAGGCTGGATGAAGCAAAAGCAGAAATTAAGGTTGTGAGGAAAAATATCAACAATTTCAGATATGTAGCCAATACCACTTTGATGACAGAAAGTGAAGAATTAAGAAGTCTCTTGATGAGGGTAAAGGAAGAGAACATACTGCCTTGAAGCTTAACATCAAAAAAACCAAGATCTTAGCAACCCTGTCCCATCACTTCCTGATAACCTAGAGGAAGAAGAAATGAAAGCAATGTCAGATTTTATATTCCTAGACTCAAAGATCACTGAAGACTGTGACTGCACTGATGAAACTAAAAATCAATTGCTCTTTGGAAGGAAAACTGTGACAAATCTGGACAATATATTAAAAAGCAGAGACAGTAAACCTTGCCAACAAAAGTCTATACAGTCAAACTATGATTTTTCCAGGAGCAATGTATGAAAGCTGGGTTATAAAAAAAAAAAAAAAAAAAAGCTGAGCACCACAGAAACTGACACTTTCAAATTGTGGTTCTGGAGAAGACTTTTGAGAGTTCCCTGGATAGCAAGGAAGTCAAATTAGTCAATATTTAAAGAAATTCATTCAGGCTATTCACTGGAAGGCCAAATACCAAAACTGAAACTTAAATGTTTTGGCCACATCATGAGAAGACGGGGCTCATTAGAAAAGACTGATACTGGAAAAGACTGAAGGCAAAACGAAAAAGGAAGCACAGAGGATTAGATGGCTGAAAAGTATCACAGAAACAACAAATATGAACTTGAACAGACTTCAAGAGATAGTGAAGGATAGGAGGGTCTGACACTATAATCCATGGCATTATGAAGAGTTGGATGCCAAAATGCAACAAATGTATCATTTGATTGTTATATAACCCTGAGAGAGGGGAAGTTCAAGTTTTTATTTCACATACAATGGAGTAAATTAGGCCATGGAGAAGTTAAGTCCAAAAATAAAAATAATAAACAGCAAATGGCTCTATATATACATTATCTCATTTGAAGCTCACAAGACCCAGCGAAGTAGGTATAATATGAGTCATATTACTCTGAAAGTATTATCAGTCAGTCCTTCTTATTCCAAGTTGAAAATCTCTTCCCCAATTTATCATGCCTCTTCCTTTTGTGGTCAATTGTAAAAATATAAAACCTTAAGCAACCTTAGTGTTTCAGTCAATGATTCATTAACAGTTACAGCATCCATGTTCTTCCTTTGGTTGATTTAGTATATGCTGAGTAATTAAATCTGACTACATAAATGCCCATGTAAATTCTGAAAAAAACTATGACTTTATTCAGCTTTTCAAATTGTCAAAACTGATCAACCATGGCTCCAAACCAAATGTTGCTAAACTCTTGACACTTAATAATCAGAAGCTATGGGATTATATAAATTCCAGAAATACATTGTAAGAAGTGACTATTTAAAAAGAAATTGTGCTCTATGTTGAAAAATTTAGTCAGTAATAATTTTTAAATTCTGGTTTCTTATACATATGAATTTTAATTTACTGCTTAAAAAAGTGATAAGTCAAAGTAGGTGTTTAATAAATGTCACAATGAATTCCTCATAAAGCAGAACCCATGAAAACTGTGTACTGTAGTTAGCATTTATGTAGAATTTAAAAGTTTTGCAAGCATTTTACATACATTTCATTTGATTAAAAGGACAAATTAAAAACATAATGCATAAAACATGAAAAGTAATAAAGTAATAGTAAATGAATAATTTAAAAGACAATTTTCTAATAAATAATTTTAGATAGAAATATATAGTTCTCTAAAAGGTTTGCAGAATATTTTATAGATTTTTACTTATTTGATTGTCACAACAATCCTATGAAACAGATACCAGTAAAATTTTCATTGTTATATATGAGGAAATTGAGACAGGTTAAGTGATTTCCTCTGAGTCACACAGTTAGGAAGCTTCTAAACTCAGGTCATTTCTGACTACAAGTAAGAACTGTACCCAAGGTTTGTTTGTCTTTTAAAGAATTTATAACTTCATATTTTAAAATCTTTTTCCTACTCATAGTACTTGTTCATCAAGCTAAAAGTTTTTCTTTTTACTTCACACCTTTAATTGCCAAAAGAAAAATGCCAAGAGAAGAACTGAGATTTCTGTTATCTCAAAAGAAAATTCAAGATAAGATATTTATACAACAAACAGTAATAATCTGCATACTACCTTAACACACCAAAACTTGATGAAGGTCCTAGGAAATGAACACTTTTCTTTTAAATACAATCTCAGGAATATAAACACATGTACCCACTTCCTCCCATTCCTCTCCTCCAGCCCCTACTCTTCCCAACATATAGATATACAGACACACACCCTTTCTCAAGGACTAGAAATCAAAGACTTACAATACTGAATTAGACAATCATGTCTAGCACTGAAAAGACAGTAGGATTACAATGTGAGGTCAATTTATCTTCCCAAATTACTGAATTTTGCCTCTTACCTAGCTGGAAAAATGCAATGTGATCTGCATTTTAATATATTGAATTCCTTCTATAATAATGGGGGGCTAACAGAACTAGGAAAAAATATAAAGATCATCTATCTTCATTCAAGTATTCACTGATAATTCATTGTTTATACATGTTTATATATGTAAATATATGTATATGTGTAAACAAACACAAATTTTAATACATTAACCACTAAAGATAAAGAAAAGATTTTTCAGGGGCAGCTAGGTGGCATAGTAGATAAAGAACCGGCCTTGGAGTCAGGAGTACCTGAGTTCAAATCCAGTCTCAGACACTTAATAATTACCTAGCTGTGTGGCCTTGGGCAAGCCACTTAACCCCGTTTGCCTTGCAAAAACCTTAAAAAAAAAATTTTTTTTCAGTTACAACTTTGGCAAGTTTATTTTTCTTTCAGCTAAAGTTAAATTCACCAAGAGATAACTAGCTTTATAATGTCTTTTTTAGGGGTTGGGTTAGTGGGATGAAGAAGGGAAGCAATTCCTGTCTTTACTTTCTATTCTTAGTGAACACTGTAAAATAAAATAGAAAATAAAATCCACATGCAAAATAACAAGAGATTGTTTATAATATACTATATAGTAGCATACAGACATTCTATTTAAATAGTTGGAATTATTATTTCATGATAAAGTTTCATTGAAATTAAATGGTTTCTACAGTTAATCTTTGAGGATTTGGGTTTTACATCAATTTACTTGAAAGTAAGGCAGTTTGAAGTATGAAGTTCATTAAAATTTTATACTTGGACTTCTGTGTTAATGACAGGCAAAACACAATGGGGAAAAAGATCAGTTAAAGCTCAGAAATATATCCTGAGCATGTGTATACATGCAAAGCTTTCCAAAGTTACTTTAAAATGTGAAAATGAGAAAAGCTCCTGTTATCCTTGATAAATGTCAGCTGTCATGAAACCAAGTCTAATACATGCTATTTTTCACAATGCACAGCCCCAGAAAATGGCAATTTTGAATCGACCAGCTACATGAAATGTATCATATATAGCAATTTCTATTCAAGGTCAGAAGTTTAGAGGTTTTCAAATATTAACTTCTAAATGATGTAGGCTACAATGTTAAATATTCCACATGCTCAAAAACATATTCTATTATTAAAGCAGTCCTTGGACAAAAACATGGGAGGGTGAAAAAACAGGCCACTCACCACTGTGATAAAGTAACTACTTATCTGCCCTCTCCTAACTACATTAGTCATTTGGTTTGCTATGTTATTGTTGCTGTTGTTTTATTACTTTTGTTTGGAGGAAGGAAGAAGATTGAACCTAAATATACAGCTCAATCATACCTATCACATTTGTCTCTCCTTTTAGCCTTTCAAAATTAAATTTTTAAAAATTTATTTCCTTTTTCTAGAAGCTTAAAGGTGAATAATTATTGAGGTTTTATCTCTGCCAAGTTTAAACAACAGCAGAACAAATGGGTGCCCAATTCACATCCAATAGGATCATAAATTTTGATGATAAAGATACCTTTGTGGTCACTAAATCCAACACTCCCACCACCAATGAAAACTATAAACTATAAAGAAGTGATCTGCCCAAGGTCATACAGGCAAGCAAGCCCATAAGAGGGCCAAAATTTGAATCCATGTCTTTTGACTCCAAAATCAAAGCTATTTTTATAATATTTTACTTTTTATAATACTTTACTTTTTACTATTGGAATACTTCATAGAAAAAACCCTATTTTCCTCTTTCAAAGCTTTCTGAGTTTTTACTATTCATGAGTAAAAGGAATAGTTTAAAACTTTGAGATCAGAATTTATCATTAAAGTACAATTGTCAATAAAAATTAAAACAACTCTTCCCAGTAAGTAACAAAAGGCAAACATAGTTCCCCCTTTTGAATTGTCTATAATAATGACCTGCATTAAATCTGAACAACTCTAATCTGAAACAGACTCTAAAGGCATAATCATTCTTCCCAAAAAAAATTATCAGGAAAAGTCCAAGTATCAGTTGAATAATATCACCCCCACATCAAATTCACAAGGGATATTTTACATCCAATAAGATCATAAATTTTGATGATAAAAAAAATAATTCATTTAGAAAAGTAAAAGAAAAAGTAGATCAGCAAATTACCTTAGAACTTCCCATTTGATAAGAATCACTGGAAAAACTAAAAAAAGTTTAACAAAAATTAGGTTTAAATGACCATATAACACCATATACCACAATAATGGAATGAATATTCAAGATATCACTTTTTGTTAAAACCAGAAGAGAAGCAGATCTTTTTCTTTTAATTTTATATTTATTTATTTGTTTGTTTGGGGGGGGGGGGTTAAGTGACTTGTCCAAAGAATTGCTAGGCAATTATTAAATGTCTGGGCCAATTTGACCTCAGGTCCTCCTGACTCCAGGGCCAGTGCTCTATCCATTGTACCATTTAGCTGATCCAAGAGAAGCATATCTTTCGGAGATTCCAATCTCTAAACTCAGGTGAGAAGAAAAGTAAACATTACTCTGAATATAGCATGTTCCCTGATGGAAAGCAGCAAGGGGCCAGACACCAGAGAAGCATTTTTTATTTGCCCCAAAGAGATTACACACTTACAACCACACAACACATACAGAACACACACACACACACACACACACACACACACACACACACACACACACAAATATTCTCTATCTTCCTTCTGCTACCTAATCTATAACTTCAGGTAAGAAAAGAAATCAAACTTTCATCTGATCCATACTTAAGTTTTCTCCCTGAGGGAAGGTGGCAAGGGGCTTTTCTGTGCAAATTTAATCTTCCCCAAAGGAATGAATTCCCTCCGTGCCAACAGAAATTCTACCTCCTCCTGCCAGTCCAATTTCCAAACTAAAATGTAGAAAACTCCCTGTGTAAAGAAGAGAAACATTCCCTCAGATCTTAAGTCTTCCATCTCCTGCTAAAGCCTGTTCCTTGATGTCAGATGAAATTGGTGGGAAACAGAACCCTCTCTCGCCAAGCACTTTCTACTTTCATTTCATGCTGTGTCCTTTCCTACTTAATTTCCAGCCTCAAATGAGAAGATGAATAATGAAGCAGGGTTTCCAAGGTTCCTTCCACTATGCTATGTGGCATACCTGTTTCACAGAAAAATTTTTAATCCTAAATCTTTTCTCCTCTCATGTCTTTCAGCTACAAGCTATTACTGAAATCTAGTTCCCCATTGGCCAAAACCTTGCTTAGTCACCTTTTCTAGTATTAGCTGCAGCTTGATTTAGTCCCTTCAGTTTATTTATCAAGGTGAGAGAGTTAGCTAACTCCTTACTCTGCCATTTCCAGGTTATTCCCTTATTTCCATCATATAGAAACCTCTCCTCCTATGGGGTTCATACTATTCATATGTACCATGAAGTCAAAATTCCAGTAGCTATTGCCTCAGACTTCCAGATCACTCCCCTTCCTTCCTCAATTAGTTTGATTCCTGGCTCACAATTTTTTTCTTCCCCAACTCTTGCCTTCATACTAGGGAACTTCAAAATATGTTTCCCATGAGCCTCCTCATATGAAAAAATAACCGTAGGGGCGGCTAGGTGGCACAGTGGATAGAGCACCGGCCCTGGAATCAGGAGTATCTGAGTTCAAATCTGACCTCAGACACTTAATAATTAATTACCTAGCTGTGTGGCCTTGGGCAAGCCACTTAACCCCATTGCCTTGCAAAAAAAAACAAAAAACAAAACAAACAAACTAAACTAAACTAAAAAAAAGATAACATTCTCTTGATCTTCACATCAACCACAAATTGATGACCTCCACAATCAAATAATAAAATTCCCTTATCTGACTATAATACATTGGCCATCCAACTGTCTGATTTCCCTCAACAAATCCTAGTTTTCATCTGCACCATCACCTCCAATCCCTTGATCCCTCAATTCTCTGTCACATCTCTCTCCTGCACTATTTATTCTTCCTCTTTTCACCATCCATCTCTCTTGAATCTCTAACCCCTTTATATAACCGTAACCAATTGTTATTCAGTCATATTTTTAGTCTTATCTGACATTTCTTGTCCCCTTTTGGGGTTTTCTTGGCAAAAATACTGGAGAAGTTTGCCATTTCCTTCTCTTGCTCATTTTATGGATGAGGAATCTGAGGCAAACAGTGTTCAGTGACTTGCCCAGGGTCAAAAAACTAATAAATGTCCAAGGCCAGATCACTCCCCTTCCTTCTTCAATAAGTGATTTCTGGCTCATAATTTTTCTCTCCTCTCTCACAATGCTTCCCCTCCCCTTAAAAATTCCTTCAAAAAAAAAAACAAAAGCCTTTCAAAATCTAGCTTTCTCATATATGTCCAATCTCCTTACACCTTATCCCCCCCCCACACACACACACATATACAACATATACTATTTGATCCAGTGACACTGATCTCTTGGCAATTCCATGAACAAGAAATTCTTTCTCCTCAGCTCCCAGCTTAACATTTTCTCTTGTTGTCCCCTGCATTTATAATACTCTGACTCCTCATCTCTGCTTCCTGGCTAACGTGGCTTCATTTAAGTCCCAACTAAAATCTTATCTTTTACAAGAAGTCTTTCCCAACCCTTCATAATCTCTAAATTATCCTTATATAGCTTGTTTCTACCTATCTGTTTACGTGTCTCCCCCATTAGCCTGTGAACTCTGTGGGACAGGGACTGTCTTCTGCTTCCTTTAGTAGTCTGAGAACTTTGTGAACTGTCTGGCACACAGCAGGCATTTAATAAACGTTTATTAGCTGATATAGCTTTCATAGCTACAGATAGGGAATGAATTATCAACCAAATAAGAAATAGAAGCAATTAGAAAAAATCAAATAGATTTTGATTACATAAATGAAAAGCTTTTGAACAAAATTAATGCAACTAGGATAAAATGGAAAACCACATATTTCTCTTATAAATGTGTTATTTAAGATATATAAATTATTAACAGAAATATAAAACCAAAATTTTTTCTTCAATATATAAGGTGTCTATTATTCTCAAAGGAACAGTTGTAAACTATTATGAAACATTCAAAAAGCTCAAAACCACTAGGAGTAAAATATGCAAATATTAAAACAATCCCAAGGTTTCACCTCATACTTAGCAAAGAAGAAAAGGAAACTAAATATTTATCGCATATAGTAAACTAGGAATTTTACAAATAGATTTTATTTAATCCTTACAACAACCCTGAGGAGGTAGGTGCCATTATTGTCATCTGTATTTCACAAATGAGGATACTGAGGCAGGCAGAGATCACACAGCTAATATTTGATATTGAAACGTGGTAAAAATGACAAAAGTCTAAATTAGTCAATATTAAAGAAACTGCAAAAAGACAGACACGCTAAGGCACTGTACAGAGCACTGTAGATATAAAAAAAATAGCCAAAAAAAAAAAAGAGTGCCTCTTTCAAAAATATGCAAACTATAAACAAACAAGATACAGTAATCTCAGAGAGAAGGCAAGGTGGGATTTCAACTAAGACCTAAAGAAAACCAAGAGACAGAGATGACTAGAGAGAGAATTCCAGGGGCAGGGGGATAACCAATGAAAACAACAAATGGCTCTTGAGGAGAACAGATAGGAAGCTGATGGTAAAGTATCTAAAAGTGTATGGACAAGAAGAATAAGAAGACTAAAAAAGGCAGGAAGGAGTCAGATTTATTGTAATATGGTCAAAATTACATTTTAAAGTAAGTTCAGTTTGGTAGATGAGTAAAAGATGAATTTGGAACTGAAGAGAAATGAAGATGTGAGACCAGCCAACAGGGTATTGAAATAGTTTAGAAGTGAGGTGATAAGGACCTATACCCAGTGGTTACAAGGTCAGAGTCCACTGTTGGTGAAGCTGCAAATTGGAATTATGCACACACACGATATTACACTCTGATCCAGAGACTCCCTTTCTACTGAGATTCTGAGGGGCTCCATAGTTGTACCAAAATCTTTAAAGCAGCACCTTTTGTAATTGCAAAGAAATTTAAACAAAGAAACCTATTGACTGAAAAAAGTGCTAAACAAACTGTGGTAAATTAATATAATAAACTGTTACTGTACCATAACAAATGTCAGAATGAATAAAGACTAGCACTGAAAGATTTATATAAACTGACTGATGCAAGGTGAAGTAAACAGAACCAAGAAAATTTATGTATATAACAACAGTTACAGGGTAAATGGAAAAACCAGAGAACAATCTACTGATCATTGCAAAATTTTAATGAGCAAGCTTGGTCCCAAGAAGAAGTAAGAAAGAACACCTTCCCAAACTATTTTGGAGAAATTGAAATTTATGAATGTGGAACATTACATATGATAAGAGATTTTTTTTTAAATATTGAGTGGTTTTCCTAAAAAAATATTTCTTCCTCTTTTTATTCTTATATAGGATAATTCTCTTTGGGAAGAGGATATGAGCCATCAAAGAATAAGAGCTTTCAATAAAAATTTATTTCAAAAAATATTATTACCTCTTTCCTCAAAATCCTGATAAAAGTACAAGTTTACCAAAGTTTGAAGTCAAATGATAAAAATCAAAATTAGACTAAAAAATTAGTGGTTGTTCTCAAATACGATTATTAGAATTTTTAAGTTGTATTCTTATATTTCATAAATAACAAGGTCAACATTTTAATGATTACTGAGTACATTTTAAAATAACACCAAGTATGTTGGGGACAAAGGCTTCCAGATACACTGTCCTGTTGACATCATCTTACCTTTAAAGCAGGTCTGTCCAATCCACAGCCCTGGAGGACCATTCATAGGGTTTCCTGTACCATTTATGGTTGTACTAGTGGTAGTGTGGGTTGCATTGTAGCCATGAATGGGTATATAATATGCCACCCTTGAGAAATTTTTGTTGGACAAAGTAGCCCAGAAGATCTAAAAGTTTAGACACCCCTGCTTTAAAATGTTCAATAAATATCAAGTGAAGATCAGAATAGTTATATTATGTGACTACAGCTCATATACACTAAACAACTCAAAAAAAGATTGAGATACATTCATAAATTCATAAAGGCCAGGTTATTAAAGGGAACTAGAAATGGGAATAGTGAGGAATCATAATAAGTGCCATCACAAAAGTTTCTTAATGGTATTACCATAAGGCATCAAGGTCTACAACTACATCAATTGTTTTCAGCATGAGTGAGAAACTAAAAAAAGACTAATTAATAAAACAAATTACTGATAAAATAGACCCAAAATTTTATTTTTTAAAACATCTTCTATAATTTTAAACTGGCTTTCCTGATACTAATGTGACTAGAGGACATGATACTAGATTTTCAAGGAATAGACTGATTTAGATTTAGAAATGTATAAAACATTAGAGTTACAAAGATCGCTAGAGATCATCTCCTTCATCCTCCTTATTTTAGAAAAAAAGACACTTAAGTTACCCCTGGTAAATGGCTAGAGAGTAATAAATAGGGCTTGGTCCAAATCCAGATCTCTTGTCTCTATTATGCAATCTACAACAATGAGAAACAGCAAAGGAAAAGTTATTCAATAACATAACTAAATAGAAAATAACATTTCTTCATTATCATGCTGGCCCAAAAAAAGTCTTGACTCTTGTCACAATATTTCTACATCCATTGAAAGCACTACCTAATAAGTCATATAGGTTCATACCCTTGAATTCATGTCACTCTTCCACATCTCTGAAATCCAATCATGTATAAGCCTTTTATCATTTTAATTACCACAATATTTGCTATACTTGCTCCTTTCTAATCACTCTTTATCACTATATGTAAACTATTAGAAGAGCTGTTCATTAAGTGGTTTACATATTAATAATTTTATCTAGGTATAGAGAATAGTGTCTGAAGTAAAAAACAACTGAGTTCAAATCAAGCCTCAAGGACTCACTAGCTGTATGACCATTTGCCTCAATTTTCTCAACTGCAAAATGGAGATAATAATAGTACCTACCCTGCAAGGGTATTGAGAAGATTAAATGAGATAATACTTTTAAAGTGCTGAGCATAGTAATGTTAGCAAAGAGATGCTTAGAACATGGATGTCATAGAAATACTTATTCTCCTCTCCATTGCCTCCTAATTCCAAACAAAACATTTTTTACAAAATGTCCAGAATATTTTTCCTACTTCACATAACTAACTAGGTCACTCCCTTACTCAAAAGTTTATGATGCCAAGGATGTGCAAAACATTAAACCCAAAAGAAGAGGAAAAACTCCAGGACATTTACAAGCAAAAATCCCAAATAACAAAAGCAAGAATTGGATGGCAAAGAACCAAATATTGAAGGGATTCCCATCAATTCAGGAATGACGAACAAATTATGATATATGAAAGAAATAATGTAATGGAATACTATTGTGCTATAATATATGATAAGCAGGATGATTTTTAAAAAACCTGCCAGGATTTACATGAACTGATAACAAAGTGAAATGAATAGAGCCATGAGAGTATTGTATAGCAACACCATGTGAATATATCAACTATGAATGACTTAGCTCTTCTCAACAATAAATGATTTAAGACAATTCTACAAGACTCATGATGGAAAATGCTACTAACTCCAAAGAAAGAACCAATGGAGTCTGAATGCAGATCAAAACACACTATTTTCACTTTCTATATTTTTCCATAGTTTTTTCCCTTTTGATCTGTTTTGTCTTTCACAAGCTGGCTAATATCGAAATATGATTGCACATATATAATCTACCCCAAACTATTTACTGTTGGGGGGGGAATAGAGAAAAATTTCAAAACTCATAAACAATTTTTTTAATGAATGTTTAAAATTGTCTTTACATGTAAATGGAAAAAAAAGAAAAAATAACATTTTAAAAAAGAAAATAACCCTTAAAATAAAATAAAAATGAAATGTTTGAAAATTTTTAAAAGTCCAAAGGTATGAGAAGACACCTGAGTTCCTTTGCAGAGGTATAGGCATGTACCAATGCAAAACATTGTATGTCATGTCTGGACTTGTTTGGGTTTTTTAATGCGCTCGTTGGCTTTGTGATTTTATTCTCTTCTTTTTATAAAGAAGTCTTAGTTATGAGGGAAAACTCAAGAGTAGAGGGGAAGAAGAAATAGGGAAGGGGTAGTATGTATTAGAGAATAAAAACCTTTTTAAGAAAATGCAGAAATACATCACATTCCAATGACCATAATGCCATAATTAATGAAGGTCCAATGTAAAAAGGACTAAACATCAACTAAACATAAACTTAATCTTAAGTAAGGAGAAAAAGAAATTATTTTCATTCATTTATCAAAGAAAATACACAAATTTCACTTAAGATAATGATAATAATAAGACAACAAATGAAAATTTTCAGCCAAATAAGTCTTTATAGGAAATTTTGTTACTCTAAACACTTTCTCATCCATGAGAAAAAAATAAGATCAACTAACTGATCTAATAAATCACCAAAAGAAACCTAGAAAATCAAGAAATTTTAAAACCCCAATTAAACACCAATATGGAAATCCTGAAAACCAAGTAAGAAATTGACAAAAGTGAAAGCAAGGGGGCAGCTAGGTGGTGCAGTGGATAGAGCACTGGCCCTGGAGTCAGGAGAACCTGAGTTCAAATCCGACCTAAGGCACTTAATAATTACCTAGCTGTGTGACCTTGGACAAGACACTTAACCCAATTTGCCTTGCAAAAACCTAAAAAAAAAAAGAAAAACAAAAGTGAAAGCAAAAACAAAAAAATGAATAAAACTAGGGGTGTATTCTTTTTAAATTCACAAGATGACAAAGCTTTAGGAACTATTTTCCCAATTATATACCAATAAAACCAACAATTTAAATGAAATGTAAAATTCTATAAAAACAGAAAACATGATTAGCAAAAAATCCAATCAAAAAAGAAATTCAAAAAGTCATATATGAATTCCCAAAAAAGAAAAATAAAGGATCAGAAGAATTTACTGGCAAATCCTATACAGCACTCCAAGAAAGATAAATTCCAAAAATATACCAACTACTTAAAAATTATAAAAAATAGGAATGCTACAAATTCTTGGATACCTACATCCAGGGAGAGTCAAAAGAGAGAGAAAACTGTAGCCCAATATCCCTAATAAACACTGTTTGCTTCTACAGAAAAAATTAAATACTGGTAGAGGCTACAGCAGTAACACAAAGACTTTGTACCATACAAATTTAGACCAGAGGGGCGGCTAGGTGGCGCAGTGAATAGAGCACCAGCCCTGGAGTCAGGAGTACCTGAGTTCAAATCCAGTCTCAGACACTTAATAATTACCTAGCTGGGTGGCCTTGGGCAAGCCACTTAACCCCATTGCCTTGCAAAAAAAAAAATTTAAACCAGAAAAAGTAACTGATCAGCTTATAGATACAATACTAATTTGCTTTTTTATAAATTGGAAACATTCATGAATGAACTTGTCGTTAATATGGTAAAAATTATGTCTAAAAGCCAGCATTATATGCAATGGGAACAGAATTCTTTCCAATAAAAGCAGTTGTAGAACAAAGACATATATTTCTATTCAATAGTATTAGAAATGCTCCATAAAGGAGTAAGACTAGAAAAGAAATTGAGGGAACATGCACAAACAAGGCATCAATAACTTTTTACAGATGATATTCTCATGTATTTCAAGAATCCTAGAGTCAACTAAAATCCAGGGAAAACAATAGCTTAATCAAAATTGTAGGATATAAAAATAAATCCTTTCAAATCATCAAGATGTATATATATTATCCATAAAACAAAGCACAAAAAAGAGAGAAATTCCACTTACTTGAAATATCTACAAAATGTACAACATAATGCAGATTCTTTCTACTAAGACATAAACAAGAGCTATATGAATACAGCCTTACAACACTATTTATGGAAATAAAGACATATAAATAATGGGAAATATATAGGCTAAAGCCAATATACTAATAGTGACAATGCTAATTAAATTAATCTACTTATTCAGTGCCATAGTAAATTACAGAAGGATAATGGTATAGAGGAAGAGGGGGGAAAAATGAAATTTAGTTGGAAGAATAAAAGATCAAAACCCTCAGGAGAGATAAAGTAAAAAGAAAAATAGTAAAGAAAGAAAATGTAATAGTACAAGATCACAAGCTACTGCAGTACTCACTGAAGTAAATTAAAATAAAATATAATTAGGATATATTTAACCAAATAAATAATAATAGGGGCGGCTAGGTGGCGCAGTGGATAAAGCACCGTCCCTGGAGTCAGGAATACCTGGATTCAAATCCAGTCTCAGACACTTAATAATTGCCTAGCTGTGTGGCCTTGGGCAAGCCACTTAACCCCATTTGCCTTGCAAAAACCTAAAAAAAGAAATAATACTAATAACAATAATAATAAATATAAAAAATAAGATGTTACATTTTAAAATTAAGTCAATATGTTGACCACAGGGATTTTTATATATGGCTTGGTAGGTTCCATTTTTGTTTGATAACTAAGCATCCATTAGCATTCTAAATCACTAAAAACCAGAGAAATGCACATTAAAACAACTCTGAGATTCTATTTCTATCTCAATGGCAAAATGAAAAAGAAAAAAAAAAGAAAATGACAAACTCTGGAATAAGAAACACTGATTCACTAAATTGGTCAAAACTATAAATTGGTCCAGACATGGAAAGAGAAAGAAGAAAAATGTATAATTCAAAATCTTAGGAAAATATGAATGTTAAAAACTACTATTGGGGCAGCTAGGTGGCGTAATGGATAAAGCACCAGCCTTGGAGTCAGGAGTACCTGGGTTCAAATCTGGTCTCAGACACTTAATAATTACCTAACTGTGTGGCCTTGGGCAAGCCACTTAACCCCATTTGCCTTGCCAAAATCTAAAAAAAAAAAAAAAAAACAAAAAAAAACTATTACATATAATTAGGGGAAAAATTAAATAACAATTTTAAAAAGAGAGAGAATGTAAATTCCTTGAGGGCAGGACTATCTTTTTGTTTTTATTTATTTTCCAACACTAGCATAGTGTCTAACCCATTGTAAGCCTTTAATAAATGCTTCTTGACTAACTGCTAATACTATGAGTGACATGGTTTCTTTCTGTTATCTTCAACCAAAACATTTCCATTAATGACTGCCCACTGGCACCTATGTATCCATGTCTTCACGTAAAGTTCACCATAGGAAATGCGAAGTTGTCTTTGCTTTATATTCTTCGGACAACAAAAAGATAGAAGGGGATTACATGCGCTTGGTGCATTGTTATTGTTTTCAGTTGTTTCAGTCAAGTCCAGCACTGCATGACCTTAACTTGAGGTTTCTTTGCAAAGATACCAGAGTGGCTTGTCATTTCCTTCTCAGGTTCACTTTACAGATGAGGAAACAGACAAACAAGATTAAGGGATCTGCCTATATAGGGGCGGCTAGGTGGTGCAGTGGATAGAGCACCGGCTCTGGAGTCAGGAGTACCTGAGTTCAAATCCAGCCTCAGACACTTAATAATTACCTATCTGTGTGGCCTTGGATAAGCCACTTAACCCCATTGACTTACAGAGAGAGAGAGAGAGAGAGAGAGAGAGAGAGAGAGAGAGAGATCTGCCTATGTTCACACAGGTAGTGAGTATCTGAGGTATATTTGAATTCAGGCATGTGAACTTTCCTGACTTAATGCCCAGCCCTCTCTCCACTGGACCATCTCCCTGCCCTCTAGCTGGCTCTAGTAAGTACTTAACAAATACTTGATAGATTAATTTAGAGACACAAAGATGAAAATAAAATCTTTTTGCTTGACTCAATCACCTAGCACTTATTGAATCAATTCTACAACTCAAAGTAACTAAATATTAATTGGACAATCTTAATTTTACTATTTTTATAAAATTTGAGTGTTGAAAATCACTACTTTAAGAGTAAAAAATATTACTACTATTATTTCAGATGTAAAACCAAGTAGACAAGTTTTAATTTAAGAGAAGTTTCATAGGTAACAAATATTAAGATGGAGATCATCATTCATTTGCATCACAGAAAGGATCATCCACAACAATGAGATCATAGATTCATGATGACAGGTGGATTCACTTCTATTTTGAGTTTTTTAAAGATTGAAGAAAATTTATAACCAAATAATTAAGCTACACTTTGTTACATCATTCTATTTGAATTATACAAACCAAAAGTCTTATTCTTATAGTTGTAAAACATAAAATAGTTCAGGGATTCACAACTTAAAGAGTCCCTGAACTCGCATTTTTTGATAACTACATTTTAGGATAATTGGTTTCCATTGTAAATCTATTTAAATATTTAAAAGCATTATTCTAGAAAGCTGCCAGAGGTGTTCTTGATATAAAAAAAAACTTCTTCCCTAGTAGTTCCTTAGAGATCTATGGTGATGCATTAAAATCTAGCACTACAGGGGCAGCTAGTTGTTAGTGGATAGAGCACTGACCCTGGAATTAGGAGGACTTGAGTTCAAATCTGGCCTCAGACACTTAATAATTACCTAGCTGGGTGACCTTGAGCAAGTCACTTAACCCCACTGCCTTACAAAAACTAAAAAAATAAAATAAAATAAAAATCTAGCACTACAATCAGATGTCTAACAAAGTTATTTCCCGATGATCTCTGCACTGCCTCTCAAGACTTCCATTTCCTAAGTCACAGTGCAGATTAAAACATTATTTAATAAGGGCAGGTAGGTGGTCTAGTGGATAGATCACTGGCCCTAGAGTAAGAAGAACCTGAGTTCAAATTTACCCTCAAGTCCTTAATAGTTACTTAGTTGTGTGACCTTGGACAAGCCACTAATATATTTATCATTTCAATTCAGGCAATATGAAAGTTGAAGTTTAATTTTATTAGTCATTTTTATAAAGCTAGTCAAGTGGTTCAAGTGACTGTAGTCAGGGACTATAAATTATATCTTGGGATTCTCAAAAGTCAATGTTCTATACTTCAAGTTGGTGTGAAATTCTGTTGAATAACTACAGATAATATTTTTATTGTTTTAACAGTTCCAAATTCTTCTAAACCATTAAATAATAATTAATTTGCAAAAATACAGCATAAACATTGCAACAAAAAAGGTATTATTTCTCCATTCTCCTAACATGCAAATTTACACTCAGCTAAAGTAAACACATACCTCCCTTAAAAATTGATACCAAAGAAATTTTATGAGACCTCTCAACTTCAATGGAAAGAGTACTGTCCAATGAAGCTGGAAAGACAAGTTGGGAACATAATCAGTTGCAAAGTCCTATTGATTCTCTCAACAACTTATCAGTTTTATTCTCTTTGTTCTCAAGGCTACCATCCTATTACGAGCCTTTATTATCTAACAACTGGATCTGATACCCTTTTGGCCAAATAGCATTCTCTCTCCTTTCTCCAATCCATTCCCAAACAGCAAGCAAAATAAATCTTCATAAATGGAGAAATGATCTGACTATCACTCCCTCATCTCCCTAAGTACTTTCCCTCATTGAATTATCTACTACTTATTTCTCTGTGTAAATGTTGTTTATTCCAATGAACCCTACAACACCAAATAAAATATAAATTCCTTGAAGGAAAGTTATTTCTATCTTATGTTATAATATATAGATTGGCAAAGTGGCTTACACAGGATGATGATCATGATGATGGAGTTTGTTCTTCATTCTCAAACATGACAAAGACATGTGGGAGGTAATGCCAAGATAAGCAAGTGAACTGGGCTTGAGGGGGAGGGGAGAAAGAAGTGGGTATTGTACTCAATCAGCAGCCTCACTTTCTCCTCCAGAACCATATGGATCAGTGGTCAGTATGCAGATGGCCCTGGATGCAAGGCAATCAGGGTTAAGTGACTTGCCCAAGGTCACACAGTTGGTTAGTGTCAAGTTCCTGATGATGGTTTCAAACTTCCATCCTCCTGACTCCAAGGCCAGTGCTCTATCCACTGCACCACCCTCACCCCCCAGGTTAAAATGAGCAAATTGTTGCAAAAACTGGTTATCAATTGACTCACTTTTGATCAAGTGTAGCTCAGGCATTTTTCTTTTATCTTTTTGCCCAGTTAAGTCTTTTTCCTGTGTGGCATAATTTAAATTATCAATTCTTTCTGCTGAGGTGAAGTTCCACAGGATAGAAGTGCATTCTGTAACATATTAAGATTTCCCTGAATGTTAATCTCCTCTTTCAAATTTCAACCAGATTAGTACTACCTCTTAACTTATTAGAAATTCTTATTGAGGACATCAAAGTCAATGTTTGATAAATGCTTATTTCCCCAGATCTGAACCTTTCATTGGTCAAGACAAAATCTTGTAAAAAGAAAACAATCATAAAATGTGTCATATTTTTAGGTGGTGACAAATTTCTTTGATAATTTCTTCAAGTCTTTTTCAAGGAATGGAAAATAAGTAAAAAGTTTATAATTACTAGGTCAGCTGTTTTGACATTTTAAAGAGATGTTATAAATTCAACTTGAGGGTCTTTGGAAAAGTCTGCATTCTCTAAGTTCTCTTATATCACTTCAGTAACATTTCTTTTAAGAACCCTAGAAAGCATTCTGTCAGGCCCCGATGTTATTAAGATATTTTGCCATTCCTTTCTTTCTCTTATAATTTTCTACTTTCCCAACATAGATGAATTTCTTATTAAATTAGTTTATTAGAAAGTTATACTCTATTAAAATTGCTGCCTTTTCATAACCATACTTCATCAGTTTTATTTCCTTTATCAATATAATCATTCCTTAGCAGGAATATTTTTGCTTAATCTTGCCTGTCTTAATTGATATTTTATTTCTTGCTTCTTCAAAATTAATATCTTATAAATACTTAGCCTCCTCATTTTTTCTCTAAATAACTCTATTTTGTCACTTCCAATAATTAATTTTTGTATCTACTCTCTATTTTTCCAATTTCTTAAAAAGTGCTAGGTTTGATGCATTTCCCACTAACGTTCCTATTGGGAAAAAAACTGAAAATTTAACTAAAAAATTAAACTAATTTTCCAGGAATTTTTAATGTCAGAGCAACCTATTTATACAGTCTTTCACTTAAGTTCATTCTCACAGGTTACATTCCACTCAAACTTAATGTACCTCCCTCATTTTAGAAATTGCCACCCTTCTGCCTCCGTTTTAGTCTTTCTAATTTCTGTTCATTTGGGGGGAGGGGGAGAGAGAGAGCTTAATTCCATGTCATCATCTCCTGATTCTAATATCCATATCTAAGAGTAATTCCTTCCCTTTTCTGAATCAACATAGCACTTTTCCCACTTCTTACTTCATACGGTGAAATTATATCTTACATTTTAAGCTCCCTATGGACACCTTTCCTCCCAAACCCAAAGACAAGGACTATCTTTCAAGCAGCTTTGTTTGGAGAAAAAGGAATATTTTTTTATACCTCCTAGAGCTCTCATACATAACAGGACTTAAATAAATACTGATTATATATACCAAGAATCTGAAGAACTTTTCAAAGTTATAAAACAAACCATCTGTGGAAATAGCTGTCACTTTACTTGTCATCTAATAATGTATTATTTATTGAGTTTCAATGTCAACCTCTCTGAATCATTCTTAACAAGGTGTTCATGGATGGATTTCAAGAACTTTAAAAACTAGAATGGAAAGAAATTACATCCAAATAAAATTTAGCATTTCCTTTGATTGTGAATGTAGGCAACAACCTTCATACTGTCTTTAAAAAATTTTAATTTAAAAGTATTTTCTTGTTACTATATTATGATTTTTTAAATATATATATAACGGGGGCAGCCAGGAGAAGCAGTGGCTGGAGCACCAGCCCTGTAGTCAGGGGTATCTTGAGTTCAAATCCAGCCTCAGATACTTAATAATTACCTAGCTGTGTGGCCTTGGGCAAGCCACTTAATCCCATTGCCTGGCAAAAACTAAAAAAAAAAAAAAAATCGGGGTGGGAGGCATACAAGCCAAGATGGCAACAGAAGACCCTCTCCTAGGTGTTCTCTCCACAAAATTTCAAAAATCTTAAAATTATGACTCTAAATCTTTGAGAGACAGAACCCACAGAAAGATCCAGAGAGGCAATCCTCCAAACCAAGGTAACAAGGAAAATAGTAGAAAAATTGCAGTCCAAGGGATTAGAGTGGTGGCCCAGCCAGAGTGAAGAAACTTCATCCTCCCAGAAAGAGCCCCAGGGTGCCTGGGAGCCACAACAGAAGCAGTTTCCTGACCTGCACCCTGGGGAGCACCAAGCACAACTTGGAGGATCAGTGCGGGGACGTCTGCCCGAGCAAACCCAAAACACAGGCTCTCAGGGCACTCAGTGGAGCAGCTGTGACCCTGGCAGCCCAGATCCAGGAAATGGAAGCATGCATGGAGCTGGCAAGCAGGAGCCTCCAGGCAGCTGAACCCTGACTGCTCAGCAAACCAAAGGTAGGGGAGGAAGACTTCTGAGGTCTGTCCTCTGTACCTGGAAAAGGACTCTGGGGTTCTGATCACATTCACATCCTGATTGCAGTCTAGGCCCCCCATAGAACAGCAGGGCTCCCCCCCCATCTCAGCCCCATGGCAGAAGGGTGTGCTTGTGGTCATTCACAGACCAGGAGGGAAGACAGAGCCTCACACACTAAGATCCTTGTGGGAGGTGTCCCAATAATACTCAAAAGCTCAGGAAGCACCCCCAAACCAGGAACAGGCTGGAGAAATGAGTAAGCAGAGAAAAAAGAGGAACACCATTGAGAAATACTTTGCCTATGATACCAAGAAGGATCAAAACACTCAAACTGAAGATGAGGAAGTACAAGGTCCTGCATCTAAAGACTCCAAGAAAAACAAAATTGGGCTCAGGCTATGACAGAGCTCAAAAAGGACTTTGAAAATCAAGTAAGGGAGATAGAAGAAAAATTGGGAAAAGAAATGAGCGAGATGCAGGAAAAACATGAAAAAGAAGTCAACAGCTTAGTCAAAGAGATCCAAAAAAATGCTGAAGAAAATAACAGCATAGGTCAAATGGATAAAACAGTTCAAAAAGTTATTGAGGAGAAGAATGCTTTAAAAAGCAGAATTGGCCAGATGGAAAAAGAGATAAGAAAGCTCTCTGAGGAAAACAAATCCCTCAGGTGTAGAATGGAGCTAAAGGAAGCTGATGACTTTACAAAAAGTCAAGACACAATACTTCAACACCAAAAGAATGAAAAATTAGAAGAAAATGTGAAACATCTCATTGGGAAAAAAACAACTGATCTAGAAAACAAATTCAGGAAAGATAATCTGAAAATTATTGGGATACCTGAAAGTCACAATGAGGAAAAGAGTCTTGACCTCATTTTTAAAGAATTCCTACAGGAAAATTTCCTTGATATCCTAGAAGCTGAGGGCAAAATAGAAATTGAGAGAATCCACTGATCTCCCCCCAGAAAAAGATCCAAAAAAACAACCCTCAGGAATATTATAGCCAAGCTCCAGAACTCACAAGTCAAAAAAAAAAAAAAACAAAACTATTACAAGCAGTCAGAAGGACACAATTCAAATATCATGGAGCTGTAGTCAGGATCACACAAGACTTAGCAGCAACTACATTAAGGGCTCATAGGGCTTGTAATATAATATTCTGAAAGCCAAAAGAGCTGGGAATACAACCAAGAATCAACAAGCCAGCAAAACTGGACATCCTCTTCCAGGGGAAGAGATGAACTTTCAGTGAACCAGGAGAATTTCAAAAGTTCCTGTTCAAACAACGAGAGCTAAAAGAAAGTCTGACCTTCAAATATAGGACTCAGGTGAAGCATAGGGAGAGGAAGAGAAGGGTAAAATATAAAAGACTTTGGAGTGGCTAGGTGGCATAGTGGATAAAGCACCAGCCCTGGAGTCAGGAGTATCTGGGTTCAAATCCGGTCTCAGACACTTAATAATTACCTAGATGTGTGGCCTTGGGCAAGCCACTTAACCCCATTTGCCTTGCAAAAACATAACCCCCCCCCCAAACAAAAAGACTTAATGATGAGGAAATGCATGTATTCCTGCATAGAAAAATGATACTGATAATATTCATATGAAACCTCTCATTTAATAGAGCAGGTAGAAGGAGCTTTTATAGATGAAGCACAGGAGAGTGCTGAATTTGAAGTTATAAATATTGTAAAAATGGAGTCAATGGCTAAAAGGGAAATGTACTGGGAGTAAGAGAAAGGAGAGGTGGAACAGACTAAGATATTTTGTATAAAAGATTTTTTTTTTGCAATGAGCTATTGCAATGATATGGAAAAGGGCAAGCGAGAGGGAATGAGGGAACCTTCACTCTCATCAGAAATGGCTCAGAGAGGAAACAACATACACACTTAATAGGGAATAGACATCTAGAGTAAAAAGGAAAGAAGGGAGATGGGGAAGGGGGGCAGATGTGGATGATAGAGGAGAGGGCAGATCATAGGAGAGAATAGTCAGATATAACACATTTTCTTTCTTTTTTACTTCTTTCAAGGGGCTAAGATTGGGTGGCCTGCCCAGGACCATGGGGCTGGGTGGTTGCTGGGTCTCAAGGGTGATATGTGGGCTCGGGGCCTCTTGGCCCCAGGGCCAGTGATCAGTCCACTGTACCACTCAGCTACCCTACAGCACATTTTAGAAGAGAGACAGAGTGAAAGGAGAGAGAAAATATAATATATGGTAGTGGGGAGTTATGGATGGAGGGAATTACAATCAGCAACAGCAACAGTGGAAAAATATGGAATTAACTTTTGTGATGGACTTTTAAACAATGTGATACCATCAGACAGAGCTGATGGTATCAGAACAGAGACTGAAACATTTTTTCTCTTTCTTTTACTTTATTTCTCATGAAGGTCTATATTTTTTGGGGGGAGGGGGTATTATGTTTACTCTTAAACAGTAATATTTTAGTAATGTATAAAAAAATCACTTGTACAGAAATTAAATAAATATTATCCTAAGATACTGCCACTGTCAAAGGAGTCAGAGACAAAAAAGGGAAGGGGGATAAGAAACCCTGCTCTATACCATAACTTGCTCTGAAACCCTATGCTCACATATGCCTTCAAAACTGCATGTTTTGAAAGGAATAAACAAATCCTGACAAGGGAAGGGAAGAAATTAAGTATTTATACTGCACCTATTGTCTACCAGGTATGCAAGTAAGCACTTTTACAAATATTTTCTTATTTAAGTCTTCGCAACAACCCTGCAAGGTAGGGAATTATTCCTACTTTATAGTTGAGGAAACTAAGGCAAATGGTGGTTAAATGACTTGTCCATGGTCAGATCTTCCCAAACTTGACCCAGTTCTCTATCTACCGCACCATCAGCTGCCTCTAAGACCATCTGTGCTGTTCAATTTTTTTTTAAGGTTTTTGCAAGGCAAACGGGGTTAAGTGGCTTGCCCAAGGCCACACAGCTAGGTAATTACTAAGTGTCTGAGACCGGATTTGAACCCAGGTACTCCTGACTCCAGGGCCGGTGCTTTATCCACTATGCCACCTAGCTTCCCCTTCAATTATTTTAAAATATAACATATAATATACAGTTTATATTGAACATCTTGAAATAATTATGCTATTATTTTGCAAGGTTTCCTTAGAACATCTGCCAGGTCCATTATTTCTATCTTGTAAATGTGCTAAAATAAAACTTTCAAGATGTTTAAAAAAAATTAATGGTCTTCAAGAGTCTGCTTTAGCCTTGACCACAGATATTTCTACTGCATCCTGTTTTATCAGGATAGGAAAAAATCAAGCTTATATTAGTAGATATTGTTGGGGAAAATAGGGGGCTTAGAGGGAGAAGTAGGGAAGGTGAGAAACCACAGGCCAGCTGCCTGTGCATGCATACACATGCACACACACATAAATGTGTGCAAAGAAGCACACACACACACACACACACACAAGAATTAATATATTTTGCTTTAGGCCTATTGTCTGATTTTCAAGACTCTGATTACACTATTACACTAACTGTACAGAAAATCAAATTGATTCCATCTTTTATTTATTTTTATTTTTTGTCCTGGTTAAATTACACTTTGATCTTTAATTTTTAAATTTAAACAATCTTTAATTTCCCCACTCAACTTTATTAGTACCTCATAGGTAACAATTTTTAATAAAATATAGTCAAATGAGAAAAAGGAAAATGAAAGGAACCTATATATCCTTTCAAAACAAATAAATTCTTTACTTAAGCTAAAAGCTACCTAAATAAGATAACAAACAAAACTGCCTTTATTCATTCAAAAATGTATTTAATCCCTTGAATATGATTAACACTATCTAGTATCTGAGCAAGCTATAAAGCAATCAGCCCAAGGAGCTTATAGTCTAATTAGGGAGAGTAGAAAAAATAAAACTCTTCTACAATTCTTTATTTAAGGTTTATAAAGAGCTTTCATGAACATCTCTATGAAATTAATATTGCAAGTAGTATTATTCTCATTATGCAGATAAGAAAATGGAGGTTCACAGAAGAGAACTAAGCACAAGAACTCATCTCTTGATCTCCTAGACTGCAAAACTTCTTTTCACCACATTAGGTTATATGTTGTACAATAAAACAGATGAAAAATGAATGCAAACAAGCCACACAAGTAATAAGTGATACAAGACCTCAAAAGTAGAAGAAATCACTGGAGGTCAGAATGGTATCAACAAGACTTCTTTTAACAAAAAACTGCATTTATACAACGTTAAAGTTTTCAAAGCACTGTACAAGTATTATTTCATTTTATATTTCAACTCAACTCTTAGGAGGAAGATGCTATTATAATGCATATTTAACAGATGAGAAAATATGAGGTGGACAGAGGTGAAATGACCAATCCAAGGTCACATGGCTATGAATTGTCTGATCCTGGATACATACTCAGATCTGCTTGATTTCAAACCCAGCACCCATTCACTGCAGCACCTAGCTGCCTAAGAGAGGCATGAGTTAGGCCTTGAAAAGAAAAGCAGAGATTTCCACTAAGAGAACTATGAGCAGAGACAAAGGAAAAAAAATGAACATGGAGGCATTTTTTTACTAGGAAAGGTAAAAAAGAGTATTCTCCTCTGATAGAGGTCTAGAGGGAAAATTGATCAAAATCAAAGTTTAAATAGAAGGCTGGAATTAGACTGCAGAAAATCTAAAGTGAGGCCTAAGGAAAATCATGATATCCAAAGCAGTGTTCAGTATACTAGTCTGGCGACCATGTGTTGCATAAACTGAAGATGCTAAAAGAGTAGTTATGTTAAATAACAATGTTTTTTTGCTTTTTAAACTTTGTTACCAAGGATGGCTCACTATGTGAGGGAAGGAGAAGTATTATATTTAGAAATTAAGGTGATGATGGGGCAGCCAGTTGGCTCAGTGGATAGAGCACCAACCTTGGAATCAGGAGGACCTGAGTTCAAATTCAGCCTCAAACACTTAACATTTACCTAGCTGTGTGACCTTGGGCAAGTCAATTAACCCCATTACCTTGCAAAAAAAAAACAAAAAACAAAGAAATAAAGGTGATGCAAAAGTCAAAACATTATTAATAAATATTTCAAAAATTAGCCACAAAAGAAAGTTACTACACTAATTCTAGCATGAGGCTATGAAGGCATAGAACAGTGTAGTTGAAATAAGATTTTGTTTGAGCTTTTTTTGTATAGCAAAACATAAATAGTATCAACAAATGGCTAAAAGGGCTATAATGGCTAACTACAATGGAGCAGCTAGACAGAGTAAATCACTGTTCTTTTAAACTGTTTCAATATAAAAATTTATTTTTAATAATTATAAAACCTGGGGCAGCTAGGTGGCACAGTGGATAGAGCACTGGCTCTGGAATCAGGAGTACCTGAGTTCAAATCTGACCTCAGATACTTAACAATTACCTAGCTGTGTGACCTTGGTCAAGCCACTTAACCCCATTGCCTTACAAAAACCTAAAAAAAAATTTTAAAAAATTACAAAACCTAACTTAAAAATAAAAGTCAGGGCGGCTAGGTGGCATAGTGGATAAAGCACCAGCCTTGGAGTCAGGAGTACCTGGGTTCAAATCCGGTCTCAGACACTTAATAATTACCTAGCTGTGTGGCCTTGGGCAAGCCACTTAACCCCATTTGCCTTGCAAAAACCTAAAAAGTAAAAAATAAAAAATAAAATAAAAGTCAGATATGCCACCATGCCTACATATTTCCCCTTATAGAAAATCATAAGAAAAGAAGTTTTTTCCCTTGACATTACAGCTCAGAATTCTGTAGTCCTTTGAGTTACAAAGGTTAAACAAAAGCAAAATTCAATTATCTAGTCAACCAAACAAGTGATGTTCAGCTAAGAATTTATTTTGTTCATCTCTGACTGTGACCAAATGATTCTTCTTTGTATAGTATATTGTGACCTTGAAACAGGATGATGAAATTTTACTACTTCTGTGTAAAAAAGCGATTTTATCAATCATTGAGAATAACTCTGCCCATTCTGCCTTTCATCTACCACACAAATAGAGCCCTGATTACTGGACGGAACAGTTACCCTTAGGAGTTCTGAAAGATGCTTTCAGAAGGATATATTCCCACTCTCTCCCTCACTATTTTACTGTTAGCTAGCTGCTACTTAAAAGGTCCTGTATAGCACATTAGGTCATGGTTTTTAAGTATGGGTGTTCTTTTTCCAACAGCTCTGAGCCCTTGAAAGTGCTCAGAACAGATGGATGATCTGAACCTGTGGATGTCCCCACCTGTCTGAGAGAACTGAAGCTCAGTGGAGAGCAATTACAAGAAATATTAATGCCTTGGCTAAGTTACTGTGGCTTCTATAGTTAGTTCAATGCAGGACAAGAGCTAAATGAATAGCAAATTAGCCGTAACAGATACTTCTTACCCCTTCCCTCAAAGAAGTTTGGTTTTCCCCCTAGGCAAAAAAAAAAAAAAAAAAAAAACTCAGTTACCTGAAAATAATTTTAAAGGGGTGAGGAAAAGCAAGGTAGCGATCAATACAGTCTGTCTCCAACAAACTTCTAAAAATATATAATTTAACAGATTTTACACATGAGATCAGAGAAAAGGAGAAAGTTAATATAAACATACTTCTTCAATCTAAATTTCTAAACCAACTAATTTAAATGGCATCCGAACCAAGTTAGAGTCTACTGTTAAATGGCTGGAGTTGTTAGGGTTAATGAAATTCATGCTGGAATTGGCAAGCTGAGGAAAAAGAGGACATTTTCTCAAAATCCACATGACAGAAACATACCATAGCAATGGCCAATCAGCATGGGATGGGTGTGGCAGGAGAAGGCAAGAACAGAAACAGAAGCCAGCTGCAAGATGTGAGGAGTGTGTTTGCCTCTGAAAGAAAAGGAGGGGGGTAGTGTAGGATACAATCTTGCATATACCAAAGAAAAAAGGGTGAATATCTAACTAATACCATATAACCAAGTGAGAAGAGCTAATAAACGTATCACCATATTAAAAACATATAATCTTTGTACAGGCATTTCCCTTAAGTTATTTGTGTTACAAAAGTTTACTTTGTTAAATCAATTGCCTAGAACGTGGGGGGGGGGGGGTGCTATAAGTGGTGAATACTTTCCCAAGATAGCTCACACATTAGTCTATTTAATCCATAATGCAGCTGAAACACTGTACCTTTGATAAAAAAAAATAGGAAACATTCTAACATTAATAAACAAAGCAGCACAGGACAAAATAGAAACAATACTAGATTTAAGCAGAGGACTTGAGTTTAAATCCTGACTGCTTTGGGACTACGTCTGCACTCTTTGGGACTCCATCAATGCTCATCAGAATCTTATCATCCTTCAAGATCACATTAACCCTGAACTCAGAGCTCCTCAGTACCCCCAGACCCTGGGGCCCCCTCCCTCCCTTCTAAATAGAAGGTAATAAATAGGGTTGACAGTTGGGGAGGGGGCATTCAGAGTATCCCCTCTTCATTTCCTACCCTTGGATTGGATTCCATCATGCCCACTGCTATGACTCCTCCCCATCCCTCACAATGAGGCTCCTTTTATGTGTTTTGCATCGCCCTCTTTAGATTATAAATTTTGGAGGCTGGATGTATCTTTCTTTTTTATATTTGTATCCCTGGCATTCAGGACAGTGCTGCCACATAGCAGAAGGTATATAATAAATGTGCTTTGACTAGCTGGCTCTTTCTGTCCCTTCACTAGCTATGTGAACTTGGACTCAATGTCCTCATTTGTAAAAATTTTTTCATTCAGGTTTCATCAGATCTTAGGACTTAAAGCTGGATTCCAGCAAACCAATATAGGACAAAAATAGATTCAGAGTTAACCCTGAAGGTCTTTTACACTCCATTTACTTTGATAGTTTAAGTCTACTACAAGGAAGAGGACCACAGTGATAGTCACAAAGAGAGAGGAACTAAGTAAGAATCTGAAGAGAGCTCTCAGAGAGGGAAAAAAAGGATACAAGAAGATGGCTCTCAATGTCATCACCACGACAAAAATAACAATAATGAAGAATAGCATTCTGTAGAGCCAGGCACTGCACTCACTACAAGTGCTTTCTCCCTCCCTTACAGTAGAGAAAACTAAGGCAAAAGCATTAAATGGCTTGCCCCAGGACATACAGTTAATAAGTATCTGAGGCTACATTTGAACTTAGCTCTTCCCAACTCCAGGTCCAGCACTCTCTCTTTCCTTTACTATGTCATCCAGTTGACTTTAAAAACTTTAGAAAATAAAACTTCTGAAAAGCCAACTCTGAAATGTGAATACTCAAACCATAAAAATGGGAAAAAGCATGTTGTTAGTCATAAGGTCCTTCTTGCCAAAGCACCAACCCTGGAATCCCATGGATTCAGAGAAGACTCAGGGAACTGCCTGAGACATACACAGGTCAAGGGACATTCCATGGTCTCAGGTCAGACGACAACCCAAATCAATCTTCTTGAATTCAAAGCCAAATTTATGATTGGAAAAAGAAAAGACTAGTTGAGAGCAGGGATAATAACATTTTCTTTCTCTTTGCTCCTGGCGTTATGTGCTTTAAAAAAATTTGCAGATTAATTTAAGTACTTGGTATAATTTAATTTAAACACCTGAGAATTATACAGTAAATAGAGTGGGAGTTCTAAAAGGGACTTCATAATACTTTCAAAATAGTTTACATATAGATATCTATATGTATGTACATATATAATATAGGTTCTTTATTACCTATAACTTCTCTTCAAGGGATATACTTTTACTTTTTTCTTTGATATGGACATAAATCTAGTAATACTCTTCTACTTCTTAATCAAGATTAGGATAAATTTTTTTAGCTCACAAATAAAAAAAGGGAGAGAAGAGATTGAAGATGGCTGTTTTTAGGAACATGTTATTCTCAAGTTAAATCATTCACTACTCAAGGAATGTCTGTATTAATTCTTATGCATTTATTGATATCCCATAAAGATGATTCTCTGTCAAGAATTTTAAATATACATAATTATCATGGGCCTGGGGGAAGAAAGGAGTTGCAGAACCTTAAGTAAAACAATTATCCCTTCTGTACATCTCAATTTTCTCATCTATTTAAAAAAAGTAGATCGTACTATATACATCAGTGAATCCACAAGGTCATATCTATTTTCACAACTATATTAAGATGTTTTAATTTCCAACATGCAAATATCAATAAATGTAACCCATATAAACAAAAGCTCTTTGAGAAGTCCTCTATAATTTTTAAGAGTAAAAAAATTAATGAATTAAAAAACCCAAGAGTTTAAATAAGTTCTGAGACTAAAGAGTCTGAGAACCACTATACACATGAATACTAATATCCACTCTGTCCATCAAATTCTGGGTCAACAATCCCTCAAAGGAGTAATCTTGGTAGAGTGACAAGAACACTGGAGTAAGATAGAGCGAAAATACTTGGATTTAAATCACAATTCTGCTACTCATACACTTTGGCTATAGGCAAGTCACTTTACCTTTCTGGACTTTGGAGTTTTTTCATTTGTAAAAGGAACGACTTCTAAAATTCCTTCCAGCTCTAAGTCTATGATCCAGAATTATTTTGTTTACATAATGCACTTCAATTAAAAAGCTTCACTCCCTTAAATCATTCTCCCCTCAGAGCAGGAATCTGGTTTATTCTCAAGAAGTCACAAGTTGGGAAGTCTACCCATAGTAGGAAAATGAACTAGACTTCCTACTCAACTATAATCAGAATTTGCCAATTAGATTAAAGTCATACAAATATCACACTAGATTTTGTATGATAACACTTATGCCTCGGGAGAAAAAAAAATTCATTTCTTTATTCCTTTCATGCAATTCAAGTTATTGTTACCAAACAGTGTTTGCAATCACACCAATGCCAGACTGTCAAATAAGTAGAACATTCTCTTAAGACATTAGGCACATTTCAGTCTTCAGAACACATCCTGAAATCATAGAATTTTCACCAGAATCAAAATGTATAAATCTGTTTCTGCATACAAATGCTAGGTTCTGATATGACACTTTCACAATGATAGTCTATTAAGATCAAATAACATTGCTTGATTGTTCAGCATAAGCAAAAGCTACAAGGACAATACTAAAATTTACAACACCAAACTATATAATTGCTAGTGCATGAGAATATCAACAGTTGATAAAGACTGAAGAATATTATGAATTCCTTTTACATTTGTAGAGCCAAATAAAAAGGAACAGAGAATCTACTATTAATCACATTAAATTCTTTGTTTCTTCAATCTTACTACAGGTATTGAAGAATATTCCCACCCTCCAAAGTACTCAACTAAAATTAGAAAGATAAGGGAACAACAGTCTTCAGGAGCAGTAAACTGAGCCAAATAACTAATGGCCAACATATCTGAAATGGTAACACTATCAAACAAGTTCCTAAAGCAACTAAATTTCAGATCATTTAAGAACTGTAGAAAAGCTTCATAAAATTTTTTAAACACATATGCTAATAACCAACTTCAAGATTACCCAGTATGTCCTTTGCCAAAACTTAAGGAAAAAGACAGGATACTAGAACAATTAACTACAAGTTTCTAAGAAGTCTAATTTGAAAGAGCATGAGGAAAGAATAATTACCAAAACAGAAGAAAAAGTAACACTATTACTAAGATCCATATTAACTTTACACTTTATAAAGGCAAGGTCCAAGTCTATAATTAAGTAGCCAACAACTGCTGAAAAGCAATGTGACCTGGTATATAAGGCGCTCGGCCTTTTAAAAGTCAAGAGAATCTCAATTCAAGAACCACTTCTGACATAAAGTAGATGTGTGCTCCTGGGCAAATCACTTAGCTTCTCCATATTCTAGGTAACTCTCACCAGAAGCCTTCAAATTACAAATGAAAATAACACTTTCTTTTAACATATACATCAGAGGAAAGGGGGGGAGAAGAACTCAGGGTGAAAAAAAGAAACCAAAGATGGTGAAATTTCTGACTTAAAGTGTTAATGCTGATTCTTAATCTAATTAATCATTGCTTAAATCAGAACACACTTAAAACAAATAAATGCTTCTGATTTCTTTAAGTGATCAACCATAAAGAGCATTAGATTTAAAAAGTAGGACTGGATGTATTGAGTTTCAGTAACATCATTTACCAAACTCTGCTAAAGCTTTCTGAATCTAGACTACCTTATTTGAAAAATAGGAATAATTAAAGCTTAAGTCAGAACACTTTTTAATCTATATACAAGTAAGGTAGAAGTACAACTTGAGTTATAAACAAAAAAGTTGAGCACAGATCAAACTGGATTATTAATGAAATGACAATGTGGATGTAATGACTGCAAATCATCTTTTTTCCTAAAATACTCTTCCACAAAATGCATTTTTATTTTTGACAAAAAAAAAAGGTGTTAGAGTGACACCAAACATAAATTTCTCCTAATGGCAAATAAGCATGAATTTTTCATTCTATTTCTCTATCCTCTCCATAATATACTATCTGTAAACATAAACATTGTCCTGCTAACTATGCAATACATTTTGCTGACAAGGTTAAAGTGTTTTGGTGGTCAATAAATAACGTAAGATTCTGAAAAAAAAAACTAAAATATCCAGTTTGCAGACCAGAATGTAAGAGGTATACATGTCTGCCCCGCCTTATTTATGACATCGTTGTTAAAAAACGCATGTAAGTCACTTGCTGGTGCTTGTCCCGACTCTTTCCCCCTCAAAAAAAAACGGCATGGAACACTACCAGTTCACACAAAATGAGTACAGGAAAGGGGGGGAGGAAAGGAAGAAAGAAAGAAAAAAAAACAACCTAAGACTGGGCTCCACCAGTGGAAGGCGTTCCACAAGAACTGCTACAGGGTCAAAAGTTTACAGTGGTTTCAATTTCACCTTTTAGCAGCCAATCAGAGAACAGAGGCTGCACGCTGACCCTCCGGCAGCAAATGAACATTAACTCCTTGGGTACCAGGGTTCTTTTCCTTTCTAGATTGTCTTTTGCTTCTCAAATCTCAAATGCCATACACCTTTTGGAGAAGGAAGGGAGAAAAATAGGCTAAAGTCACATTTTTCTCCAAGGCCGTATTTTGTAAAGTTGTGTATTTTCAAAAAATACACAGGGTTTCGAGGAGTAAAAAGTGTTTCTCCTTGAAAGTTCAAATCAAAATCAAACATTTATTAAGCACCACATACTTTATAGGATAGTTTCTGCCATTTCAAAGAGATGGAACATTACAAACAATAGCTTCAAGACAAATAACATACTTGGGGACAACAAAAAAGATTTACAAAAAAGTTCTAATTCTAAGAACTGAGAACTGACACATTAAGAAAATACTCCACTGTATAGTTTGGCTGCATTTTTAGCATAAACTCTATTAACAAGGCAGACACTAAGGGTCTGGGGGCAATTTCTTAAAAACCAGTTTGATTTCCCATGAAAAATTTCAATATAAACAAGTAAACTGGCTTGGTATTTTCATGTTGCATATGGACAAAAAAAAAATTACCTAAAATTTAGGGATAACTCTGGAAAATGCTTTCACAGCTTTAAAAAAAAAAAAAACACCAACAAGTGTACTTCATCTCCTACAGAAATTTTTAGTCAACTACATTTGTGGGAAAAAAGACTAGAAACAAAGATGGCAATAAAGCCTGGAGATTACAGGCTTTGTTTGTCCCAGGGCACCATTGTGGTGATGAGAAGGGTCTTCCTTAGAACAATCCAAAAATACACCATCCCTAGTTGTACAGAACTTCTCCCCACTCCCTCCTGCACACTCGCTCCCTTAGGTAGGATTCATCATTACTTCTCCCACTGATGGAAGATTTTATCCCTTACTACTGCTCCCATATCTCCTTGCCATAATCTGAGCCAATGACCACTGATTCTTCAGTGTCCTTACCCCAAAAGTTTTTCCTAATTCCTGATGACAGTTCTGATCTGAAGTAAGAAAAACTGGGCTTAAGTACCCAGAATGAGGGCATCTAAATGCAAGGCCTCCATTTCTTCATAAACTCCCACAAAATCCCTCCATTTCCTATTAACTGTCTGATTTAGTTCCTAGCCTTATCCTAAATTGCTCTCAAAGGGATCTTAAAAATTATTTTGTCCATTCACCCTCATTTTACAGATGCAGAGAAATGAAGACCAAAGAATAAAGTGACCTGCCCCAGTCCACAAAGACAGTAAGTAAGCAATAGGGTCAGGACTGAAACATAAATTTTCTCCCTAATTTCAGGGTTCTCTCCACTACACAGTCTAATCACAGAGTGGGTCACTTCCTCTCCTGGGGCCACAATTTCCACTGCTATAAAAAAAGATTAGACACAATTTTCTCTAAAATCCTATGATAGTAATTTTTATGCACTATGATCACAATTTGTGATTGATTTCCATTACTTTTCCCTCCCTCTAACTTTTGATTTTAGACCTTTACTTCAAAGAAGCTAAGACTTCAAAAGTACTAAGAGAACTCCCCATTTTAAAGAAAGTCTGAGATGAATACTTTGTTAATGGAAACCACTCCTAATTTTTCCACTACTTAGGTTTTCTATAGACTTAAAGTTGGACATAGCCATCCATAATCCAATGTCTTGGCTATGACTACACTCAAAACTGAATTAACTGCTGATAATTAAGCAAAAGAAAACAACTATGCACAACGTAAAAAGTCTGTTCTCAAAAATTTGATTGCTTTCAAAGGCAACTGTGGGCGCAGTGGATACTAACAAGTGTCTTAACCTGGGCAAAGTCACTTAATCCATTTGCCTCAGTTTTTTTTGCACTGCAAAATGGGGATAATAAAGCACTTATATCACAGGGTTGTTGTAGAATCACATGAGATATCTGTAATTAATGTTTAGCACAGTGGTACATAGCAACACATACCCTTCCCTTCACCTCTCCATATGAAATATTTACATTAAAAATATATTCACATCAATCAAAATGATTTAAATTTTAGATAAGCAAAAGAATAAAAGTCTCAATAATCTGCACTCAACATTTTCCAAAATTAATACAATTAAGGCCAAATTCTAGGAAATCATATTAATATATTGCTTGTAAAAGACATTTTAAGTATCTGGGGAGTGGGAGGAGGGAACAAGGATCTTAACCTTTACTGTGCCATGGGGACCCTCCTTCCCTTCAAAGTCTACTGAAGCCTATGGACTCCCAAGAATAAAGTCTTTAAATGCATAAAATAAAACACATATTTTTAAAAATGTAATTGTACTAAAATACAGTTATCAAAATATTTTTTAAACTTCCCTGATTCCAAATTAAGTCACATAGGACTTCCTCTATACAATTAAGCTTGCCATAGAAATTTAATTTCACATGATCCAGACAAAACTTCTAAATATATTAATGTGTATAAGAACACATCAATTAACACAAATGGGAGCTGTGGAATTTTTTTTAAAAACCTATAACACTAATTAGAATAATGTTTATGTAGCAATTTCATTCTTACTAACAGTATCCTATTATATCAATAATACAACAAAATTAATGACAGAACTATTTTTCTAATTTTTTCAAATTTCCTAGTAATTATCAAGATTTCATTACTAACATGATTTAAAATTATGTATGTTATCCAAAACAATGGCTACACTTTTGAAAAGATTTTTGGTATTTTAACAAGCCTTCCTGATGCTTTCCTTTTATACTAAAGTTAGAGAATCATTCAATATATCTTCTTTTTACAAGATGGCCTCATTTTGAAAGAAAATGGATGCGATAAAATTTTACATCAAGTCAGCATGTTACCAAGAAGGTTTTTTTGTGTGTTCTGAATTTGATTAATACAAGCCAAGGTCACTTCCTGAAAGATGCCTACCGCTGCAGCTGCAGGCAAACTAGGCTTCGATGTGTTCTCAGGCTGGGGGAAGGGAATGGGTGTTGGCATTTACTAACACTGAAAGGGGTCCTATGAATTCTGGTTATTCTATAATGAAAAAGCAAAATACTCTCCAGGACATTAGAAACATAAAAATGAAAAGATTTCCATTCTTCAAATGTTTAAAAATTTTAAATTATTAAAACATACCTACACTAGTTATATGGTGAAATCATTTCAAAGACATTCTTGATGTGACATTAAATTATTTTAGTTAATACTGCACAAATTACCAAATACTATCTGCAAAAAAAAAGCTTATCATTCAATGCTCCTACCAACCCTAGCCAATATAGTATATCTATTTAAAGGAAAATCTCTAAAATAAGTGGAATCACAAGAAAGCCACAAAATTAATTTTCTTTAGTACTTAGAAAAGTAGAACAGCCACCAACAAGCCAAAGTTCAATACACAAAACTAACCTTTCATAAGACTTAAATGTCCTCTTCTAGATATAAAAAGTCTATACAATACAAACTTTATTTCATTGTGCTCAAATGAGAATACATTTAAATAAATAGGATATTTAGCCAACAAGAAAATTTTCACAAAGATATTCACCAAGGCACCTATTTAGTTCAAACTTCAAGAACAGGAAACCTCTGTGCTTTTATTAATCCTCCATGCTCAATTCTTGAGTAAAGTGGGGGTTGTCTATCTATTATTACATTTTTTTCTACCCACAAATGCTTCCTGCTCCAATTCATGTCTGTAGAGATTCTCTTTATATTTATATAGAATACTTCCACTAAAATGTTTTGGAATTCCATGGAAATGCTGTCAATGGGGCATTTTTGCTGGCTAGTTAGTACAGCATCTAGGAAAATAGTTCCCAAGCTATTAAAATCTGTAGCACATATAACACAAAGCCTTAAGATTTCTTATCTTTTCAGGATGTTCAAAAAACCATTATCTTTTCCTCAAATAGCTTTTCAGGATATAATTTGGTCCCTCCCTGGTGCTCCCCACCCTCTTCTCCTCATGCAGGTCTGTCCAGTTATTTAAAGAGACAGGAACATTAGATATGAGATATTTAGAAATTAGGTTGCTTTAGTTTGATACTTCTTGCAGAGTCTTCTATTGCAATGATTGACAAGAATTACTATCTAATTATTTGTACAATTATTTATTTTGTAAACTGCTTCTAATTTATTTTACAGAATATAAAACCACACTCAGAAGGATTTTCTGGGGCCTAAAAACAAATATACAAACAAAAAAACCTAACCTCTCTACCCCCCAAGAACTTGCAAATGACCTAGTGAGTATCTAGTAGGCAAATTAAATTAGACTCTAACTCAAAAGCCAGTGGCATAACCTATCAAAGGAATAAGGTTAGAAAGGGAGCTTACTTAAGGGAGCTGACTAAGAAGAAAAGCTACAATTCCTCTGCAATTTCACACATTTCGTGAAAAGTAAATAGTTATTTTTCAGGCTTTTTTTTTTCAATTTTTCCCCCTTAATTTTTTCCTAATTTTTTTGAGATTTTAAACTCTAAACCACTGTTGTTACCAGAGAAGTGATTTCATACGACAATCTTTGCTTTTTTTTGAGGAAAACCAAGAGTTACATGAATTATCTGCATGCCCACGGAATTCAAAGATACAGAAAAGAAAGAGGAATATGTATTTAAGTTCCAGTTCCCCACCCAGCTTCCTTGCATCCTCGATCTGGGTACAGAACCTGTTAGTGCATTGTCTCAAGAGGAAAGGAGAGAACTAAAAACTCTTGCTTGGTCCAAGGTCCTGCTTAAATCTCAAACCTAAAACTTGAAAGCAAATTAAATTCTAAATTCAACCTGATAAAGCTGGGAGAAACCTTCAAGGTCAACTAATTCAACCTCCTTGTCCTAGAGATAAGGAAACTGAGAACCAGAGAGGGCAAGAGACTATTATAGAGGCAGCCAATATAATGAAAAGGCCTATCTCCTCATACAGTTCTTTTCCCATTCACCTGGCATCATTAATGAAAGAGATATGGTACCCAAAATAAAATGGGTTGAAAGATGAAAGCCTAGGGGAAGATTTTAAGCAAGCAAAAGCCAAGTAGATATAGCACCTGACAAGCTAGTCTAAAAAAGACTAAAACTTTGGAGAATCACTGGTTTAGAAAAGAAAAAGTCTTTTTTTTAAAGATTCAAAAATGCTTTAAATAATATTTTTAAAAGATCATTAAGCATTTTCTGTCATATCAAGCTAGATATTGGATAAGTATTGTTAAGAATATCAAAAATTAAGATAATTTATTGTAAAAAGTTTTTTTTTAATTTTAATGTCATTAAAAAGTCCAAATCTTAAGTTTTCCATGTACATAATTTTTAAAGAGAACATTAGATTGGGGCAGCTAGGTGGCACAGTGGATAGAGCTCCATCCCTGGCGTCAGGAGGACCTGAGTTCAAATCCAGTCCCAGACACTTAATACTTAGCTGTGTGACCTTGGGCAAGTCACTTAACCCCATTGCCTTGCCAAAAAAAAAAAGGAACACTAGATCTAGATTGGGTCCATGTGGGGTTTTCTGAATGAAACACCCATTTCCTGATCAGAAGTGAACTTTGCAACACCAAAGTGCCTTCTAATACAAAAATTTCTTGACAAAAAGAATAAAACATTCTCCTCCATGAGTCTGAAGAACAAAAAATTGGTCAGAGACTAGATTCCGAAGCCACTGTTTCTAGCCTTAAAAACAATTTTAGTATAGCTTGTAAAAGAACCATTTTTAAAGCCAGCTAAGCATCATTAAAAACAAAAAGGTTTAATTACTATAAGTCTTGAATACCATCAATTCAACATCGTATTTCATTTTTGTGTCAACTTGCTGATAAGACATTTACAACTGCTGATAAGGCACTTAGGGTTTGAATCACATTTCCTCATGCCATATACTTCAAGTATTTCAAAATAAGTATTAATTGCACATGTTTTTTCAGTAACTCTTTAGATATGCCTATGTGATGAACCTCACAGCACTTTGGACTCATGCACCAATCATATCATAATTCATATTATACTAACTAGCTAATTATCATAGACTTAATCACATTATCAAATTGTAAAATCCTATAGGAAAAGGACTTATTTTATCTTTGTATATCCTTCAGTTCTAGAAACACTATTAATAACCAAGGGAAAGCAACTGACCTAAAAATAAAACAAACCAAGACACTCACTAGACAAGAAAATATTATAGCATGTTAGGTTCCTGGACAAGGTACTATAAGTTCAAGGATCTTTAAATTTAGTTTTGACATATTATACAGCTAGTCTTTTTTTTGTGAACTGACTTTAAGATGGCAAAATGGTCATATTCATGAAGTGAAACAATTCATTTATTACCATACCACATTTCCATAGTACTACAGAATGCATTCATTACTATCTCTGATATCAGCCAATAACTTTTTAAAGGAAATAATTTTACTTGTAGACTTTCTCAGTCCTCTGTGCTTTAAACACATTTTCCCTCAAAAATAAATCAGCTAGCATGCCTACTTTTTAAACCTAATTTAATGAACTGTTTCATGAAATTGTTCAGTGTCTACTAGATAGTCCACACAACAAATCAAATGAAAAATTTAAGAATTTAAGATACCCATTGAAAATCTAGTCTGGGGGTGGCTAGGTGGTGCAGTGGATAAAGCACCAGCCCTGGAGTCAGGAGTACCTGGGTTCAAATCCGGTCTCAGACACTTAATAATTACCTAGCTGTGTGGCCTTGGACAAGCCACTTAACCCCATTTGCCTTGCAAACCCCCCCCCAAAAAAAGGAAATCTAGTCTGCTCATGCTAAACAACACAGTGTTGCAAACTGAACACATAACAAAGTAAAGAAATTAAAGAGAGAGGAAGGAAATACCTTTTAAAAATAGTAAAGGTGGAAAGAGAAAGTGAACTGTTTTGGTAACATAAAATTGAAATGATTTGGGATGGCTAGGTGGCACAGTGGATAGAGCAACAGACCTGAAGTCAGGAGTACCTGAATTCAAATCCAGCCTCAGAAACCTATCTGTGTGGCCTTGGGCCATATTAACCCCACTGCCTTTCAAAAAAGACTAAAATAAAAATTGAAATGTTTCTAAATAAAATAAATACAGTGAAAGTAAAATCAAACATTTGATCTGGGGAAAAAATATTTTCCAGCAACTTTCCCTGATAAAGGTTTGATTTATCCAGGATGAATATAGGGAATTGACACAAAGATGTAAGAACAATTGCTATTCTCCAATAGATGGAGAATGGATATGACCGGGTAGTTTTCAAAAGCATAAACACAAGCTTTCAACAACAATGTGGGGAAAAAAATGCTTCAAATCACTAATAAGAGAAATGCAAATTAAAACAACCCTGAAGTTTCTCCTGGTACTCAGCATAGTGACAAAGGCAACAAAACAGAGCAGTCAATGTTGGAAGAATTGTGCAAAAACAAGGATCTAAGTATACGGTTGGTATAGTTGAATCATTCTTTTTATTTTTAAGGTTTTTTGCAAGGCAATGGGGTTAAGTGGCTTGCCCAAGGCCACACAGCTAGGTAATTATTAAGTGTCTGAGGCCGGATTTGAACTCAGGTACTCTTGACTCCAGGGCCGGTGCTGTATCCACTGCGCCACCTAGCCCACCCCAGTTCAATTATTCTTAAAAGCAATTAGGAATAATGGGGGAAAAAAGGAATAAAATGCCCAAATTCTCTAACTCTGAAATCCCACTGCTAAGCACATAATTCAAAGAAGGTCACTGGTAGGGAAGCTAGGTGGTGCAGTGGATAAAGCACCGGCCCTGGAGTCAAGAGTACCTGGGTTCAAATCCGGCCTCAGACACTTAATAATTACCTAGCTGTGTGGCCTTGGGCAAGCCACTTAACCCCAGTACCTAGCAAAAAAACCTTAAAAAAAGGTCAATGGCAATAAAGATCTAAATACACCAAAATATTTATATCAGCATTTTTCTGTAAGACAAGAGAATTGGAAACAGAGGATCACTGAATAGGTAAGAGTAAACATGAATGTGTTTGAACTGCAGAGAAGCATGAAAAGATTTCTAAGAACTTCTAAACAGTGAAATAAGCAGAACCAGAAAACAGTATTCACAATAATGATGATAAAATAAAGGTAATAACAAGAACAAAACAACTGAAACTGAATGCTGTGAAATTATAATGACCCAGGATAGCCCCAAATAAAAGACAAAAGAAGTCAAATACTTTCTTGTTGCTTTGAAGAGGTCAAGGACATATGCTACCAGGTTATTTCAATATGATGCTTAGTTTTGGTAAATTACTTTATTTAACTCTTTGGGATTCTCTGCTATAGGGGATGGCTCTTTAAGGGGAAAGAATGGAGGATTATGCTGCAAAATGTAAATGACATAAAAATGAAAGTATCCAAGAAATGTACTTTTTAAAATTGTGAGGTTTCACCTCATTCCAAATACTTGTGCAAAAATAACAGAAAAGTAATGACAAAGTTGGAAAAGTTTTGAGATAACAGGATCACTAATGCACTGTTGGTGCTTATAGAGTAGCTCAACTTCCTCTAGAATGCAATTTAACATTACACTCAAAAAAGTCACTAAATCATGCATACCTTTTGACTCAATAATACAAATTGCTCCCCAAAGAGAACAAAGACAAAGGGAAAGGATCCTTGTGTGGAAAAAATATTTATGTCAGCACTTTGCTGCAGCAAAGAAAAGGAAATAAATCAATGACTCAATCAACAAGCACTTATGAAGTACCTCCTATGTGCCAGACAGTTATCCCTATTCATAAAGATCTTATATTCTAATGGGACAGATAAGTGTATTTACATATATGTGCCTATATTAATATATATGTATGTACATACACATATGCATTGTATGTGTGTAGGTGATTATGTACATATGTAAAAATAAATCCAACCTACTAATGAGGGAGCACCAGCAGTTGGGGAGAATCCAGAAAGACTTCATGTAAAAGTGGTATCTTAGATTATTCTTTACATTTTAGTCCTGGAAGACTTCAAAGACACACAAATAGGATATGGAGAATTATATGTGAGAAATTTGAATATTTTTGCTAGAAGAAATAAGACAGCAATAGAATTGATAAAGTAAGAGAGTAACAGGTTCAAAGTATTACTTAAAAGAAAAATACTTTTGCAGCATTATGTAAGATATACCGGAGTGGGGAAGAACTTGTGACTGGGAGTCCATTTCGGAAGTCACTTCAATAAAGCTAGATGAAAAGGGATTAAAATGTCTGTATAAGTAGAGAGAAGTTGGCTATGAGATATTATAAAGGTGAAAATCACAACTGGTGAAGAAAAGTGAAGAGTAGATGATGAAAGGTCTGAGCCTGGTAGAGTAAAAAATGGTGGGGGGTTTCAATAGAAATGAAGGAGTTCAATAGAGGGTTTGAAAGAGGGAAGAGATAATAAGTTCAATTTTGGATATCTCCTGTTTGAGATGCTTCTAGGACATAATTTTGGACTTAAGCTCATGAGTGAAAAGCTGAGCCTTGATATGCAGATATGGGAGTCATCCCCATAAAGATGGTAAGTGATAGAGATCAGTTCCCATGGAAACAAAGAGAAAGAGAGAGAGAGAGAGAGAGAGAGAGAGAGAGAGAGAGAGAGAGAGAGAATTTTAAAGACTAGGGAATCTAGGATAGAGCCTTGGAAAATAGTCAGGAGTCTAATATAAATTATGAAATAACAAACAAGACTGAAAAAAGCAGTTAAGTAATAACAATAGTAACCAAAACAAATTTATATAGTCTGTTAAGGTTTTTGGTGCAATGCAATGCAATGAATGCTTGAACCTAGAGTCAAGAAAACCTAAGTTCAAACCTGCTGCTGCTCCACTTCAGTTTCCTCATCTGTAAAATGAGGATAAGAGCACCTACCTTGCTAGGGTTACTGTGAGGATAAAATGAGTTAACATTTTTAAAGTGCCTTATGAATTTTAAAGTAACTGCTAGTTATTAATATTTTTACTAAGTCATGTTAATTGATCTACACAACCCTATGAGGTATAATTGCTACTTTTTGCTCATTTTACAGATGAAGAAACCAAGACCAAAGATTATAAAGGGACTTGCCCATGTTTCATAGCTAATTAAGTGTCTGAGGCAGGATGTGAATTCAATAACTAGGAGATAATAAAGCCATCAAAATCCAAGGAGGAAAGAGGGTCCATTATGCAAAAGAATAGTCAAAAAGAATAAAGACAGAGAAAAAGAGCAATTAGCTTTGGCAACTATGAGATCATTGGTTAACTTTGGAGTGATTGGTTTTAATCAAAAAATGAGGTCAAAAACCTGTCATAAGGAATTACAAAAAGGAAAGATTTAGAAAAACTTATGAAGACATATATGAAAGGATACAGATTAAGTAAGCAGAAACAAGAAAACAATTTATACAACATCTACAATATCATATCCAAAAAGAAAAAAGCTGAGAAAGACTTTTAAGATTCATGATTAGGGCAGTTAGGTGGCACAGTGGACAGAGCACCCGCCCTGGAGTCAGGAGTACCTGAGTTCAAATGGAACCTCAAACACTTAATAATTACCTAGCTGTATGGCCTTGGGCAAGCCACTTAACCCCAGTGCCTTGCAAAAAACCAAAAAAAAAAAAACAACACACAGAAGAATCCAGACTCAAATAAGCAGTAGTATTGTTACTATTATGTTTGATTTAATATATATAAAGGTTCATGTATGGATTTATGTTTCTATAGTCCTTTATATTTTTCTATGTGTTGAAATATTTATGACAAAAAAAATTTCAAAGAGAAAATCTGATCAACTTGCTGTGAAGATATCTGAGTAAGAGCACATTTGATAATATCAACTATCAAATCATAAAGAATTCCTATTGAATACAAATCCTATAAAGGAATATGTCAGGGAAAAATTGCTTCAGTATTAATTTGTTTTGGTATGATTCAATGTTTCTATTTATTGAACTGATTGGATGGTTAACTTAAAACACCATCTTCCACAAACTAACCCTTGTTTTTAATAGTTTATGGCTGTAAAAGAACCTAGACTAGAGTACAGTGCCTGAACCAGATAATTCCAAATGAGGATAAAGAATTCAAAGTGGGGCAGCTGGTGGCACAGAGGACAGAGCAAGACCCTGGAATCAGGAGGACCTGAGTTCAAATGTGATCTCAGACACTTAATAATTACCTAGCTGTATGACCTTGGACAAGTCACTTAACCCCATTGCCTTGCAAAAAACAAAAAAAAATTCAAAGGACTGAATTAATGAATATTCAAAGGAATGTAATTGCCACTTAGCCAATGACATTTTCAACCACATTCACAGAGAGGCTAAAAAAAACAAAAGGCACCTTCTGAAACACATGAGTGAAGAGGGAAAAGTCTTCCCTGAGTCACCAGTTCTCAAAGTAAAGTATAAATGCCAAATCTGAGCTCTTTTGTGCCTAGTATGAGATATCAAGATTATCTACTGAAATGACCTTAATTGTTCTACTTTCCTGTCTCCCCACTCCAATTCATCCTCCATGCAAGTAATCTTATTTAATTACAACTGTTATCTTGTCAGGTCCCACTCAGTACTTAAAGCTAACTACTTCTAAGATAAAATAACAACTTCTCTGATTTTTAAAACCTTCACAACTTGATCAGAACCAAACTTTCTAATCCCACTGCTCTCTGTGCCATACTCAACTGATTAACTTATTAATAATAATGTATAACAAAAGTAAGGATCCAAATATACCTTTAATGCCTGACTATTCAATCCTGAGTGTAAACAGGGAGAAGAGAAGTAAAACTACTTAGTATCAACTAGCATTTTTATAGCACTATAAAGCAGTTAATTACAGTAATAATTCACAGAAACTTATCTGGGAGGCAACAATACCAGCCCATTTTACAGATAAGACTACAGAAATACAAGCAGTTAAGTACTTTGCCTCTAAAACTAGTCTCAAATAAGAATAAGATTTATGGTTCAAGAAAGCCCTACTAACAGCCTTAGGAAGTCAGCCCTATCAATTTTCTATAAGGTTAAGAAATTCAACAAGCAAAGGAGTAAAAAGAATTTCCTCTACTGTTCATGTCATGTCTTAAAATACATCTTTCTAAAACTTGTAAAAAGGAGAAAATACATTCAAATAGAAAGTATCTATTTAGGGCCACATAATAGCCAATTGGATTCATATATTAAAATCTCCATTGTGTAACAAAAGCTAGAGTTTGAAATGGAAATAGTGTTATCATTCAAAGATTGATAATGATGACTCATCATAAGGTTCTTACCTAAGAAGGAATGAAGAAAAGAAAAATAAAGAATACCATTCAAAATCAAAAGAAGAGTTCAATGATGTGGAACAAAGCATCTTCAAAAAAGCAATTGTTAAAATGCTTGCAACATTTCCCCTCCGAAGATGAACCTAAGATGAACTTGCAGCTTTTCAAATCGCCCAATTAATAATACTCATTTTTTTCTCATATGCTCTGCCTTCTTAATGATATTTAATGGAACATTGATGGAAATCTTTCTTCCTCCACCACAAACCACATCATTTACATAAGCTAGTTTAAGACTTTTTTAAAAACTGATTTGATTAGAAAATTTCTTGCAGTTCCTTTTAACCATGTCTTTTGATTACTTTTAAAATTTCTTAACTTGTTTGATAAACAAATCAGAAATCAGTGTTCATAAAAATTTAGGAGAGTCAATATTATAAAAATTAATTCATAGATTCTGAACCAAAAAACTAACAAAGGGTTTTATTTAATGAACTAAAAAACAACTCATCCAGAAGAACAAAAGGTCAATAATCCCAAGGGAAATAATGAAAATTTGAAAAACTATTTGGTGCTGGTTAAAAAAATAGAAAAATCTATAAATGGCACACAATTTTCCAGAAGCAATTGAACATTGCAGCATAGTATTCAATATATGTACAATCATGTTCCAAATAATATGGAACATACTATATTATGGTAAGAACTATGGTAAAAACACACGATTCAATAAATATTTCTGAGAGATCAAAATCAGTCTGTCAAAAATTAGGATTAGATCAACTCTTTTCACAAGATATATCACAATATACATGTGTATGTGTTGGAACACTGTTGTTCTATTAAGAAATAAGAAAGGGCAGCTAGGTGGTGCAGTGGGCAGCTAGGTGGCACAGTGGATAGAGCACCGGCCCTGGAATCAGGAGTCCCTAAGTTCAAATCCAGCCTCAGACACTTAATAATTACCTAGCTGTGTGGCCTTGGGCAAGCCACTTAACCCCATTGCCTAGCAAAATAAAATAAAATAAAATAAAATAAGAAAAACCTGAAAAGACTTGCATGAATTGATAATGAGTGAAATGAGCAGAACCAGAAGAACATTTTACACACTAGCCACAAGGAGAGATAATCAACCATGATGGACTTGTTCCAAATTTTAAAAGATTTGAAATGGAAAATATCATCCATGTCCAGAGAAGGAACTATGGAGTTGAAATGGAGATCAAGAGGTTTTTCCCCCTAGTCAACCAAGGGAACTCCACTCCCTAATAGCCTTGAATGGCTCCCCAAAATGAGTTACTGGCAAGAAAGATATTTAAAGGAATTTTAGCAGTTGAAATTCTAGGAATCACTGGAGCCTATTTGCTGGTTAATAAAATGAACACAAATCAAGATTTCAGGCACACGATGAGTAAGAAATTTCCGTTAATCTTAGAAGTTTATTACAAATTCAATGAATGGTCTGGACTCTATGGAATCAAGGGAACATGATCAAGAAGAATGGTTAAAATGCAAAAATTAGAACCTCTTCAGTTTAAAGTTTTCTTCACACTGAATCATGAAACTTGGTCACCTCATTTAGCCTACTGTTGAATTGTTTTTATACTTTTGAAGAAAAATGCATCAAATAAAATCTTTGACTAAGAAAGCATAAAAAAAAGAAGATCAAAGCTTATTGTCTTCATTTGAATCTTATTCTTTTCTCACATCATGATCAATATGGATCTATGTTTAACATAGTTATAAATGTAGAACCTGTATCAGATTGCTTTCTGTCAGGAGAGGGTGGAGGAAGAGAGAGTGAGAGAGACGAAGAAAAATGTAGAACTTAAAACCCTGCAAAAAAAATGATTAGTTAAAAACTAACCTTGCATGTAGTTGGAAAAACAAATAAATAAAATATTTTTTAAAAATAAAAATAAGATTATAAAAAACATAATAATAATAGCATCCAAATGAACATTTTATATATATATATATATATATATACATGTATATATTTATAGAGAGACAGATTTGAAGTTAAATCATAAACAAGTTAGAGAAATAGGGAAGGAGATACTTTTTACAACTAATGGGGAAGAATTCTTGACTAATCAAGGAATAGGGTATGACAAGTGAGAAAATAGATAATTTTACAAAGTCATCATTTATTTTTTCCAAGATTTCTAATGCTGTTTAGCAACCATATGTAGAAGTTCTTTCAGTAACCTCATACATCATTTCAATGACTTGAACTCATGGAGAACATTGAGGTGTGCGCTCTCATCACCTGTCCACTTATATCAGATTTCAATTTCATTTTAAACTATTTTGTTCTATCCTGTCCACTGTAAAGATAACTATCATTAATCAAGGAAATAAATAAAATAGGAGTTAAACATTTTGAGAAAATAAGGATGGATAAAAGGATAGTGTCTATCAGATCACTTTTGACAACAGCAGCAGATAAACTGCAAGGAAAGAACACCAGAAAAACACCTTTGATTGTATGATTAGACAGTGCCAGAGCAGAAATGAAATGTAAAATGGCTAATTGTCTGTCTTGCAAACCCAGTTGTATTCCAAAGAGTATTAGAGTCTCAAAAGACTATTAGTTTAAAAAAAAAAAAGACTATTAGTAGAGAAAAGTTTGGTAACTGAGCTGGTCTGTAAAGTACCCCAGGATCTCTAAGGCTATGTTGGTTATGTATGGAAATAAAGAGGTATTCTATATCCAAAAAAAGAAAAGAAAAAGAAAAAAGTGATAGTATAGCAGACTGGGAGGCAAAAGAAATGAGCATCAGACCTAGACTAGACATCTGCCTATGTTCTTACCTCTATGAATCTCAGTTTTCTCAACCATAAAATCAAGGATCACATATATCTTTAATTCTATGAGTAGTCATCAAATATTAGACCTGGAATAAACACTGTAGTTCAACCTAGTGACCAGCCCCCTCATTTCACAGATAGAGATGGGTTCCCTAACTGATATTATTAAAATGAAATTAAAATACTACAAACATGATAATATAGACCTAGAAAACTTAAGAACTCAAAAAGTAAAAATTGGTTATCCCACAAAGTATAACCAGTATGATCAGCAAATATTGTCAGTTTCTCAGGAATTTCATATTTTCAAATAAACTTTTTTAAACCCTAACTGGTGAATCAGGTACTGTATTTGACACTGGGGTTACATTCTAAATGAATAGTTAAATACATAAACAAATACATACAACATGAATATAAAATATACAATTATGAAAGGCAGCAAGATTTGATTTTTAAAAAAGGATACTGAGTTTAGAGAGAGAAATATATTGTAACACAAGTTCTTATGCTAACTAGCTATATGGCTTGGACAAAGTCTCAAAACTTTGCTAAGCCTCAGTTTTTTTTTTTCATATAACATATAAAAAGGGTAGCATGACATAATGGCCAGGGAATCAACTTAAGAGCCAGGAAGGGCTGGCACAGTGGCATACTAAAATCCTTATTCTACCTTCCTAGAAAAATACAGGGTATTAAGAAAAAGCAGGAGTATATCCATGCATAAAAGAAATATTAATATAATTACTAAGTATCAGTAAAAACACTTTATAATTCCTTCTAAATGCTCTAAATTATGACACAAACTCCTACCAATGTTCAATGTAAAGGTGAGCCTAGGTTTTCCGACAATATATCAGCAGAGGATATGAGTTCTGGTAGGTTCTCCCAAACCAGAAAAGTTTCTTATGACATCTAAAGATAAGCCTTACTAGTCTTATGTCATCTAAAAATCAGTCTTGCTAATTAATCAGCAAACATTTATTCAAGTGATAAGACATTGTGCTAAGTCTGGGAGGATACAAGACCATGGTGATTTAGACTCTGCCCTCAAGGGGCTTACATTCTTAACCAAGGAAAGACAATGTGAATATACATAATCATTACACATAAGAAGAGTGTTCTCTATAAATCTGGGGGGAAGATGGATTAGTAAAGCAGAATGGGGAAATCTAAAGGGTCCCTCCTCAGAATAACACTTTAAAATGCCTAAAATAAAACACACAAAATTAATTACAAAGGCACCAATTACATTCAAATACAGTTACCAAACTATCACACACTTCTGGGTTCATGGTTCATTTAGAAAAAGTCATGAAGTTGGTTCTTGAAGGAAATCAAAAATTCCAAGAGGTAGAGGTCAAAAAAGAGTACATTTCAGATATAGCACGTAATTAATGAGGACAAATGTTCTCCCAAAAAGTCTCATTCAGCCTACCTGTTAGCCTTTCTTTGAGCATTTGTGTGTAGACATTTGAAATCATGGATTTCTATTATTGGTTCTTTTTCTTGTATTTTTATTTCCCATGGTTTTCTAAGTGTTTCAACTACTACACTGGAAGTAACTCATCTCACCCCAGTAATCTAACTTTTCAAGAAGAAAAAAATATATACAAACTCTATCATACAGACTCTCTTCTTTCTCTGCCATAGAAGAGAAAATAGAACCCATAGGTTCAGGGTAGTGGGGGGGGTGAAAGGAGGGAGAAAATAAAATGGGAAGATGTCAGTGACAAGGGCTGAAACCAAGAACACTACTGTAACCTCTACTAACAACTCTTTGATGAGCCTAGGAGAAATCCATATACATAGTAAGCACTTCATAATTTTGGCTTAATTGAATTTGAGGAAAGGAATTTCATGGAAGAATTATGATAATAAATAATAAATGATAATAAATAAATAATAGGTGCCAATCATAGCCTAACTTCTTCTTTGCCACCAAAATTCAGCACTATACAGTTCCCACATATGGTGATCCCAAGAATGAAACTAACTGAGGATCCAATGCACTTAGCAGAAAGCAGAAGTTCACAATCACAGATAACAATTTGGCTCATTTTTCCATCTGAATTATATACCAAGACTGAAAAAGTGATATACTCTATTGAATGTTCTATCAAAAATCATTTAATCCTGCTATTTATGGTTTTTCTAAGATCAACTTATCTACATCCCTTCAAGCATGCCAAATTGTTATCATTCTAATATAGTTTTTGAAGTCTCAACTATGATATTATTCTAATATTAAGATGTGTTAAAATTTAAGGGAATGAGAATTTCTTCTCTTCCCTATTCTCCATATTTTAAGAACTTTATGATTTGAAGTAAGGTAGAGTTACTAAGAGAGCTAGGTTCAAGTCCTACCTCTGACACCTTTTAGTTGTGTGACCCCGGAAAAGTCACTGAAGCTCTCTGGGTGTTTGTTCCAAGTAGACAAAGTGTTGACCTGATTGATAAAGGGGGTTTCCTCACCTAGCAGTTCTCTTATACCAATGAAAAGCACAGGTCCAGTACCAATTGTTAGCCTTTCTGATAAACTATGAAAATAAATTTCTTAGAATAACATAGCACTTAAAGTAATATAAAACCCTGCTTCCCTATAATAATAGAACAAAAAATAATTTCAATTCCTATTTCCTAAAAGATTGGTTGTGTGGTCCTCAATTGTAAGAATCAAATACACCCCCCTCATCTCCTGAAAGCATTATCATTTTAGCAAAAGGAAAGTACCCTCTCTGATCCTTCTACTTAGGAACTTTCTATTGCTGACTTTTGATCTAGAGATTGGTGTGTTTATTTCCGTCAAAGGACAGCTAGTAAACTATATAGGAGTCACTCATTCCTTCAAAGATTAAGACCAAGATCTGACCAGCAGATGAAAGATTTAAGCTTTACAGGTTTAAATGAAAAGAGGTTAAATGACTAGTCCAAGGTTATACTATTTCATTTCAAAGACAGGACTTTAACTCAGTTTTCCTGATTTTTGTGCCTCTATGCTCCTCTTAATCTGGTAGAGACATTAGTTTTCAGAAATCTGAACATTAAAATGAATCATCAAAAAAGCAGAAGCCACTCAGTAATAGCTCAGAAAAATTAAACTCTAAAGTTACATATGGTAAAAAGTTTTATTCACTAAGACTTCCCTCAACCCTCAGCTTCTGTTAAAATAAGTGCTAGCTAATACCTGCTTAAAACTACAATAGTAAAGAAACTAAAATAAATATTATTTAATTTTGAGATAACTTTTTTCTGTTCTCAAATTTTTGCATACTAAATTATCCAACACAAGATGTTCCTAAGTACCTTAATCCAATTATGAGAATGTAAAAAAAATTTTAATAAACAAATGTGTACATATTAAATAAGATATACTTTTAAATGCATCCTACCAAATGATTTAATTATACAGGTAAACAATCTGAAATGTATTTTCACAAATCCCAACATAATGAAATATATTGAATGATTAACACATACACATCTCAAATTTTAGCTAAAATGTCTCCCATTTAAAAAGCTTTCTTTCCCTGCCCCACAAAAAACTCTCAAAAATTCTAAGATTTACTTCCAATTATATTAAATGCTCAAAAAATATTATGAATTTGGAATAAAGTATTATTTTTATATAATTCAAAAATCTGGGATTTCATCAGTCTAGTTACTCTCTCCACTGATGCAGACAAATTCTCTTTACTTCAATAACTGGCCTATGAGACCTGTTTTCAAAAAATTACTCTCCGGCTAATAATTTTATGATGATAAATACTCTTACCATAAAAGCAAATGAAATATAGCCTGTTCTTTCAAAATGATAATAGCTTGCAGATCTAGCAGTGTTTTTCCAGATCTTTTCATTAGTCCTCTCAGTTAATTTCAACACCAATTGAAATTAGATACATTCTCCAGGGCTGATAAATCAAACAGATATCTATTCAAAGTCAAGGGTGAGACAGTATATATCATACCTTTCATAAAAAAGCATCTTCTGTATTGTATTACTGACTGATCTAAGGAAAGTACACAAATTGTCCTAAAATTTTGTCTGTCACATTTGTAATGGAAGGAATTTCAAAATAAATATACTTTGTACTCCTAATAAAACATCTTTAAAAAATGAAGCCTAAATCAAAAAAGATCGTTAAAAGAGTATATTTTGTCATTTATAAAAAAGTACATTACAGAAAGTGATATCAAAAATAATGTGCCATTTGTCCATTATCTACATTGAAAAAATTTGCCAACTAAACTAACCCCAGGTTTAAACATATTTTTTGCCATTTACCTTCAAAGTTTCCTCTCTAAAAATATCTTATTAAAAAAAAAACTAAAAGGAAAATTCAAGACTGAATTTGGGATTGGCCACAATATATTTTAAATTTCAAGAACACTTTTCCATACTTCCCAGATTCCCCTTCAGCTAGCACGTATATACAGAGGGAATAAGAATCCATTAACATTAGCCTAAGGATATATAACCAAAGAGACAAATCAGTTATAAAAACAAATTATTTTTTAATCAGTTACCATTTTTCATTATCTAAACTATTTCTACTAATGTATAAGGGGGAATTCAAGGGAACAATTCAGGAAGAATCCATATTCCTTGATATTAAACCTTACAATTTAAAATGGAATTAGCAAAAACATAAGTTAACATATTTAGTTTAATCAATATGTTTATATGAAACATAGACTCTAGTTACTCTATATGAAACATAGACTCTAGGCACATTAACCAAAGCTCTCTAGATTCATTGAAATTTCAAGCATGTAAAATTTCTTTAACAGACAATGCAAAGGTGTCTGCTCTGCAGGAACAGAGATGAACCAGCTTTGCTTTATGAAAGAACCAATTCTTTCCTTCCCTCCAGGGAAAAGAAAACTAGTTAGATTCTCATTAGCTAAAAGACCAAATTTTCTAGAATAATATATGTAACAAGCTCTGAACAAGGATAAATTATTTTTGTTTCACTATTACTACCCTTCTGAAATGGTACAGAATTTCTGCCTCTTTCAAATTCACCTGCTATCTACCTACAGGTGCATACATTTGATTTCTTTTCTCTCCGGAATGAAAACTGTAAAGCAGACTGCCACAAAGAAATCTGTTCCCATGCCTTACTAGACTGCAAACTAGTTTATGGCCAAGCATGTTAAATAGCAAACTAAAACCTTTGTTTAGCCACCAGGTCTTTTCTAATCATCTACATGTGAAAAACAGAATTTCAAAAGGTGGAGAAAAGATATTGTAGAAAACAATTCACATAAAGAAAAAATTTAAAACAATTAGATAATTCAATTCAACAAATATTATTAAGAGGTTACAGTATGTAAAGCACCCTAGAAACTAGATTATGGAACATACAGAGTGCTATTATATATGCAATGAGTAATCCAAGTAGTAATATGTAGATATACTTCCTAAAAAAGAAATCAAAAATCAAAAGTTTTTCCTTATACTTAAATAGCAATATAAAAAGGCTGAGAATTTGGATGTCAATAGATGCACAAGAAAATAAAATAACTTTCATTAAAATAGGAAAAATTGCCATAATATCTAAAATCTATCGATATGAAATGTTTCATATAACATAAAAGTGCCTAAGTACTATACAAAATTTCTGTATTCAAATAGTAACAATAAATACATTAAACTTAAGTAGTTTATTCATTTTGAGTGCCATTTCACTGGAATTAACTAACACAACAAAATGGTCATTAATTGCATTTTATCTGTTGGGTGTTGATATTTTTTTAACAAAATCCAAGCACTCTAGGCTATGACTGATGAGTGACCTTGAGGCAGCACTTGGAAGGCTGTTACCATGGTAACACAACCACAAAAGTGGCTCATCCTCAGCAAAAGGACCAACCTGGTGCATAAGGATGCAAGATCCTAGGAAAATAAAGCTTTATTAGAAAAGGGGGTGTTTGTGTTTGGTTTGTTTTTGTTCCAGGTTGGGGGGGGGGGGCTACAATATATTTTTCTTTTTGTTAAGTGAAATAAAATTTCATAGTTTCACTATTTTTCCAGCAAAAGACATAGTATATTTTTAGAAGTTATTTCTGTTGTGCAACCTACAATTTATACTTTTTCCTTCCTGTTTTCTACTGTACTTTCTTAATTAGCAAAATAATTTCTTAAACAAATATGAATTTAAGATTTTTTTCAAAGAAAAAGTTTCCAAAATATATTTCTAAATTGGTTATATCAAGTTTTAGATTTGACTTTTTTGGTTTTCTTCCTCAACTAGACAGTTTCCTAAAGGTTTGAGTGTTTTTATCTAAATTTTCAAGCAATTAATGTTGGTTGAATTAATTCATCATGAACCAAGAAATTCTTTAAAATGTAAATTTTCCAAAATAATTGCAAATTATCTATTTCTCCTGGCTCCTTTTTGTTCCATAATGAAACAACTAAAGCACCTCTAGAAGTTAAACATAGTGTTTAATAGAAGCACAGCAAGAACATGGCTAATATGGAACTATATTTTGTATGACTGCACATGTATTATCCATAGCATATAGCTTGCCTTCTCAAGGAAGTGGGAGAGGAAAGAAGGAAGGAGAGAGTCTAAAACTCAAAATTTTTAAGAATAAATGTTAAAAAATTGTTTTTACATGTTATTGAGAACAAAACAAAATAAAATTTACCCTACGAAAGTAAAGAAACTAATGTAAGTTTACCAGACTCACAGTCTAAGCTTAACAGGTAAAGATGCAGCCTGAAAATCTGAATTTTCTAACTATTCCTCAATAAGTTCTAGTCTGTCTCTCCCCTGAACTTCACTTCCATACCACCATTTCAAAAGGGATAATGTACAAAATAAAACTTATTAGCTTTTCCCTACAACTCAAGTTTCTCTCAAAGGTATCTCCTTTTCTTTTTAAGTTTCCCTGAATCATAACTGTTAGATCATCATATCCACCTCACTCTCATTCATCCTACTTGGTCAATCAGTTGTCAAATCTTGACTGCACTCAAAACAGCATATTTCCTTTTTTACTCCTCAAATAACCACTCTTATGGTCACTCACTGAACTACTGCAATGTCCTCCTAAATTGTCTCTTTCCCTCTCTTTCTCCCTATTCCAATCTATCCTGTAAAAACTTACTTTCCTGACACCATCAACTACTATATCTCTCTATTGTGCAAAATGGACCTTTCTAGATCATGCCTGTGAGGAGCTAAACCTCTATTCCACTGAGACTATGTAAACTTCTCATCATCCAGCTAATCAAATCACTACTATTACTAACAAGACTTCCCTGAAGTGCCACTCAACATCTTTATGTCTTCACAATACATCACTTCTTTTTCAATATGTATTGTCTTCATCCTTCCTAACCCCAATGTGGAATGATATTTCCTTGAAATAAGGGCAGAAACTGTCTTTGTTATCTCCATACCCAAGCACAATGTTTGGCACAAATTCAATGCAAAATAAATTCTTTTCATTCACTCATGAAAACTTTGGGTTCTTGAGGTTTTCAAACCTATTATCAACAATGCTGTGATTCTCTAAGTTGTTATTATGGTTCTGTTCAACAGATCAACATCACTCCATATAATCAATTCTTCCTCCCATGTTTTCTAAAACTGTCCCTATCATCATATCTTCTAACAGCTTGGGAGTATTCCATTACATTCATATATATCATAATCTGTTCAGTTATTCCTTAACTGATGGGCATCCCCTCATTTTCCCTTTCTTTGCCAATACAAAAATTGGTACCATAAATCTTTTATAACATACATACATACACATATGTATATATTTGTATGCATCTATATTTGTTTGGGAGGAGAAGAGTCTTCTGTTTTTTTGATCCTTTTAGGTTATAGGCCTTGTATAGATTACCACTGAGTCAAAGATATGCATTCTTGGTGACTCTGGGTAGCTTAGTTTCTAATGGGAAAATGTAACACACAAAAAGGGACTAAAAGATGAGGAGGGCTAAGCATGGTTTGGAAATGATCAGGAAGCTTATCCAGATAGTCACTCAGATTCCAACAAAAGAAGGAAAAATTACAGATTAATATGGAAATATGTTTAACAGTTATATATGTATAACTTATATTAGACTGCTCATTGTCAAGGGAGAGGAAAGGGGAGGGAAGGAAGAAAAATGTGAAACAAAAATCTTACAAAAAAAAAAGGAATGTTGAAAACTATCTTTACATGGAATTGGAAAACTAAATACATTTTTAAAAAATCAAAAATTTCACTAATCAGAATCCAGAGTTTTTCCAGGACCAGAATCTAAGCTTTCATTAAGGAAATAGGATCATGGGCCAGAGATAAAACAGCAGTTTGGAAGTGGCAGAAATAAACACAAGTGACTGATCTGAGACTGAAAAAGTATTTAATATTGCTAGAGTCCAAGGCTGTCCAACCTTACATTTAAAAGTTTTTATTGAAACAATAGACAATATAATCTGATTTGCCATTTTAATGAGAGCTCTGTGGTAGTTCAGTTTTGTTTAATACAGCATTCATTAAACCCACAGGGGACCACAAAAAAATTGCACTGGGGGTCCATTTGGGACAGCCCTGTGCTAGACCATCAGAAACTTGAGGAACAGATATAATTATCTTGTTCATCAATGAATCCTATTCTTAATGATATAAAAGGCAAAGTGATTCAGCTGTCAAAATGATCATTTCACTGTCCTATTCAATAAATTTCAACAGTCCCCTATTGCCTCCAGAATCAAATATAAAATGCTCTGTTTAGCATCCAAAGCCCTTAATAACCTGATCTTCTACCTTTCTAGTAGTCTTATACCTTACTCCCCCTGCCCCAAGTATTCTGCACTCCAATGACACAGACCTCCTTGCTGTTTCTTGAACTAGAAACTCCATCTTCAGATTCTGTTTTTTCTCACTCTCAAGGAATGTTCTTCCTCCCCACCTCCAGATTCAGGCTTTCCTGGCTTTCTTCAAGTTCCCGTTAAAATTCCATATTCTATAAGAAACCATTCCTAGTCTTCCTTAATACTAATGATTATCTTCATTTTCTCCTAAAAAATATCTTACTTGCACAAAATTGTTTGCATATCCATTAGGATCAAGGCCTTTGAGTAAAATGAACTGTTTTGTTGCCTATCTTTGATAGACACTTAGTAAGTGTCTATCACATCATAGATGAATAATAAATGCTTTGTTAACTTGATTTGACTTAAACAGAGGGCCTAGAAGCTAAAAAGAAATTATAGGCTAAAGATCTGTTTGACACACACTGGCTTGAGTAACCTGGGAAAGTCACTTAGAGACAACTCTCTAAGGCTTCAAGTTAGAGATGTGAAACCCATTAGAACCCGGGATCAACTGCTGGAAGTTACAGAGAAGGTGCCAATCTGAAATGATTGAGAGTGGACTCATCAGAGAATTTCCTAGATCACTGAAACCACCGGTTCTGTCTCTAGGTGGTGCAGTGGAGGGAATGCTGGTTCCAGTCCAGCTTCAGATACACACTAACTGCAAGTCACTTAACCTCTTAATCAGTTTCCTCAATTGTGAAATGAAAATCACATCAGCACCCACCAAACCAGGTTATGAAGATCAAATGAAGTATCTGTAGAAGCACTGAACACAATGTCTGTCACAGATTAATGTATGTTGTTCCCTATGACCTTTCCTTCCCTTCCCTATCCTAACATTTCAGAAACACAACCAATTTCTAACTGTATCTCAATGACTGACTAGCCCAATTTCCTTAAAGTTAGCTGATACTGGTGAAACAATAAGGGAAAGAAAGGTCTATATATCATTTTAACATTTGGGAGAGAAGGAAATGAGTGCTGAGAAACTGCTGCAAGGTTGTTTATCATTCCTTCTTTACCACATGGCTTCCCCATGCACTCCAGCTTCCCTTCATCTAGTCTCAGAGACAAAATGAATCTTTCCATCTACCCATCCGACCTATTTAACCTAGTCAGCTCTGGAACTCCTGCTCCGGACTCTGGATTATCTGCTGAGTTCATGAGAATTCACATGACCAGAAAGTCCACCACATTCACCTAACCCAGGTATGCTTCCAATTCTATCCTAGTCATCTAGGTGCCACCCATTCTACTGTTTCCTTTTTGCTCTGTGAACAATAAACAAAGCAATATTATCAATACTACTGGGGAGAGCACTTTAATCCTTTTGGCTCCACTCACCATCACTGTTTTGCAAAGTACAGCATCCCTCCCTGACAAACTTTATATCTGTTGTCTTCCCTAATACAATGCAAGTTCATTGAGGGTAGAGAATTCACACTCTGGAAGTTTAGCAGCTGCTAAGCACAAAGAAAGTACTACATAAGCACTTTTTCATTCATTTATTCCTGCTGTCAACATAAGTTTGAGGCCAACCTACAGTAGAGGTAACTTTGTGAAAAAAAAGTCAAAATTTTCAAGATTCTTTCAATCCCCCTATGGCTGACTGAAGGAAGGTAAAAATCTCACTATGAGTTTTATAGGTTTGTTAGTAGCTCTTAAACCAGTATTTCACCAATATTCACATCATTTTGGTTTTTTAATTTGTTTTTGAGAGGTAAAATTGTGGTTAAGTGATTTTCCTAGGGTCATTTATTAGCTGAATGTGTCTGAGGCAGGATTTGTACTCAGATCTTTCTGACTCAGCTCTATCATTGTGTGACTTAGCTACCTGGATTCACATCACTGTTAAACTGTAAAGGAAAGATTTCCCCAAACCTTGGAAAAACAAGAAATGGGGGCTAAAAGAGGATAGTGAACAAGGGAGGGGTAATGGCTTCCCATACAGATAAAACTGATTCCTGTTCTTGAGACTAAGCAAAAATTGTTGAAGAAAGATTATGGCCTAACTCAACAGCTGTATCCAATTTTCTAAATGTGGAAGGAGGTTGAGAAGTCCAAGCAAAGCAATTAAAAAAAGAAGAAGCAGAGACCACAAGGTTTAGATGCAGAAGAGAGTAGAGGTGGGCAATGAAACAAAACCTTTGGAAGTAGTTCAACTGGTTAATGAATGAAAGGAATAAAGCCTAGTGTGCCCACTTAAGAAGCACAGAGGTCCTTCTCTGCCAAGTTAACCACTGAATCACTATAGTCCTAGGTCCTCAAAAAGACAGCCTCATGACCACTTAAAGTTATAAAAATGCTACCTGAAAAAAAAAGGAATGATTCTGCACACAAATGAAGATGGGAATGATTGCAAAGGAGGTAAAAACCAACAAGTGAAACAATGGTTCAAGGAACCCACAGTCAATTTGTGGAAGGTCCATCTCCTGACAAGGTGGACCAAGTCTTCCTAACACAGGATGGTATCTCCAGAATTTATCCAATGGAAAACTAGATCTGTCATTTATTCCAAACCTCTCCATTTAAAGAATGCTTAAATGACTTAACCAAGGTCAAAAGATACTGTATGCTAAACCTTGAACCCAGTTACCCCAATTCCAGAGTCAATGCTTCTCCTATAGACAACATAGATATTAGGTCTGGGAATATTCTTTTGCTATGTATTTGTATATAACACATTCTAATTCATCTTTGTCATCACCTATTCTAATTTATTCAAACTTCCAAGAATTAGTCATGCTCATAAACACATTAAATCAAGAAAGAGATATTTGTCTGTTCAAATTATCAGAAGTCTAAGAAAATATCTTTAAATGAAGTATTCATGAACTTAGAAAAGAAAGCTAATACTTAAATTAAGTTTCCATGAGATAAAAATTGTATTGAATAAAAAAAGAAAATTCCTTCTTTCCTAATTCCTCATTTTCTTTACAAAAAAAATAGTAGCAGACAATATTTCTAAAATATTAAAAAATATTGGTAACTAATAGATATTGGTAAATAATTGGTAAATAATAGAAATTAAAGTCCCAAAAAAAGACTTCTTTTGATTTTACATAATATTTTTGTTCAAGTTTCCTGCAAGTTTTTCACTAATTTGTAAATATCAGATTCCTTAAATAGCTTATAAAATATCTGTACCAAATTAATGTTCAAAATTATTTTCTATATATACATAGTAGGTGATTTAATATTTGCTGAATTGAATACTGAAGTTTCCCCAACTTGATTTTCCTAAAATGGTTTGATTTTCCAAAATGATTTTCCTAAAGTTCAGGTTTATGCACTTGACCCTTCTCCCCCCTATCCCTATACCCCCCATTCCATAAACTCCATATTATAGCTTCATATTATAACTAGAACCAAGTATTAATTCCTCTGTTTAGCATTTAAGGCTCTTCATAATCTGGAACCTTTCCTATCTTTTTCACTCCTAACCTATTGTCTTTATCCAAGACATCTAAGATCCAGCCATAGTCATAGTGTCCTATTTACTGGTGTTCATACCCAAGGCTCAATCTTCCACTTTGGTCTTTTGCCTTTGTACTTACTGGCAGATCCCTAAATTAGTAACACTTTCCAGAACTTCTAGCTCTTAGAATCCAAAATTCAATGCCAGGGCCACTTTCTTCATCCTACTCCTCACCCCATCTTCCAATTGTTTTTTTCTTCCTCTCTAAGGTTTGTATCTATCCTTTATAAAGAATATACCCATAAGGGGCAGTTAGGTGGCGCAGTGGATAGAGCACCAGCTTTGGAGTCAGGAGTACCTGGGTTCAAATCCGACCTCAGACACTTAATAATTACCTAGCCGTGTGGCCTTGGGCAAGCCACTTAACCCCATTGCCTTGAAAAATCTTAAATATATATATATATATATATACATATATATATATATATATATATGCATATGTGTGTTCACACACATGTATTCACTCTCCTCAATCAAATGTAAGCTCTAGTGGAAAAAAACTTTTTTGCTTTTCCTCTGGAACACAACAATCTCTTAATAAATGCATTGTGATTTTTTTTTCTTAACTGACTTAATCTAAAATGATCTAAGTAAGAAAGACCACAGTGCCATGAACAGAACTAGATTCTTGATTCTGGAAGACTTGGACTAAAGTCTCTGGGACATAAACTGCAAGGTAACACAGCAGTTAACTTCTAAGTGGTAGCTGAGACTCTCTATTTTGAACAACTGCTAATCTGTGTCTCAATTGGAAGTAGAAATTTCTTATAAAATTCCCTCCAATTAACAGAACAAAAACTTACCACATAGTACCAGAAGACAGGGATAAAAAGACAAAAACAGAATTGCTCTGACCCTCTAGGACCTTACATTCTATTGAAAGTGAACAAAATTAATATAGAAAGAAGTAATTACAAAATACATAAAAGTAAATAAAAATAATGGTAGCTAAGCTAGCACAGTGGCCAGGGCTGGAATCAAAATCTGAACTCTAATATGATCTCAATCACTTACTAGCTGGGAGACCCTGGTCAAGTCACTTAATACTGTTATGTCTCAATTTCCTCATCTATAAGATGAGCTGGAGAAGAAAATGACAAACCACTCTTTTGCCAAGAAAACCCCAAATGGGGTCTCAAAGAGTATCAATACAACTGAAATAACTGAACAATGAAATAAAAGTAATTTCCAGGGAGGAATTTACTATTAAGTGAAGATATAAGAGCAGGTGGAGGGTGAGGGTTTCATCATCAGACCTGCACTTTAGGAAGAGGAAGATTACTTCCAAAGCTAAAAGGAAGGTGGATCAGAGTGGCAAGAGACTTGAGGCAGAGGATCCACCAAAAGACAATTTCAATAGTCTAGGCATGAGTCAATACAGGCCTGTAGTAGGATGGTGCTGGTGTCAGGAGAAAGAGATATATTAATATGAAAGATAATAAGATTAAAAAAAATCAACAGATCTTGTTAACAGATTGGAAGGGAGAGAAAATGAAGAGACAAGGATTACACCTAGATTTTGCTGACTTGGAAGGGAGGAGGTACCCTAAACAAGTAATAAAGAATTCAGGAAGAGAGGAGAAAGGGTTTGGAGGAAAAGATATTGAAATCAATTTTGGACAATTTGAGTTTAAGACATCTATCTACAACACATCCAGTTTGACAAATCTAGCAGGCAATTGTGGATACAAAACTGGAGGTCAGCATAGTTAAAGCTAAAAAAGTAAATTGGAGAATCAACAGCATAGAGAAGATTAAATCCATGGAAGCTCAGGAGACCAAAAGAAAAGAGTATAGAGGGATATAGGGTAAAAGGAACCAAGATAGGAAATAACAGGAAGACATAGTTAGCTCCTCCCTTAAAAAAAAAAATTCTCTGAACAGATCTAGAAAGTACAACAGATCAATTCAAGGAAAAAAATTACAGTAAGTCACTTTTTTTCAGGCCAGGTCTGTACAGGGAGACATACTGAGAGGATAAGGAATATGTGTTGTGGCAATAGAAAGACCTGAACCCATACTGAAGAATAGTGAAGAGAGTAGATATCAACTAGTAGTTTTATCACCCACTATTCAATTCCAGGTCATAGATCCAGGGCAGAATGAATAGAGGACCTACACCCAAAGGTGGTTGGTGATCAAGGGAAGAAACAATCTCTGGTCCTAGACTATGTAACAGGAGTTCAAACAAGCAAGCAGCAGCAGTGTGGCTCAGTGGCTACAAGTAGAGCAAACCTCAGTTCCAGGTTACAGCCCTTTGTGAAGCCTGAAGAGGAGAATGACCCAGGAAACAATCCCAGACCAAAGGGAAATCTGAAGTTCTGTCACCCTTAACCAAAAGAACTTTACTGCTGAATGATAATGACTTAAGTCCAGCAGACAGTCTACTCTTGTTCAGCCTCAAACCCAGGTTGGGGACTTTCAAAGCTCAGATCAGGTGGGACAATGATCAAACTTTACCCCTCATGGATCAGACTAGTTTGGGTGCATTGAAAGTTTGCAGGTCCCCAATCTGACCTATCCCTGAGATCCTGGAAAAACACAATGCTCAATGCATTGAAAAAAAAGCAGCAGCAAGACCAGACTAAACAACATTAGACTTTTCCTCTATAAGTCAGAACCCCACCCTAAAATCAGGAAGTTGGCTAGAAGAGTAAGCAATCAAAAATAATCATATTAACAAATCACTATCAAAAGCTATTATGGCACAGATGCTAAAGATCAGTAAGAAATGACTATTAGGGGCAGCTAGGTGGCGCAGTAAATAGAGCACCGGCCTTGGAGTCAGGAGTACCTGGGTTCAAATCCGACCTCAGACACTTAATAATTACCTAGCTGTGTGGCCTTGGGCAAGCCACTTAACCCCATTGCCTTGAAAAATCTAAAAAAAAAAATGACTATTAAATACCATTGTTAATATGGGGAAGACACCAGATTTATCACCCTCTGAAACCTATATTATTAGGCCAAACCAGATCTGAAGGGTATTACTGAAAACAGGATTGGATTAACTTTCTCCTCACTCTCCTATAGCTCCCAACCAGGTGGGGAAGCTCATTGCATTCTACTCAGCTTTGGGTGCTGCCCATAATTTGAAATTAAATGACATGATCAGAAGTCATGTTCCCAGTTTCCCATTAGAAAAGGTCTTCCTCTCATTATAATATTCTCATTACTGTTAACCAATCAAGAGTTAATTGCCACCTTCAGGAATACTCACTCATGCAAGGCATATAAGCCTTGAGTGGGTTCCATGAGATGTCTTTGGCATTCAAGAGTCATTGACTCTTTAATTAATTATTGCTAGCATGATTAATAAAATGACCAATTATCCAAAAGTATATCTCTTAAACTGTTTAAAACATCTACAAAGTTTCAAAAGAACATAATCTAGAGACAAATTTGACTATGCACGAATTAAAAAAAAGTTTTGAAATGTTTTATAAATAAAATGAGAGTACACTGTGGGAAGAATATTAGAAAAAAGTGAAAAAGGACTAAACAGTTTATTACAAGAGGTAAAACCATGTCCAAGCCATAAACTTGCTCAAAACTAAGAGTGGAACAAATATAAGCCAATGAGACAAGAAATACTAAAACAAAATCAAGACTGGAAGAAAAAAAAATACAAGAAAAATGTAAGGTAGAAAAAAACAAGTGACCTGGAAAACATAAGGAAGAAAAAACTTCAAGAATCTTTAAGCTACCTAAATGTCATGATCAACTAAGGCTTAAACATATTTCAAGAGATCATAAGAGATATATAAGACTTTTCATTTTAAGTCAGATCTAAACAACTGTCCAAATATCAATTGCTCATATGTAGGCTGAGTCATTATAATAAAAAGAACAATTCTACCTAAATTTACTTATTCAGCGCCATATTAAATTACCAAAAAATTATTTTACAGAGCTAGGAAAAAATAAAATTCACCTGGAACAACAAAAGGTCAAGAATACCAAGGGAATTAATGGGAAAAATGTGAAGTAAGTTGGCCTCAATGTACCAATTCTCAAACTGTATTATAAAGTGGTAATCAACAAAACAATCTAGTACTGACTAAAAAGCAGAATGGTAGATCGGTGAAAAAAATTAGGCACCACAAGATAAATAATTATAGTAATCTAGTACTTGACAAACCCAAAGACCCAAGCCTCTGGGGTCAAGAACTCACTAACAAAAACTTCAGAAAAACCTGGAAAATGGCATAGCAGAACCATAGATCAATATATTAGATGGTTAAAATGGGTACATAAACAAGTTAGGAGGGTAAGAAACAATCTGCCTGAATTTATGGCCAAAGAAGAAACAGTATTATGAGATATAAAATGGAGAATTCTGATAAAAAAGGTTTTGTACAAACAAAACCAATGCAACCAAGATTAAAAAGAAAACAGAAAACTAGGAAACAACTTTTCTAGCAAGCATTTCTGATCAAGGCCTCATTTCTCAAATAAGAGAGAAAACTGAGTGAAATTTATTTGAATCCAAGTCTTTCACCAGTTGATAAATGTTCAAGGGATATGAACTGTTTTCAGACAAAGGCATCAAAGCTATCTGAATATTAACTAAAAAAAAGATAAACTAGTCACATTCTAATATGGGGGAATGATAAATGTGCCCCCTTTAAACTATCATCAGGTTTCATAAGGGAGTCTAATTAGACAAGCCCTGGGGGTGGTTCTATTATGCTTTGATCTTAAGAGAAGAATGGTAAGAGAAGGGAAGAGAATGCAAGGGGGGGGGGGGGGAGTGGGGTAAGGGAATGCAAGGAGTGATAGTGAAGGAAAGAAAAGAGTAAGGAAAATTACATCACATAATCAAAATGCAAAAGTAGAAGTCTATACAAAAAAGGAGGAAAGGGGCTAAAGGAAGAATAATTGACATTTGAACCTCATTCACACCTACACTGAACAAAAGAGGGAAGAATGAATATATACACAAATACATACACACACACACACACACACACACACACAAACACACAGATGGGTAAAAACACATCTCACCCGACAAAAAAATAAGGAGAAAAGGGGAAGGAAAATTAAGAGAGGGATTAGTTCTAAGGAAAACTAACTAAATTTAGATAAAAATCACAAATGGGAATCTGATGGATGTCCGTAAGTTGGGGAAAAAACAAAGTATGATGTATAAATGTAATAGAATACTATTGTCAGTAAGAAATGATGAAGATACAGGAGCAGCTAGGTAGCATAGTGGTGTCAGATACTTGATTCTGGGCAAGTCACTTAACTCCATTGTCCCAGATGCCCCCCCCCAAAAAAAAATAAAGGAGATGTTTTTAATGAGACTTAGAGGGCAGCTAGGTGATGCAAGTGGATAGAACACCTGCCCTGGAGTCAGGAGGACCTCAGTTCAAATCCAACTTCAGACACTTAATAATTTACCTGCGTGACCTTGGGCAAGTCATTAATCCCACTGCCTCGCAAAAAAACAAAAGAAAAAGGAAACTTAGAAAGACTTTTATGAACTGATAAAAGTGAAGTATTTGAACAAGGAGAACAATCGATACCAAGAAAATAATAAAGACAAAAACATTACAAGAATTAGGGACTCTAATCAGAGTAATGATCACCACAGTTACAGAGAGCTCATGGTGACAAACTCCAATCCAAAATTGTCAATTGAAAAATCAATAAGGATTAAGAGAAGAGATAATGAAGAGAGGAAGGGGGAATTACTAGGGTAGACTACTGTATTCATTTTCAGATGTGGTGAAAGCATTGAATACTTCTGCTTAATTATTCTTCTTTCTTACAAAGAGCTCTCCTCCAATTAGGAAAGGGGAAAGTAATGACTGATATATAAAAAGGCTTCAGTAAAACTTGTTTAAGGGGAAAAGACAAAAGTGAGATAAAGATTGTGATCTTCCTCATTTTGAAGGCTATTAAAATCTATTAATGTGGTTACTGGAGAACAGTCTTCACTGTAAAAGCATCAAGTACAAAATCATAGAAAAATGTACATATATATATATTTTTTTTCAACAAAATAGCTAATCTTTGCATAAAAAATAAGTCCTCATTTCTACCAGATACATTTACTTGACTCAAAAAAAAAATTCATCACAATAGCCAAAAAGGAAGACTTCCTACTTAACAGAAAAAAAAAAATTAAACCATATTCCTTAACCACACAAGAATACCCTGGTTGACCACTGTAAAAGAGCTAACCAAAAAGCCAACAGCAATCTGAAATTCTAAATCAATATTCAGAAAGGGATGAAAATACAGAGGGCAGAGTATATAGGAGTCAAAAGTTCAGGACTATGGATTTTTTTAAGTAAAAGACTCAATCCATTTCTTTTTTTTTTTTTTTTTTTTTTTTTTTAGTTTTGCAAGGCAATGGGCTTAAGTGGCTTGCCCAAGCCCACACAACTAGGTAATTATTAAGTGTCTCAGGCCAGATTTGAACTCAGGTACTCCTGACTCTCCAGGGCCAGTGCTCTATCTTCTGTGCCACCTAGCCACCCTCCCTCAATCCATTTCTAAAGTGGAGTCTATTTTAATATTGGTGTTTACTTACCAAACCATTTTTTTCTAACATGCTTTAAAAGGCAACCCATTTTCCCAATGCCTTTTATAATTTTAGATAAATATATACACTAAAAGCTAAATATAGACCATAAAAGTTAAAATTTACAAATTATCTCTAACACAAATAAATTACTAAAACTATGTTTTCCAATTTTCTAATGTAAAATATTTTAAAATCTTGTCATAATTTACTGTAGAATTCCACCATCCATAGTTTACAAAATTTACCATAGGTCGGCTTGAACATGATAGTCATTTTAACCTTCTTGGTTAATTGTGTATTGAAATAACTAATTGAGAATACTGCAAAAAATATGCTATCAATTACATGTATAAGGTCAAAGCTGAGAAAATCCATTGCTTTCTGAAATATTTCTACAGGGAAATAATTCTGTTACTAGGGTGAGGCATAATAACATTGTGATGAGAACCATGGACAAAACCAAGTTGTCATAACTAAAGAAAAGCAATTAGATAAAAAGTAGCACACTTTCTCTTCCCTCAGATTTACAATAATGCTGAATTTGGAGCTAAAGACCCAGTCAGAATTCCAATTTAGCCTCTTCTGTGTAACCTGGGGCAAGTCATTTCTCTCTGAGCCTGTTTCCTCTTCTGTGAAATAAGGGTGATTTAATGACTTCAAGTCCTGTTCAGTTCTAAATCTATGATCCTCACCATCCATCAGGAAATTATCTGAGCAATTGGATTCAAAGTGGCTCAGAAGCCTAACCCAAACTTATAGTTCACAAATCTGCTTAAAGTGATAGGAGAGCAATTCTTTGTATGACAGGTAATGTGAGATTCCAGATTTCAAAAAACGTGGAGGGGGAAAAAATTATTTAATCCTAGGAAAGATGAATTAAGAACAAAAGAGCTTCTTCTGAGAGAAAGGAAAGGACAGAAGATAACTGAAAGCAAGCAAGGCAGTTAAAAATAAGACTGTATGGTATAAGAGGAAATATAGTCTTTTATATCCATTTCTATCAATGAAATTGTAGGCTCCTAAGAGAATTCCTTAGCAAAAAAAAAAAAAATTAAGTTGTAGCTGTGGGCAGATTTCCTCTATTTCCATTATATTGGGAGGGGCCTCCATTTGACCCCATGGCTTTAACAAATTTCCGTACACATTTACCAACACATAACAGATTAGAGAACAAATAGGAAGAGGGCAAAGAGGATACCACAGGCATATTACACTGAAAACAACAAGAAATCAGAGCTGATATACAAAAGCAAGCCAAAAAACAAACAAAAACAAAAATATTTTGTGTTTCAGTTTTCATTTTCAAGATTTTACTTTCAAAGTTTCATTTTCTCTTAGGAACAAACAGAATTTTTTCAGTAGCCCTAAAGGAAAAACAAAAACAATACAATAAAATATAACTAAAGAAAAAGTACCTTTTAACCCTATTGGTCTCAACACAGCCCATGCCTTTGTCTCAAAATGTAGTTCAGAGAAAACTTATCAGCAGTACTTTTTTTTTTCAGTACAGTATACACACTTAGGCATTTTTTTCTGTACACGAGGATCTTCTCAATACAATGCTCTAGGAAAATAGGGTGGTAATAAGATACATTTTAGAATCCTTCTCCCTTCCCCCCCCAAAAAAACTATCCAAAGTAGTTCTGTGTTTTGTGCTTAAAGGATATATACCCATATGAAAAATTCAACTATCTAGAATTCATTCCCTAGTGACATCAAATATGTAAATGAACCTTTGATTTTATTCATGACATCTCCTTCAAGCTTTTCTGTCTCCCTTAATGTTTGTGCCTTCCCTCAAAGACTATTTCCAAATTACCCTATTTAAATCTTGTTCATACATTGTTGTTAACATACTGCCTCTCCTTTAGATTGTGAGTTCTTTGAGGGCAGGGGCTCTTTTCACCTTTTTTTTTTTAATATCACCGGAGCTTAGCATAATGCTTGGTCCAAAGACTGTAATCATCTAATGCCAGCCCTTTCTGTTTATCCTCCCAAGAGTTCATGGAAAGTGCATGGGACTTCTCACAGTCTCTTTACATTGTGTGCATATCAAAAAAGGAAGTTAAAAGGAATTCAATTCAACTCAGATTAGCTGTCCCATTGGTTATTTGAAGTTCAGGCCAAGTGGCCAATCCATTTGTTTCCTTCTTTTTATATGGACACCAAGCTGAATCTCTGAAGGCTGAAATACTGTCACCTCATTTTCAATTCTAAATTACTGACAGTCACTAAACAAATATTTATTGAAAAACATTTTATTTTAGTTAAGCATTATGGTAAATATGATAAAGTTATTTATAAAGAAATATAAAAATTTATAAAAATTATGAAAGCTCTTTACTGATATCATGAGATGTAACAAACACAGAAAAACTGAAAAAATTACAATAGATAACAGTGTAAAATTGATTGGTAATGTTTTCATAGGAAAGTATATTTGAAGTTTCAAGAAAGTAAAATTTAAACATGAAGGTTAGATTTGAATAGTTGAAGAAAAAAATTCAGACAAAGGAAGCATAGGCAAGGAGAAGTGAATTGATGTAGCCTTATTTGTGGAGCATTACAATACCAGTGTAGCTGCAACCTAACCATGTCTGTTAAGTAACATGAAAAAAATCATAATACCTGCCAAAGATATAATGGCAAAAGCATACACAAAAAAGTTCCTGATCTCAAGGAGCTTATTATATTCTCCAGGTAAATGCAAAATAATCTGATATTAGAGAAAACTTTTAAGTACAGTACTATGAAAGGATTCCCCTAAGAAATGGTACTAGAACCATAACTTGAAGTTAAGGATTCAAAGAGATGTAGAGAAGGAGAGAAGACATTCTAGGGATACAAGTAAGAAAATTACAGAAAATAAGTTGAGAGAGAAGGAATATTGATGGAAAATTTATCAACTTAAGATTTCAAGGGTTCAAGCAAACATGAGAATTCATTTAAGAGGTCAACTCTGACTCAGAAGAATTGAGGGACAAAAAAAGTTTATCTAAGTATTGCTGTGGAAAGCAGAAGCTAAGAGACAGAAAGAGTACAGGCATTTGGGGCAGTTAGAAATCAGGGATCCACTAAGGGTATTTAGCAGTAGTACAGGAATAAGTAGCCTAAAGAAAGGTATGGGAGGAGGGAGAGTTTATTTGGGGGGAGAAGCTCTGCCCAAGAGTAAGCTAGTTTCCCAAAGAAGACAAGCAACTCAAGGAAGGAGAGATGAGCTTTTAGAGGGTCAGGAAGATGAAACAAGGTAGCTCAAAGATATAATCTAGTCTGATTTGGCCAGGAATTCATTGTTTTGTGGATGGGAGCTCACCTTTTGCCTGGGGGCAGGGATTTACCCTAAGTTCAAGTCAAGGAGGGGCAAGGTGTTTTATTAAAAAATTCACTGGGAGCAGCTGGGTGGCACAGTGGATAAAGCTAGGCCCTGGAGTCAGGAGTACCTGGGTTCCAATCTGGTCTCAGACACTTAATAATTACCTAGCTGTGTGACCTTGGTCAAGCCACTTAACTCCATTTGCCTTGGGAAAAAAAAAATTCACTGAACTTAACTGGATAGCTTGGACAATGGATTGGGGGAAGGGGGCGTCATGTTAATGTAAGGTACTTGGTCAGTGCAGAGGGAACAGATTACTTATAGAATCTATTTCCTTTAACATTTCCTCTAGTTCACTACTATGGGGAAACATATGCTCCCTCTAAACCCTATCAAATTTCAGTCATCATAGAGGAACTCAAGATGCACAAAAAACCTGAGAGTGATTCTGTTATTCTTGAAGACCTTAGGGGAAGAATAGAAAGAGAAAGAAATCAGGCAGGGGGAAGGGAAAAGCAAAATTAGGGAAAATTATTTCATTTAGTATGAATCAAGGTCCACAAGTAGAAGTCTATCCAAACAAAGAGGATAAAAGGGGGTGGGAGGGGGGAGAATCAGATATTCAAACCTCACTTTATTCAGAATGAGTCAAGACAGGGAAGAACATAGACATACATAAACAAGTTGGCTACAGAAACACATTTCATTCAACAAAGAAATAAGAGGAAGAGGGAAGAAGGGAAAAGAAAATTAATTAAGGGAAGATTAAGCCCCCACGGAAAACAAATTCTAAGAAAGTACAAAAACATTTATATCTCTCTTTTTTGAGGTGGCAAAGAAATCCAATCTGATGTGTTGACCATCAATTGGGAAATTGTTAAGCTATATGGATTTCATGGACCACTCCTGCTAGAAGAAATGAAGGGGATTGCGTTAGATATATCTAGGGAGACTTGCAACAATGAACTGATAGAGTCATTCAGAACTAGAACAGTAAGAACAACAGTAACATGATTTTAAAGATAAACCAACCATGAAAGATTTAGAAACTCTGATTAATATAAATAATAACTATAGGTTCAAAAGACTAATGATTAAATGTGCCACAAATATGCCACAATATGCATGTGTATGTCTTTATGGTTGTGTGTATAAATTTTAAGTTTACCTTTTTCTACTAGAAATGGCCAATAAGAAATTTATTTTGCTTAGCCCAGGGGCCTACCCCACATGTGTTTGTATCAAGGATGTTTTTCTTTCATTCTCAGTTGAAGAGAGATAGAATGGGAGGCATACTGGCAGTTTTTACTGATTTTTTAAAAATTTAATTTATAAGATATAAGAAAAAAAAAGGCAATGCCCAGTCAATAGATGAATGTCTAGTTCAAGGAACAGCAAGGAGGTCAGTGTTTCTGGATTGCAGAGAATATAATGAGCTTTTAAGGAAAAAGAAAACTTGAAAGGTAGGAAGGGGTCAGGTTACATAACCTTTAAAAGTCAGATCAATGATTTTATATTTGATTCAGGAATAATAGGGAAACATTGGATTTGATTGAATAGAAGGATGACATAATCAAACTCATGCTTCAGAAAGATTAATTTGATAGCTGAATGAAGAACAGACTGGAGTGAGGTGAGGCTTGGATCAGGGAAATCAACCAACAAACAATTGTCAGAGACCAGGAGTGAGGTGATAAGGGCCTGAACCAGGGAAATAGCAGCATCAAAGCAGAGGAGACTTGGCAATTAATTAGAAATGGAGAGGAAGAGTAAGGAGTTGAAGTGAGTAGTGGTATCCTCCACAGGAATACCGAAGTAAAGAGGAGGGGAGGACTGGAGAAAATATGAGTTCAGTTTTTGATATGTTGAGTTTAATATATTTATAGAATTTCCATTATGAATGGTCCAAAAGGCATTTAGAGATAAGAGCCTGAAGGTCTGCAGATAGGTTAGGACTAGACAAATAAATCTAAGCAGCATCTGCATAAAGATAATACTCGAAAGGATGAGAACGGAAACTAGGAAAAGGAAAATTATTCCTACTGGCTGGTGAAATGGTGATTTAGTAGAAAATCTTGGGGAATAAGCAAAAACAGTAAACTTCAAAGCAGTAACACAAAAATCAAAAGCATGTCTATAAAATAAAATCCAAGAAGCAATAATAGAAAGGAATGTCCATACACAATAATTATAAAATATATAAAATAAAAAAAGGATCAATCTAGCAAAGTACCTAAATTTCTTGCATAGATCCAATTACAAAATGCTCCTTAAAGAAATAAAGGATAACATACGGAGCTAGAGGAACAGTCGATGTTCATGGCTGAGTCAAGTCAATAATAAAAGATTATAATGCTACCAAAGTTATTTTTACAATCTTAATGTCATACCAATCAAACTATCAAAAGGATATTTTACAAAACTTGATCAAATAGTAACAATTTATTTTGAGAAACAAAAAATCTAGAATATCAAATGAAATAATGATAAAAGGAGGATATGGAAGGAGAATATTTCCAGACATCAGATTATGTTATTAAAGGCAATCATCAAAACAATTTATTGGTTGAAAAATAAAGAAGCAGATCAGTGGAACAGACTAGATAGTGAAAACCAGAAACACTGTAACTCAATAATACAATGTTCAATAAACCAGAAAATAAATTACTTAATAAAGAACTCCTCATTTCATAAAAATTTCCAGAAAAAAAGCAGTTTAGCAAAAATTAGGTTTAGACCAACATCTAACATATTCCACAATAGATTCAAAGTGAATGTGACCCTCCTAATAAGAATCATGTTATTAAAAAATTAGAAAAGAAGCAAAAATATGTTTTTCATTACAGGAATAGGTAGATACTTTCTTTTTTTGTTTGTCTTTGCAAGGCAATGGGGTTAAGTGGCTTGCCCAAGGCCACACAGCTAGGTAATTATTAAGTGTCTGAGGTCGGATTTGAACTCAGGTACTCCTGACTCCAGGGCCAGCGCTCTATCCAGTGCACCACCTCAATGCCTGCCCTAGATACCTCCTTAGCAAAACAAAGGCTACAAATAGATTGCAAGATAACTTCTGATAACTTTGATTATATGACACTGAAAAACTTCTGCACAAATAAATTTAATGCACCTAGGATAAAAAGGGAAGGATAATGGAAGACAAGAGAATTAAGTATCCAAGATATACAGACAATTAACAGATATTCAAAAGACTCAAGTGGTCAAAAAATATGAAGTTATACACAAAAGAAAATTGCTAAACATTCATAACCATATTAATGAATCCTCAAATAACTAATAAGAAAAAATGCACTGATCAACACTACCCTGAGGTTTTACTTCACCCCCAAAATTGGAAATGATGACAAAGTAAATAGTAAATGTTGGAAGACAGAGGTTCACTAGTAGCTTGTTGGTAAAGTTATGAAATAGTTCAACCATTCTGAAAAGTAATTTAAAATAATGGCAAGAAAGGATTAAAATGTCCATATTCTTTAAACTTATAAATTCCACTGCTAATCTCATAGAAATCACTAATAAAAGTTCCCATATACACCAAAATATTTATAACTGCAACTTTTGTGACAGAAAACAATTGAAAACAAAGTACTGTAAATGTTCACTGACTGGGACATAAACTAAACAAACTGTAATATATGAATGGAATGAAATAAGAAATGACAAATATGAAAAACACAGAGAAGCATGGAAGATACTATCTGATGCAAACTGAAGCAAACAGAGCTTAAGAAGGGGAAAGTGAGACAGAATTTACATAATGACTACAGTGCAGTCAGTAAAAACTACAATAAAACATTTAAGAGAAAATGTTCCAAGTTACAAAGAATAAGCACTGCTCCAAAAAAAGATATAAAACATCACCTCACTCTTTTGCAAAAATAATATATTGTACTATTTTTAAGGCTTTTTCCTTCACTGATCAGTTTTGTTGATTTCCCTAAAAATATTTGTTATAGGGAATGACTCTTGGGGGGAGACACTGAGAGAAATTTTGATAATTTATAAAAAGATATCAATGATCATACCTGTTTATAATATAACTTGTTTTTCTTTGGTTCTCAATGAGGGTGGGGGGGCATGGAAGGGTGAGAAAACAAACCTTCGCTGATTGAAAATGAGAAAATGTAATTTTAAATAAACAAAAATAAAATTCTGTAAAAATTTATATTAAAAAACTTTTCCTAAACTGAATCAAATGTATAAACAGAACTAAGAAAACATACACAATTGTTATTCAGTCCTTTTTTCCCTGTCTTCACAACCCTATTTTGGGGTTTTCTTGGCAAAGTTATTGGAATGCTTTGCCATTTTTTTCTCTAGGTCATTTTACATATAAGAAAACTCCAGCAAAGGTGAAGTGACTTGTCTAGTATCACGCAGCTGGTGGAGGTCAAATTTGAACTCAGGAAGCTAAATGTTCCTGACTTCAAACTTGACACTCTATTCACTGAGCCATCGAGCTGCATATATACATATACATATACACATACATACACACATACACAAGTACAATAATGTAAATGCAAAAGAATCACCCCCCCAAAAAAGTGACTTTATATTACATATATTAATCAAATTGATCTTTCCAATAACCCTCTTGAGAAAGATGGTAACATAATCCCCATTCCTTATTTGAGAATCATAGGACTCAGAATTTAAGTGGCTTGCTTAAGGAAACAATTCTAACACATGACAAAGATGAGTTGATTTCTCCTAACTTTAAGTCCAATGATTTTCCCCAACTATAGTTGAATTATAAAACTAGATTAAATATTTTCAGTCTCTACTATATAACAGGTTGCTGCAGATACTACTACTAAAATATTGATATTTTAACAACTAAGATGCTTAAAATAATGCATTTTTAGAAATTTCATGATTTCACTATTATATATATGGCCATACAGTCCAGAGATCAAATTATGCACAAGGAAACAAATTTATCTACAGTTTTGTTAAAAAGCTGGCCAGAAGTCATTTTACCACTGATAGAATAGCTTCAAATTCCACTCAAGAGTGCAACTGCTTGACCGAAATAACAGCAGCATAAGCATGCCTGCATGTTATTAAAGGAAATAGTGGAAAATTTCACAGGCTGACATCCAGAACGTCTGCGGTTCTTTTTCATATTTCTTTCTTCCTGCAAAGCCGTTATTAGAACTGGACCAATTTTTTTTTTTAAGCTTGGAAATTTCCACTGTGTATGTGTCTTTTTTTTTAAACTAAGTCTTTAAAAATGTAAGCTGCAACAAGTTTTATGATTCTGGCATAATAAAATCAAGCATTAAAGCAACAAATGAATAAAAGGACACCCATAATCAAGACTATGAATAGTCAAAGTCAAGTTTGGAAGTCATTTCTTGCTTTATTTGGAGATATTTAGTTTTAAGCAAAGAAAGTAGCCAGAGAGGTATTTAGACTATTTGAGAATTTAATCATTTAAGTTCCAGATATGAAGAACATATTGTATAACAGATCTCAGTTTCTTTTCAGGGTACAGTGTAGCCATTCAAAATATCCACAATAGTATAACTACAAGGGGGGGGCACAAAAAGGGCAATATAAGGGCAAAAATTGTGCAATATAATATTGTGATCAAAGAGTAAATTCTATAATAATGAAGGTGAATTATAATACTATGGTTATTCAGTCTGAAATCAAGACAAAGTATTTATGAATGCTTCACACATAAGATTTAATATACTAGATGGTGAAGTTCTATATGCTTTTCATTAAGATTAGACCAAACAAATGATATTGGTTAATTTTTGCTCTTCATTTATACGAATACATGAGAAACCAGATAAGGCTTATTGATCCCTTTTTATTAAAGGGATAAAAAGGGAAGTTCCAGAGAACGAATTTTAATTAAAAAACAAAGACTTTAAAAAAGCCTAAATAATTGAATATCAATGCTCTACACATAGAGGGTTGGGGGGAGGTGAGAAGGAAGAGGAAAGCATCAATGCCAAAATACAAACCATTTCCAGATTCTAAAAATCTTTAAGAGAATTTTTTAAATTATTTTTTTGGTTGTCTTAATACTCCTTTTAAAATCACACTCCAAATTCAGTTGACAGCAAAAGAATTTACTTTATATGGAGTCTGAAAACATAAAATGCCTCACAGCTAGTAGAACTGTTAAGTAGAGGACTGCTTCAGATTTCAATTTATATTTATAGAAGAAAAGTAACTGCCCTACTCTAGCCCAACAATTCCACCTCAAAACAAGTATTCCAAAGAAATCAAAAATAGAAACAAAAGTCTAGTATATATTCATGCTCAAAACAGCATTCTTTTTGGAAGCAAAGAACTCAAAGTAAACAACCAATGATTGTGGAAAGACTTAAATAGGCTTTTAATAAATTATTATGCAGCAAAAAATGAAAAATGACAAATTCAAAGAAGCACAGAAAATATGTATAAACTGATACACAATAAAGTAAGCAAAATAAGGAGAATTTGCATAATGACTATTGCAATGAAAACAAAAAAGATCATTTAAAAAGTTGAACTCTAAATAATGAGAAACTAAAGGATTAGAGGAAAAAAAAAAACACCAATCTCTTTCCTGAGCAAAGATGGATGAAATCTCACAACCCTGCTTTTTGGGTAAATTATACCTATAAGTTTATACAGTTTCAACTTGGCCCTTTTATTCCCTAATCAATTCTCTTCTCCAGGACCCTGAAGCTTCAAAAACTATCTCCTTCTCAGGTCTGTTAGCTAACAGTCTTGTCCCTTTATTAAAAAATTTGAAGTCGGGCGGCTATGTGGCATAGTGGATAAAGCACTGGCCTTAGAGTCAGGAGTACCTGGGTTCAAAACCAGTCTCAGACACTTGATAATTACCTAGCTGTGTGGCCTTGGGCATGCCACTTAACCCCATTGCCTTGCAAAATCTTGAAAAAAAATTTTTTTTGAAGTCATCTAAAACAAATTCCCTCTTTTCCTGTTCTCTTCATCTCAGAACTCCTTGTCAATTTTTCCCTTCTCTCCTTATTTCAAGTCTGACAAAAGATGGCCTCTCACCTAAATCCTATCTCCCTCCTCTCTAGTTCAGCAGATGGTATCCCCAGTCACTCCTTTAGCCCCCCAATCTTCAACCTCTATGCAATGGTTCCTTGGGAGGTCTTTGAAGTCCATTTGATAGGGCTACTGGATGCTATTGTAGGGATTCTTGCAAATAGAAGGAAACTAGGCCAGACTTCTAAGGTTCCTTCTATAAGTAATTGTGATTTGGATGTAAGAGGTCAAGAACAAGGGACTCTGTCTTGGGGGGGAGGGAGGGAGGACAGGTGGAGGAGTTGCTGGGAAAGAGCAGAAGTAAGTAAGGCATAAAGAAATCTGACAGGTTGTGGGGCCCTTGAAGCCAGCAGGCATCCTGAAGGAGGGGACCAGGGAAGGAGTAGTGGAAAAGCATGTAATGACTCCTGCACAACTCTAATACTAACTTTTGTCATTCATCTGCTCTCTTTTTTTATGGGGGGAGAAGGGAGTCAATCAAGATTAAGTTGATTTGTTCAGGGTCACTGATCTAGTATCTGAGACCAGATTTGATCCCAGGTTCTCGTAACTTCAGGTCTGGTACTCTCTAGCTGTCCCTTAAACTGAGGCAAACAGGGTTAAGTAACTTGCTCAGGGCCACACAGCTAATGTCTCAGGCCAGATTTGAACTCTCCAACATGAATCTCCCTGACTTCAGGCCCAGCATTCTATCCATTGGGTCACATACCTGTCCTCTCTCTTGGTGTGTGACTCCTCTATGATGACTGCTCAACCTCCTAGCTTACCATCCATTACTATTAATACTCCCAAGGTTCTCTCTTGGGTCTTCTCCCTTTAATCTCTGAGTAACAGAATTCATCTTTATGTAGATGATTCCTGCCTCTATATATTCTGTCCCAGTCTCTAACTTGAGCTCCATTTCCACATCATCAATTGCCTATTTGACATTTCAAACTCTGATATGTCTCAAACACTTGTTTAAAATTTGATTATCTTCCCCTCTTCCAAATTTCTCCATTTCTCCCATAGGCACCACCATCCTTGCAATGTCTCAGGTTGGTAATCTCAGAACCTAGACTCCTCTATTCACATATCAAATTAGCTGCCAAATCTCAACATTTATATCTGCAACATCCTTCCAAAAGATCCCTTTCTCTCCATTCATTTAACCACAATACTAGCTCAGGTTCTCATTCCCTCTCTTTACTATTACAATCACCTCAGTCTTCTTGCCACAGTTCTCCTCTATACCGCTCAACTTTCAGTGATTTTTTCCTCTATACCACCCAACATTCAGTGATTTTCCTAAATCAAAGCAGGGTCAGCTTTCAACCCCAAACTCCAGTGGTTCCTTATTACCCTCCAGGATCAAATAAATTTTCATTTGAGATTTTAAAACTCTTATTACCTAGGTCCATCCGACCTCTATTACATACAATCTAACAAACATAACAATTTATTTCATATTCCTCACACAGGAGGCTCCATCTTCTCTGTCCATGTCTTTGTGTAGATCCCCATGTCTAGAATGCCTTTGTCCCCATGTTCAACTCTTTAGTTTTCCATGCTTCCTTCAAGTCTCAATTAGCATTTACCACTTTCTAACCTCCCAACCATCTACACTCACAATGGATGTTCCATTCATAGTTTTGTAATATGTGATATGTTCAAAACAATTTATTGTCTTTCTCCAAAAAACACTCCCCACTTCTAAACTTTTCTATTACAGATGAGGGCACATCCACAGCTCCTAACTCACTTGAATTTCTTCTCCCCTCCCCCATATTCAATCTGCTGCCAAGGTTTGCCCAGTCTTACCATCATAACATCTCTTGCATATGCCCCTTTCTATCCTCTTTTGCTGCCAAAGTGAAGGTCCTTAACACATAATCTCAGACTACTGCAATAGCCTGCTGCTTGATCTTCCTGCCTTGTTTCTCTCCACTTTATTCAATCCTTCAGTCAATTATCTAATTAATCTTCCTAAAATACAGGTCAAACCATGTCACCCTCCCTACTCAAACTCCAGTGACTACCTATCCCTTCCAGTTGCACATAACATGCTCTGTTTGGCTTTTAAAGCCCTCCAAAACCTGGCCCCTTTCCATCTTCCTAGTCTTCTAACTCATTTCTCTTTCCCTAACCCACCTACTCTGTAATTCAGTGACACTGCCCTCTTGGCTGTGGCTTGACCTAAACATTCCATCTCCAGTCTTCAGACATTTTCTCTAGCTACCCTCCATTCCTGGAATACTCTCCCTCCTCTCTTGCCTCCCTCTCAGTTCCAGCTAACATCCTACCTTCTACAAGAAGTCTTTCTGGATCCCCCCTAATGCTACTTCCATCCCTAGATTAATTACTTCCAATTTCTCCTGGACATAGCTGGCTTGTACATAGACGCTTTTATCTTATTACTCTCAATTAGACTGTTAATTCCTTGAGAACATGGGAGGTTTTTTTGTGCTTTTGACTCTCCAGCATTTAACAGTGTATGGTTCATGGCTGGTGTTCAATAAATGTTAAATGACCAATTGACAACCCAACTTTTTCTACTACCCACCTATTGCACTTACCTTTCTGCATCACTCAACAGAAAATAACATATTAAAAAATAAGTATCTTGTGGACAAGCACAAGGCATTTTATATATTCTAGTGTCTTGCACACAAAAGCCCTTATTTCTGTTACTTGAAATAAACTGAAGTAATTGCCTTTCTTTTAGCTGTGAGAAAAATATAGAAATCATGTCTCTCTACTTTTCCCACAACTCACCCAAGAGAAGTATTTAATAAACTTGCTGAGTGGCAACTAAATGAATTTGGTAGTGGGGGGGGATTCAAATATGATGCCAAGAACAAGAATAGGATACTCAAATAAGGAACTGCTTTTGAAGAGGCAGATGAAGAACAATGAATTCAGATCTTATTCTGAACCTATAACTTGCCCCAAACAGACCAAGTATGTGAGGGTGATGACAAAGTACATGGAACAGCAATTTACCTAATTGAATTCTCCTTATATTCCATGTCATCTAACACAGCCTTAACTCCTGGTAAAATTATTAGTCTAACTGACATCCTTTACCCTCCATATTATATGAAGATGACACACCTGAACTACCCCACATTCCCAATGGAAAGGACATGCATTTGAGCTGTTTTTCCCATTAATGACTACCCATTCCCCCACATTCACTTAGACATACTTGCTCAAACATTCAACCCTGGGACTGCATGGAGTTAGTTTAAGTTAAGGTTTACCTTAAAACAAAATGAAGGTGTCCAGTTTCTTTCCTCCCTTTATTAAGGAAATCTAATCAGACAGAAAAAGTAAAAAAACTTAAATATGATTTTCTACTAAAAAAAGTTTATGAATTTTGTAAATCTTTCAAATAAAATTTTGTAAATGCAATCTATAAAATAAATTGGGAATAATTCACTTTAATGAATAATTCTAATAATGACAACAAATTTACCCAAGTTTTTAAAGGACATCTTGCTCTGATTTTCCTTGAACCAAATACAAGAGAACATTAATATACTAGGCCCATAAAAGTTGATTACAAACAGTACTTTTAAGAGTTAATTCATAGGCTTTCTTGTTACCAAACTTTTTATGCTGAATCAGCATGGGAACTAGCACACAGCATCATCCCATTGTCTAGTGAAAACAACTCGGCTCACTCAGTATTTGGCTAACAGAACTACAATAAAAAGAACTACACTCACAGATCCTTTTAGGTACAAACAATTTTAGGGTTTAGAAGAGCCTTAGAGGTCACATATTTTACAAATGGAAAACAGGAGGTCCTAAGAAGTGATTCTGTCCAAAGTCACACACCAAATCAGGAACCAAATCAGAACCAGAACCCACTAATTCTGTTTTCACTATACCTTCAGTTACCTGAATCACAATCCCCTGAAGATGATATGATCTTCATTTAACTAGAAGAATTCAGAGCAAAATGATTTGAGCAAAACTAACAAGTTATTCCAGATTTTTGTTAAAAGATTTGCCTGGACATGGTTGAAATTTGGAAATACTAAAAAGATAAGATAAAGAAGCCAGTTTAGCACATCCATAAACCTATATGATATGTGATTATTTGTTCTGAAATGGTAGAGGCATGGAGATTATGTGCTTTCTCATGAATGACACTTTTAATTATTCAAAAATTTCACTGTATGAAATAAACATCATTTATTAAATAAGCTATTCCGATGCCCCAAAGCAAAAATTAAGTTTTATATCAATTAAGAGTTTTTAAAATATTTGCTCACTTTTCTCTCTCTTTTTGCTAAAATTTCTTTTTTCTTCTTCACTTCTCTGACTCTTTGTTCTAATGTTCTCAAATGCATGAGATGGAGGAACAATACCACAATACAACTGCAGGCTTCCTGCCTACTGCTTAGCCATTATTCTTCAGGACTTGAGAACTTTCAAAACAGTCTTGGGCTGCTTTGAAATTCCCTCTTTCAGATTTTCCCTCCTTCATGGAACATCTATTTAAAAGAATGACTTCTAAAATAGCCTGTCAAAATGCTGTGTCCAATCACAATTGCCAAGGCAAACTAAAATGTCAACCTTAAAGATGGAGGCCTCATTCTAAAGTTGGGAGTCCAGAAGAAAGTCTAACTACAGCCATCCAAGCAGGGGAATAGTGTTTTTCTCATCTGCTTAATATAAATGAAGGACATTTATAAAATGCCTATATGGTTAAGCTAAGCAAATTGTCATTACTTTTATTTTTACATATAACCATGCTAAGATCTAAGGAGATAAAGTTTCAAACTATACAGAACTGCAATAATAAATGTAAGACTATATAGTTTCTTTATACTTTTTAAACAAATGTTAGCTTTAGGACAAGCCTCTTCACAAACAAGTAGGTCAAAAGAGTGGGGAAAGATATCTAAATGGTTCAAAAATAAGAAATCAGCAGTAAATGGAAAGTCCTCAGGAAGATTCCCTTTACCTTTAAAGTGGTAGTTTAAAATCACACTTGCTAATTAACTTGCTGGCAACAAAGTTAAACCAATAAACCAAACAAGGCACTAACAAAAATAAGCAGTAAGAATAAAGAAATGTTGGCCCAACATAGAACTCCAGGTCATTTAAAAGACTGAAGCAATATTGTTTCTTTTTTTTAATACACAGAAGAAGTTAAAAACCTCACAGTTAACTCAAATATTTCATATATCTTTAAAATATCATTTAAAAAATCTCAATGTTTTGTAACAATAATTTTAACCATTAACCTACTTATGTCAAGTAATATTAAAATAAAGTCAAACAAAAATATTTGAATTGTCCAGTGAACTTTGCTACAAGGAGGATTTAACTTGTATTATCAACTTTCAATTACTTCATTGAAGTTTACCCTCAAATCTGAGCATTTTCACCTACCCAACCCACCAATCCAGCACAATTATTCAATCTATCAATAATAAAACCCAGGGGAAGAGTAGAGTATACATTGTTTTATTAATGTTGCCTCACTTCATTAATATGAGCAATCAAAAGTTAACTTCAGCGTTCTGGGAATATTTTCCAAAGTGTTTGCAAAAACTCAGACTTCCAAATACTCTTCCAAAGTCTCTAAGTAATGAAAATAAAACATTCCATAATGTAGACAATAGTGATTACCTTCCAAGATCATAGATAATGGTAGTTTAATCCCTTCACATTCTCTATAAAGAATTTTCAAAATACCTGCTTCAAACCTCAGCAATGTTAAATGAAGAAAATATCCACTTATCTTTTTCCAGAAGAAAATCCTGGGACTTGGAAAAACTGACCAGTCCAAGATCACAACTAGTATGTGTTTTCTCTGATTTTAGGAAGGAGGAGAAAGCTTTTATAAGGAGTAATATGTAACATCAAGATGCAAGGTGGTTGGGAGGAAAGTTATGTAAATACTGATAGAAAAAATTAGAAGCTTTGCTTATGGTTTTATTTTTGGTGTGTTGTTTTGTTTTGTTTTTTGGTAAGACCTACTTAATGGCCAGCTCACTACACTACTTCTATTGCCTCTAGGCTACAAAGTTGGCACTATTGAGAATGAAACAAACCTTTATTACTGACCCATCATAAACTGGGAGTGGCAGAAAGATAGTTATGGAACTGAGTTAGTGCTGAGAAAGATCAAATAGGGTCACAACTCTCAATTATCTGGAATCAGATTATCTAGTTTGTGGATAAGCCGGCCTCTTAGCCACTGCCTGTTCTCTCCACTCCTGCTGGGAATCTTTTGGCCCTTTCACTGCTCATTTAACATCTCCACCAGAAGGAAGAGAAAGGGGAATAAATTAAAGTCAATTCTATCATTTGTTAGTAGACTGAAATTAAAGTTAGATTACAAATCCTATTTATTGAAAATTTAAGAAAGAACTTCTAGGAGAGTTATGTTAAATAAAAGTCATCAATTATTTCCAGAGAGGCAATGAGGCACAATAAAAACTGTAGGAAAGATTTACAACAAACAATACTATAGCCAATCACAAGATTGTTCCTTGACTCTAAGAATGATAAACAAAGTAATATAAATTAGCTATTGCATATCAAATACAATGATTTTTTTAAACCATTTTATAAAATAGAAAATGAGCAAACTTTCAAACTTCAACATAGTTTTTCCCTTCTCCTAAGAATCAGGATTATTATTTGTAGCTTTTTCTTTCACCTATTGCACTCTAACAGGAAAAAAAAAAAGAATCACTCATACTCTGGAGTCATATCTGCTCAAAACACTGACCTTTTTTAACATCACAGAAAACATAGGAAACATTGGATAGCACACTACAAAAGTAAGTTCAAACCCAAAATAGGTAACAGTAGACCTAATGTTAAAGCCTATTAAATCTAGAGTTCAACTTCAAAGTTGTTCAACAACTCTTGCTTTTCCAGTCCCAGGAAGCTTATTAACAAACTAACAATTGTATTGAATTGTGGTAGCTTTGCTATGCAGACAAACAGCCATTGGAAGCTATATTTAGTTTAAATTTGCAACAACTTAAAGTTCTCAAAATGACTGTAAATGCTCTAAGCAAAGTTTAAAATCATTCAATTCTAACAGCATTGCAAATACTAAATAAAGGCATCACTTTCACAACTAATTATGGTTAAGGCAATAGAATTTTTATCTTTAGACTGAAAATTAACAAGTGAGGAGATCTTCTCAAAAGACTTATCCAAACTGTAATGGTCATAAATCAAAGGGGAAAGATTCTACAAATAAATGGATAAATTTTTAAACCCTTGGCTTTAGACTAACCCAAATTCTTGACATTTCATTTTGCAGGTGAATCTATTTTCAAATCTCTGATTAAGTATACACCCTGGTTTTTTTCAAAGGGGAGTCTGTAAATGGTCATTTCAGTAATTAACTTTTACATCAAAACTCACATAAGAAAAAGTGATCAGCATCACATTTCTTATTTCAAACACAATTCTACCTGTGGTATTTTTTGGGGGGGTAGGGAAGAGGTTGAATGGAATTTGGATTTGTTTTTGTCCTTGAGGAAGAATGGAGGAAGAGGCAACCATCTAAAATCTTATAGCAGCATTAAAGAGTACAGTCATCTCCTACATGGAAACATTCTTGATATACTTATTTACAAACTCCTGGGAATGGTTATCACATAATTTTTGTTTATGTGAGTATGTTCCAATCTGTATCAGATTTAAAATGCAACAGTTTCAGAATTTGAAGGTTTCTGTATCAGAACTCAGCAGGCTATTGTAACAAAATTTCATATATATATATATACACACACACACACACACACACACACACACACACGTAAACTATTCTGCATTTCAAAGACTGTAGTTAGGGAATGCCTGACATGAGTTATTTCCTAACAGATCTATCCCAGAAATCTTATCTACACTCTATAGTCTTCATCGCCTTCCTTTCTTGTGATTTGGTAAGTTGGAAGCTGTATTAATTTTTTATATTATAGACAATTAAGTCATTTCTTTCCTCAACATTATACAAAATACTTGATCACTTAGGATCAGGGCAACCTAGATTACTGCTCATTTAAATGCAGGACCTGAGGCAGCCGGCAGTGTCAGAGAGAGTATAGTGTTCAATATCATTTTACATGTTACCAACAGAGGGTTCATCTTACACACAAACAATGGGCACTGGCAGGGTGTCTTCACCCTCCTGAAGCCCCACAAATTGTATTTCTCCCTAAAATGATTACAAGATAAGAGGGCTATGGATTATTCAAAAGTTCTTTTGTAGCTTACGGGCAATTTTTAAAAAATCATTCAAAATGCAAGATTCCTAATTATGTTTTTCTCCCTCTTCGATTTATTTTTCTGCCCTACCTACTTACTGAATAGGATATACACAGAAAGATTTTAAATGAGCAGTTCAAGATAACAGATTAAATATTTCTAAAGCCAACAATGTACAAAAACTTACAGGTTTTTTTTGCCAAAAAATATATTTTGTGCCTGTGTATATGTGCAAGGATGGTTTCTTAAAAAGGGATAATTTCTTCAAATTTTAATTTCTAATCTAGTGAAGTTCTTCAATGAACACGTAATCTTTGCAGTATTAGGTGGAGTATTCTAAACTGGGTATATCTTTCTCTTAATGAAAGAGAAACTCAGGAATCTTGCTCAATACTACCTCTGCCCTCATCTCATTCAACCCCATTTGAAACCAAAGCAGCGAGACAGCTGGTATTTTGCCTTCCCATTTTCTTACAGTACGATGTTGGTCACAAAAACAGGTTGGTCTAAAGTACAGGGCAAAAATGCAAAATAATTCCACACAGGAAAGGGGGGGAGAGAGCGAGAATGCGAGAGAGAGGATTTCACTAAGGAAAGAATCCCTGGTTAACTTCATGGCTATTCTATCATAAACTCAATACTTTTTTTTTCCTCCACCCTCTTCATCTTGAACAACTTCGTCACTCTCCAATATCTTCTTTAGAGTGGATTAGAAATAGCTACTTGAAAGACCACATTTTAGGAACATTGGGTAAACGAAAGAAGCCCCAGTGTGTTTAATCATTAAAACAAAACTTTTAACCTTAGTGAGCCCGAGAAGAGGAAGAATTACGGCCAAAGCCCAAATTTTACTCGGACTTATCTGGCCGCTTCTTTGCCTTCCCTTGTTAGCCAGGGACCCACCTTTCCAGGGATGACTTGACGGGTAGAAAATTGTCGTAGGGGCCACTTGGGAACAAAAATGGTCCCTATTTTTTTTTGGGGGGGGGGAAGTACAGCAAAGCAACCCCAACAGGTTTGTTGGGATTTTCCTCGCCTTTCCCTTCGGGGGAAACTGCTGCTTTCTAAGTAGCCAAGCCCGGGAAAGGCAGCGGCAAAATAAACTTTAGGGAAAGGGGAGGGAGCGTCCGCCACGAGCCCCGCTGCCCCTCGCACCACTCCCGGGCGCCCCCCGCCCGCGACACCCCCTACCTCCGCTCCCGCGGGTCCGGGCGTCCGTGTGTCAGCCGGCGGCGCCTCTGCCTCTGCTCCGAGCCGCGGTCCGCCCGCCTCAGCCGCCCTGGCAGCGCGGGCGCCCCCCCACAAGACCCCCCCTCTCCCTGCCCAGGCTTGGGGCGCTCCGAGGGGTAAGGACGCGGGGACGCTAGCGACGGGGCTGGCCGCCCTCCTCCTCCTCCTCCTCGCCCTCCTCCTCCTCCTCCCTCAACCCTTCGCCCCCGCCCCGTTTTCCGTCTCCTCCTCCTCCTCCTCCTCCTCCCCCCCTCCCCCTTCTTCTCCTCCTCCTCCTCCTCCTCCTCCTCCTCCTCCCCCCCTCCTCCCCTCCTCCTCCTCCTCCTCCTCCACCACCTCCACCTCCTCCACCTCCTCCTTTATCTCCACTCACCTCCCGCCGCCATCTTCTTCGCTGGTCGGATTTAAATAGGAAACTCGCCCCCCGAGCGGCGCCAGCACCTCCGAGGAATAGGCGGCTGAAGCTGGTGCTCCAGGAGCGGCGCGCGGACCGCTGGGAGATGTAGTCCCGAGGCCCCGCCCCGCACTACAGATCCCAGAGGACCCTGCGCCCAGGGAACCAGCCTTGAGATCTCTTTAGCCCCAGGTTGCCTTTTCCGAAGCATCTCAGCGAAGCGCTTGGAGAGAAGATCAGAAAAGGTCAGAACTGGAAGGATCATGGGATCCTGGGATTTAGAAATAGGAGGGAACTTAGAAATCCACAGGATCTCCAGACTGGAAGAACCATTATAGGTTATGTAGGCCAACTTGTTCTTCATTAGGTATTCCTTCTACAATATTCCCAACAGGTAGAGTCTGACACTTCTAGCTACTGAGGTAACCCGTTCCACCTTTGAGTCTAATCTTTGAGGTTCCTAGATGGATCAGTGAAAAGTATGATTGGGGGGGGGGGGGGGGCTAGGTGGCGCAGTGGATAGAGCACCGGCCCTGAAGTCAGGAGTACCTGAGTTCAAATCCGGCCTCAGACACCTAATAATCACCTAGTTGTGTGGGCCTGGGCCAGCCACTTAACCCCATTGCCTTGCAAAAAAATAAAAAAGTGTGCTGGGCTTGAGACGAAGAAGACCTGAGTTCAATCAGGCCTCAGACATTTGTGTGACTTTGGTCAAATCTCTTAAACTCTATTTCTTTACTGAAGAAGAAAATGGCAAACCACATCAGACTCCCTTGCCAAGAAAACCCCCTAAATTGTATGGTCCACGGGGTCACAAGAGGTCCGTTGGAACTGAAGAAGTCGTGGGAAGTCGTGAGTGTGAAGTCAAATCTGCCTATGCAACTTTTCTGCTGCTTTTAATCTTACTTGACTAGAAGAGTGGAACAAATCTAAACTCTTTCATATCAGAGGGGCTGTTTTATCTTTTAAGTGTTCTCTTCTTTTAAATGATATCTTTTTGTTGTTTCATCTAATTCATTTTTTTTAAGATTCTATGAATCCGGGGCAGCTAGGTGGCAGTGGATAAAGCACCGGTCCTGGAGTCAGGAGTACCTGGGTTCAAATCCGGTCTCAGACACTTAATAATTACCTAGCTGTGTGGCCTTGGGCAAGCCACTTAACCCCGTTTGCCTTGCAAAAATATAAAAAATAAAATAAAGATTCTATGAATCCATCAATACCATTTCTATGCCTATATCCAGGAGAAATCATAAAAAATGGGAAAAGTCCCACATGTTCCAAAATATTCAGAGCAACTTTTTTTTGTAGTAGCAAATAATTGGAAATTTTGAAGGAATGTCCATCATGAATGGTTAGACTCTAGAGTAGCATGGAAAGAATGAGAGGAACTGAGTGAAGGGAGCAGAACCAAAAGAACATCCTATAGATTACCAACAATGTGAGTTGATCAACTTTGATGGATGCAGCTCCTCAGCAGTTTGGAAAGCTAGGACAATCCTAGGAGATCCGTTAGGGACAATGCTATACAAATCCTGAGAAAGAAAAACAAAACAAAACAAACAAAAACCACAGAATCTGAATTAGAGTTTTTTTGCTTTTTTTAAAAATTTCTCTTATGGGTTTCCTTACTATCTTATGGTTTTCTTTTTTTCCCCTTAGTCCTAATTCCACATACAGAAACTGACTGTAATCTGTAAACCTGCAAAACACAAATGTATATGTATATATTGTTTACCAGATTGTTCATCACTGAAGGGAGGGGGTTGGGAAATGAGGGTAGAAGGAAATTATGTAACATAAATATGCATAAGCATGTGAATGAATGTTGAAAAACTTTCATAACATGTAGTTGGAAAAATAAAATAAAATATAAATTAAAAAAAAGATTCGATGAATCCCCTCTCCTCTACCATCTCTCCTATTGGAAGTGCAAGGGCTATTCACAAGACATTAGCTTTGACCAGCTCCATTTCTACCCTGGACCAGCTCAACCCTCCTTAGGCAAACTGGTGCCCCATTTCCAGGAGATCACCACATCAAAGTTGTTCTATTTGACACCAGATATGCTTAGCCCACTGCAGTTTAGAACTCTGAAGTGTAAGAGCTCCCCAGCTTCAATGTCATTGCAGCTGGGAAAATAAACAATACAACACTATGCTCATGTCTGTGCTTATTCTTGACTGATTCCCCTCCCCAAAGAACATTTCTTGTAACAAAAACTTTAAAAGAGAAGTAGGATGAGAAGGAAACAGTTGAGATTTTGAAATCTAGGAGATTAGGCATGTGGAAAATAAAGAGAGATTTTACCTGGGTGTCAGCCTCAAAGGATCTGCACCACTAGTTGACCCCTGCATTGATAAGAATCCTTAAATCTTTCAAAGTTGTTTTTCTTTATACTGTAATCACTGTACAACTTTTTCTCCCACCTCTGCTTATTGTCCTATGTTTCTCTGAATTCATGCTTTTCATCATTTTTTATAGAAAGCAATGATATTTTAGCACTGATCCCCTGGACCCTTAGGTAACCACTACATTAAGAATCCTTCAGACTTTCAATAAATAAATTTTTTTAAAAGGGGGGCATCTGGGTGGCACGGTGACTAGAGCACTGACCCTGGAATCAGGAGGACCTGAGTTCAAACCTAGCCTCAGACACTTAATAATTGTCTAACTGTGTGACAATGGGCAAGTCATTTAGCCCCATTGCCTTAAATAAATAAATAAAATTTTAAAAAAGACTCCTTCAAACTCAGACTTTGAAAGACATTACTTACTATGTTATAATTACTATGTAACATTCTATTTCTGCTCATTTCACTGTATCAATTAATGTTTTTCCATGTTTCTCTGAAGTCTTTTTTTTATCATTTCTTTCAGAAGATTCTATTTTTATATTAATTTACTGTCATTTAATCAGCCATTTTCAATAGATGGGCAGCACCTTATTTTCAAGTTCTCTGCTACAAGTGCTATTATCAATAGTCTTGAACATATTATTACTTTGTCTTTGATCTCTTTGAAGTGCCTTCTTTCTCATGGCTCTTTCTTTTATGGTTCACAGTTTTTCTCTCCTCCTCAACTACTGCTTTCATATTAGGAAATTTCAACATACTCTACAAATTTATGTTATACAAACCTCAACTAAGTGATAGGTAATCCTACTATATACCTCCCTTATCAACTCATGTCTCTGTCCACAACTGCTTTTCTAAACTTTTTCACCTCTCCTCAAACCATCCCTTAGCTTCCTCCTCCCATCAATCTCTCAGCTGTGATCCATACCTCATATTTTACAGAAAAAATTAAGGCCATTCATCAGGAGCTCCGTCTTCCCTCTTCTTCATCTCCTATCACTCAAATGTCTTCTGCCACTATCTCTTCCTTCACCAGTCTCACATGATGAAATGATCTTGCTTCTTATCAAGGTTAAACTCCTCAGTTCAAACAATTCCATTCCAAACCATCTTCTCTAACAGATTGCCTCCTCTGTCATCCCCATTCTGTCACTTATATTCAATCTCTCCCTTTCAACTGACTCAGTCCCTACTGACTAAAATATGTCTGTGTCTTTCCCAACCTAAAAAACCCTTATTGATCTTTCTATTTCTATTATCATTCTATATCTTTCTGCTCTTTCTAGCTAAGCTTCCCAAAAAGACTGTCCTCTTACTCTCTTTTTAAATAATTTACCATTTGGTTTATGACCTTATCATTCCACTGAAACTGCTCTCTCCAAAGTTACAAATGACTTCTTGGTTGCCAGATTCAAAGACTTTTTCTCAGTCTTCATTCTCCTTGACCTCTTGACTTTGCAGTCTTTGACACTTTCACCCTATTGTTCACCCTTTCCTAGATATTCTCTTCTGTTTAGGTTTTTGGAATAACACACTCTCCTTGTTCTCCTACTACTACTACCATTATGGTTGCTCTTTCTTAGTCTTCTTTGCTGGATTGTCATCTGGAACATGTTCTCTAACCATAGGTGTCCTGCAAAGTTCTGTTGTGGGTCCTTCTTTTCTCCCTCTATACTACTTCCCTTGATAATCTCATCAACTCCCATGGATTTAATTACCATCTCTATACTGATTGAGTTTCAAATCTCTCTGCTGACCTCCATTCCCACATCTCCAACTTCCTCTCAGACAGCTCAAACATGATATCAAGTAGACTTTCTCTATCAGATTGTGTCCAAAACAAATCTTTCTCCTAAACCTTTTCCCCTCCTACCTTTCCTATTACTGTAGAGGGCAATTCCAGAAAGAAATGAAGTCTGCAGTTCATCATGCTTGCAGCCTAGGTATAATCCTTGATTCCTCACTATCTCTCACCCATCCTATAACCAAGCTGTTGCCACAACCTGTCAAATTTCAACCTCTCTCAAATATATCACACTCCTCTCCTCTAACACTTTCATCACTCTAGCATAAGTCCTCATTACCTCATTTTTGAAATATTGCAACAGCCTGCCTCAAGTCTCACTACACTCCAATCCATCCTCCAAGGAGCTACTAAAATGAATTTCTTAGAGCACAGGTCTCACCAGGTCACCCACCATGCCCACCCCAATAAACTCCAGAAGTTCCCTATTACCTTAAGGCAACTAATGGCACAGTGGAAAGATCACCCTCCCTGGAGTCAGGAGGACCTAAGTTCAAATTTGACCTCAGACACTTCTACTTAACTGTGTGACCTTGGGCAAGTCACTTAAACCTCCTTGCCTTGCATCCTGGACTGACTCTGGTAGTTCTGATTCATATCTGGTCACTGAACCAGATGGTTGCAGATGAGAAAATGGTACCAGTGTCTTATCACAGCACCCCCTCACTCAAATCTCTCCAGTATTATGCATTACTCACCATCATGAACTCTTTGATCCAAGATACTAGCTATCAGGCTGTTCCACAAACAAGACACTCCTTGGTTCCAGGAATTTTCTCTGGTTGTTGTTTCTGTTTGTCTCTCTCTGTCTCTGGCTCTGGCTCTTTGTCTCTCTCTCTCTCTCTGTCACTCTGTCTCTCTGTCTCTCTCTCTGTCTCTCTCTCTCTCTCTCTCTCTCTCTCTCTCTCTCTCTCTCTCTCTCTCTCTCTCCCCCATCTTTCTAACTACTGACTTCCCTGGTTTCTTTTAAGTCTTCCATCTTTTACATGAAGCCTTTCCCCATCCCCTCTTAACTGTTACTGTTTTCCTTTTGCTAATTATTTACTATTTATCCTATATATAGCTTGTTTGTACATATTGGTTTGTTTACTGTCTTCCCCATTGAATTATGAGCTTCTTGAGGGTAGGAATTGTCTTTTGCCCCTTTTTGTATCCTCCAGCATTTAACACAGTTCCTGGCACTTTGTAGGTGTTTAATAAATATTTATTGACTGAGAGAAGTAAATTTTATAACAAAAGAGATAATTCTTTTTGGGGGGGTTAAATTCATTTTATTTTAGACAATCTACATGACATGTTTTTAAAAACAATGTCTCCACTCCAAATAAATCAAGGTCAAAAATAAAGGAATAAAGCTCAACATGACATCAGTCCAAGTTTGTCCAAGTCCTGGTGGTTGTGTAGATGACAAAAAGCAGCAGCCGGCTATGATGACAGGTGATTCAAAGTAATCAGCTGAATTTGTTAACATTTCTCCATTTCTAAACCATCCTTAAAGAAAATCAAATATGAGGTCACACTATCCTCACAGAAGTCCAGAAGAAGCAACATGCCATCTGGATTCATGTTTTCACCTATGAAGAACTGATAGTTTTTAAAATTAGCAAGGATATGTTTGATTTGTTCTGCAGCTCCCATCATAAAAGGTTTTACTCTATATGGTTTGTTTTCTTCAAGTCTGCCTTTGAATGATTTCATGTAGTCTTTGATGTACTTTTTGTAGGACTCTTTTGTGAAACTAGTTTCTTGCAGATGATGGTTTATTACTATATCAACTCCAGTGATTACAGTGGCATCTGTTCCTTCACCCTCAGGACCTTCAGCAGAGGCATTTCCACTGATGAGTGAATCATCAATGGTACCCTCTGTCCTACTGACCATCTTCCTCTCCACCTCCAGGCACAGCCTGTTCTCGATTGCCCAGATCTTGTAATGTCAGAGAACATCTCATCAAGACTGATGAGGTCCTGGTAGATGATCGTGGCAGCAGCAAGAGGGAAGCAGCGGGGGCCCAGAGCTCAAAAAGAGATAATTCTTTTTTATTTTAGGTTTTTGCAAGGCAAACAGGGTAAAGTGGCTTGCCCAAGGCCACACAGCTAGGTAATTATTAAGTGTCTGAGACCGGATTTGAACCCAGGTACTCCTGACTCCAGGGCCAGTGCTTTATCCACTACACCACCTAGCCGCCCAAAAAGAGATAATCCTTGACCTCAGAAAGAGTTTTGTATTATATATTATATTGTGTTACCCTATATTATAAAGTATTTGGAAGTGAATGGAAGGCAAGAAACATTTCCTAGGAGTTTGGCTGTGAAGATCAAGTGAATTTTTTTTTAAATGCTGAAAAGGGAAGAAGGAAGGGGAAAAAAAAGAAAGAGTGGAAGGAAGGAAAGAAGAAAAAGACAGAGAAAGGAAGGAAGGAAACTATTTGGAGTGAGGGAACTGGGCTTAAATTCCATGTCTACTGTATGACCTTAAATTAGTCAATTAACCTCTCTAGTCCTCAGTTTTCTCACATGTAAAATAAATGAAGTCATTCCTTTTGTATTTTCTTATGGCCCAATCATATTTCATTCCATTTACATACCATAATTTGTTCAACAAGAGCAAAGTAAACAAAATCAGAAGAACACTTTAAACATATAACAACAAAATTATTAAAAAGGAACAATTTTGAAAGATTGTAAAACTATCTCAGCAGACAAGCTAAACTGAGGGTAACCTACAGGCCTCAAACTTATCTGTGGGTTAGGGTGTCTTTCCAAGCACATGAAGTAGAATAGGCAGATGAGAACAATTTGTTCCAACAACAGCTGAAGTAGACCTTGTAGAATGCTTAGAGCTTGGTCAGACATCAAAGATGACAAGATCATCCACTGCATGCCAGGTCATTGCCATTTGTCTTGACTTTTATCCTGCTACTGGACTTCAACAACTCTGCACCATTTCCTCACTTAAATCTAATTCACTCCAAAGTCAAGACATTACCTCTGATGTCTATGGGTCCTCTTCAAAATGAAAGAAAAATAATACTAAAATTTAAGAACTCTGCTCCATATAAAACCAATCATGATTTCAAAGAACAGAAGTTGAAAAAGAATGTTGCCTGTCTTCAACAAGAGGTGATAGACTCAAAATGTAGAATAGGACATAAATTTTTTAGACATGAACAGTATGGACAGTTGTTTTGCTTGACTTTGCATATTTGATAAAAAAAGGTTTTGTTCTTTTTTTAAATGAGAGGTGAAGAAGGAAAATAAATGCTTATTATTGAAAAAAATTTAATTTTTAAAAGAAGAAAAAAGGTGATTTGAACTAGATGGTCTCTGAGGTTTCTCCCATTCTAAATCTATGATATATGATTTAGTCATGTTTGAAGAGAGCAGGAAAGGAGTCAGTAGATAATGAGAGATTTTAAATTAGGAAGGGCATAATTTTTTCCCAATTACTTTTTTATTTTGAATATTCTTTTCTTCCAATCACATATAAAAATAATTAACATTTTTTAAAATTCTGAGCTAAAGATTCTTTTCTTCCCACTTTGCCCTTCCTTCTCCCTGAGACAAAAAAGCAATTTGATATAGGTTATACATGTCCAATCATGCAAGGCATATTTACATATTAGTCATGTAGTGAAAGGAAAAATACAGGAAAAAAAAAAACCATGAAAAAAAGTAAAGTGAATAACAGTATCCTTTGATCTACACCCAGGTTCCATTAGTTCTTTATCTGGAGATGGATACTATTTTTCATCATAAATCCCTTGGAATTGTCTTGAGTCATTGTATAGCTGTGAATAGCTAAGTCATTCACAGTTAATCATTGTATAATTTTGTTGTTACTGTGTACAATGTTCTCCTGGTTCTGCTCACTTCACTCTGCAACATTTTATGTAAGTCTTTCCAGTTTTTTCTGAAAGCATCCTGCTTTTTAGTTCTTAATCACAATAGTATTTTATTACAATCTATATGCCACAACTTCTTTAGCTATTACCCAATTGATGGGGATCCTGTTAATTTCCAATCCTTGGCAACTACCAAAAGAGCTGCTAAAAAATTTTTTGAACAAATAAGTCCTTTTGCACTTGTTTCTTTTTTAAATCTCTTTGGGATACAGATCTTAGTAGTGGTATTGCTGGATCAAAGGGAATGCAAAGTTTGATTTACCTTTGGGTATGTTTCCAAGTTGCTTTCTAGAATGGTTAGATTTGTTCACAGTTCCAGCAACAGTACATCAGTGTCCTAATTTCCTCATAATATTTCCCTCAGTCATTTGTCATTTTCCTTTTCTATCATATTAACCAATCTGATATATGTGAAATAGTACCTCAATTGTTTTATATTGCATTTCTCTGATTAATAGTGATTTAAACATTTTTTCATTTTACTATACAAAGCTTTGATTTATTCTTCTGAAAACTGCCTATCCATAGTCTTTGACCCTTTGTCAATTGAGGAATGACTTATATTTTATACATTTCACTCAATTCTCTATTTATTAGAAAAATTAGACCTTGTAAAAAAATTTCCCCCAACCTTCTGTTTTCCTTCTAATTTTTTTTAGGGTTTTTTTTTGCAAGGCAATGGGGTTAAGTGACTTGCCCAAGGCCACACAGCTAAGTAATTATTAAGTGTCTGAGGTCAAATTTGAAATCAGGTCCTCCTGACTCCAGGACCAATGCTCTATCCACTGCTCCACCTAGCCACCCCCTTTCCTTCCAATCTTAACTGCATTGGTTTTGTTTGTGCAAAACCTTTTATTTAATTAAAACAATCCATTTTACAGCTTATAATGTTCTCCATCTCTTATTTAGTCATCAATTCTTCTCTTATCTGTAGATCTGACAGGCAAACTATTCTATGCTCTTCTAATATGCTAATGGTATCACCTTTTATATCTAAGTCATATACTCATTTTGACATCATGTTAGTATACAGTATTGGATGTTGGTCTATACCTAGTTTCTGCCAAAATGTTTTCCAGTTTTTAGGGACAGTGTAATTGGAAGGGGCAAGCTACTTGGTCAAGAGAGGGAATGGGACTAAAGACAAGAGTTATAAAAGGTCAATGTTTGGGGTGGCTAGGAGTCAGGAGGACCTGAGTTCAAATTTGACCTCAGACACTAAATTACCTAGCTGTGTGGCCTTGGGCAAGCCACTTAACCCCATTGCCTTGCAAAAAACCTAAAAAAATAAAAGTTAATGTTTCCCTAATGATGAAAAATGCTATTGAACTATAGACAAAGAACTGATGCACTCAGACTGCAGATTTAATCATATTTTTCCTTATTTTTCTTGTCCCCCCTCCCCCAGAATATGGCCAATGGAAAAATTTTTGCCTAATTAATATGTATGTTTTTCAGATTTCTCTCCTTGGTGGGTGGAGGGAGGGTGAAGGGAAAGAGAGAATTTGGAATTGAAAATAAATTATCTTTTAAAATAATTTAGGGGCGGCTAGGTGGCATAGTGGATAAAGCACCGGCCCTAGAGTCAGGAGTACCTGAGTTCAAATCTGATCTCAGACATTTAATAATACCTAGCTGTGTAGCCTTGGGCAAACCATTTAACCCCATTTGCCTTGCAAAAACCTAAAAAAAATGTAAAAATAATTTTAAATAGTTTAGTGTTGGGGGCAGCTATGTGGCACAGCCCTAGAGCCTTAAATCCAGCCTTAAACACTTTATAATAACCTAGCTGTGTGACCTTGGGAAAGTCACTTAATCACATTGTCTTACAAAAAACAAAAACAAAAAGCTAAGTGTTAACTAAGACTGAGACCTCCTTTTTCTGGAATAAAGAAGATGATGAGTGATCATGCTGAGGTGACATGGCATGCAATTAGAGAGGAGAAAAAATCTGAGGTATGTGGTCTCACTCTTCTAGGTTATATATGGAAATTAAAAATCATTTTAAGTCAATAAGAACAATAGATCAGAGAGGGAAATAGAGAGGTAATAGGAAAAGTAAAAGGATATTGTTTCCATAATTCTTGTGGACCACATAAGTGCAGATGTGGGTGTGGAGAGGAGAAAAGGGATCAGGAAGATGCAGAACTGAAGTAATCATCTAGATAGAGGCAGTATCTAGAGTTGTGGTGATAAATGAAATAACCAAGAGAGAAAATGTTGAGGGAAAAGAGGTCCAAGGACAGATCTTTGGGTAATACCTCCAGAATAAGTTAATTAAAGATATATATATATATATATATATATATATATATATATATATATATATATATATATATATAAACAGGCAGTTAGGTGACAATAAATAGAGCTCTAGGTGTGAAGTTAGAGGACATCAAAGGTCATATTTAGTCTCAGGCATTTATGAATTGTGTGGCCCTTTAAGGAATCATTTAATCCAGTTTGCCTCAGTCTCCACATTTGCAAAATGAGTTGAAGAAAGAAATAACAAACCACTTAAGTAACCTAACCAAGAAAATCCCAAATGGCATAACAAAGAGTCTGAAACCATAGCAGCAACCAATAGCAGCAAACCAATAGCAGCAGCAACAACAGGCACCATCCTAAATTTGCAGATAAGACGACAAAATGAACAGCATTTGCCTTCAAAGAATTTACATTAATGGAGAAGATAAATACATATAAAATATTTATAGCATAATATAAATATATCCATAATAGTTTTAAAAAATTAGACAGCTTAGGAAATCCTTCTCTTTGATCCAAACCTCCACCTTATTACTCCTAATCTTTTTCTTTCTCTTTTTCTATACCTTGACTTCAAGTCTTTCCATCTCTCCCTGTTCTTCCACTCTATCATTCCTATTCCTATCTTACCTTCTTACCTTTGGGTCACTTGCTACATGAGCCCTTTCCTGACATCTGCTACAGTCACCAGTACTCCCCCACTAAAATTACCTTGTATCAAGCTTGAATTTACTGGCATACTGGTTTCCTCGATTAAAAAAAATGAAAATAAATAAAAAGCTTGAGGGCAAAAGTGTTTGATTTCTGCCTTTACATCTTCAGTGCCTAGCAAAATACCTAATATATAGTCACTTAATATTTATCTATTGGATCAATTTAAAGTTCTCACTAACCAAAGTCCAACAGCTAAAACTGGGTAAATTTATTCTCATTGAGGGGTGAATAACTATGTTGTATTGTCATTATTGTTGTTGTTGTTGTTTTAATAGAATATTTTAATTTTAATTACAGATCAAAGTCAAATGAATGAGTTAAGTTCTATTAAACAAGTAGGTGAGATTTGGGGCAGAAGGAGGTGGGTTTTTTTCCCTCCTCATCTGCTCTAGTATATAGGATAATGGAATGGAGGCTATTTCTAGTCATCCTGATCTCTCTCTCTTGCCACTGGACCCAGATGACTCTGGAGAACAGAGTGACTCTGATTACTTTTGCAGTCATAGCATCACCTTCTCTTCAAGAAAAAAGAATAATGGAATTAAGGAGACCAAAGAAGGCATCTAGTTCAACCTAACCAGTGCAATAACTACCTTTTGTATAATATTGTCCCTAACAAAAGTTCATGCAGTTACTACTTGTATCCCTAAGAACAGCAAACTGGTTATCATTCGAAACAGCGGAATGAAACACTCTATTCAGGGGCCACCATGGAGGGAGTCCTGGATCTGAAGTCAGGAAGATTCAATGCTTGAGTGCAAATATGATTTCAGCTATTTGGTAGCTGTGGAACTTGTGGGCAAGTCACTTAACCTGTCTGTCCGAGTTTCTTCATCTATTAAATGAAGATAATATCACTTACCTCCCAGGATTATTGCAAGATCAAATTAGACTTTTGTAAAGTGTTACGTACTAATTGTTAATTATTATGAATACAAAAATGATAATAATAATTTTATCATTGTTCTCAAGAGGAGCCCTCAAGTTTTTTATTTATTATTTATTTTTAGAAATGTTAACTCAGTTTCTGACTCTTTGCAACTTCTTTCTATCCTATTTCTACCCTGAGAAGTTAAGGAAAAGTCTGTTCTATTTTCCACATGACACCCCTTGAGATATCTGAAGAGAGTTCTCATGATTCCTTCATTTCCAGTTCTTCTTTCTCCAAGATGTATAGGTCCAGGGCCCTCTACAACTCTGTCATGCAAGTGATCATAGATTTCTCACCTCCTAAAAGCCCTCCAGTTTCTGCTGAGTTAAATGATATTCACCAATTCTGTAGCCCTTTCTAGGGCCTCCACTCTGTCCTTGGACACCATTTTCCTTTCCCCTTTTTTCTTTGCTAGTTCTTCACATTGAGTAAAAGACTTTGCTTTTACAAGGATTTACGACCATGGGACAATTTTTTTCCTGTAACAAATCATTTTATTCTTATTGACTTTCATTTTAATCATATTTTCCCTAAATATATGCAAATATATCACAAACACCTGGTCATTGATCCGTCTCTTGTAACAAAGATTTTTTTTTAGAGTTTTGTAAGGCAAATGGGGTTAAGTGGCTTGCCCAAGGCCCCCCAGCTAGGTAATTATTAAGCATCTGAAGCTGGATATAGATTTTTTTTAAAAAGCAGTTTAGCAAAGCAAACAATCATAAATGACATATGAAATATTATACTCCCAAATTTCTTCTGCCTCTGCAATATGTCAAGTCTTCTCTGAGGTCAAATTTGGTCAGTATGATTGTAGAGGATTTTAATTTCTTTTTAAAATTCTTTCCTTGATATTGTTATAGTAATGTGTATGTAGTGTTCTTGATTCTCCTTGCTTTACTCTAAATCAGCTAATAACACATCATGATTCTCTGACTTCTTCATTGTCATTCTCTTATGATGCAGTAATATTCCATTATATTCATATATTACAATTGATTTAGATATTTCGAATCTAAAGGCATCAACTTTGTTTTTTGCTATCATAAAAAAGGCTGCTATAAATATTTTATTGTTTAATGTTGTGGTGTTTATAGGTTTAATGTTGTCTTAGTCTTCTTGGGGCATATACCTAGCAGTTGCATCTCTGGGTCAAAGGCATGGACAAATTAGTCACTTGATTAGAATAATCCCAAATTGTTTTCCAGAATAACAGCATATTAGTATACTTATATGACCTCAGCTCATTCACCAGTAACTGTTTCATATTTTGTCACCTTTGCCAGTTTGCTGGGTAAAAATTAAAACCTTGGAGTTTCTTTGTTTTATACAACTCTTATTAATGACTCTGAACAACTTTTATGTAATTGATAACAGTCTGCAATTCTCTTGAGAAATATTGTTCAATTATTTTATGACAATAAACATTTTTTAAACAGCTTCCAAACCTTATCATTATTTTTGATTAAAGTCACCTTTGAAGAAGAAAAACTTCTCCTGGATCACATGATCAGCAAAATGGAAGACTAAACATTTTATTTGATCCTCATAACTCTCAAATCTCTCTAAAATAGAAATTATGAGGGGCAGCTAGGTGGCGCAGTGGATAAAGCACTGGCCCTAGAGTCAGTTGTACCTGGGTTCAAATCCGATCTCAGACACTTAATAATTGTGTGGCCTTGGGCAAAGCCACTTAACCCCATTTGCCTTGAAAAAACCTAAAAAAAAAATAGAAATTATGTATCAGACATAAGGCAATTTCAGCTATTTATACAGCCTAGGACACCAAGAACCCTAATGAAGCAACAATTTAATGAACTAAGCTCTAGTAAAATCACTCAGCATCCCTTCCCCCATCCTTCATGCTTGAGGAAGGTTTCAAAAGTGGATCTATAAGATTGCAGTAAACTCAACTCTACTACCTCATCTCTCCTCCCAGTGCAATGGAAAACCAAAAGACAGTAGTTTGTCCTCCCTAGTGAAGAGAATATAGGCTCCATATCAACTAAAAAAAGTCCAGACCTCTATGATTATATATTGGAACCCAAAGCAAAACGAATCATCACCTAATGAATTGGATTCTCAAGAAGTTATGGACACAACTATTTATTTCTGAATGGAATAAGAATTATAAGAATAAAAGAGAAATAAGAATTATAGAAGGAGAATTTGTGGCCTGCATAGTACAAATAATTGGCGAGATAGAAAAACTTGAATCCATGGTGGCAAATCTCACCAAAGAAACAAAATACAATAGCTGACTAGAGATAAGAAAGTTGCTGAGCTGAAAACCTAAACCATTTTTGAGACAAAAATTTTATATAAACATGAGTTTGCATACTGGGTGAACTCTGTATTCCTCCTCTCCAGAAAGATCATATAGGTCTGTTGAGAATGGCAGGAGTAGAGGGTAGGGAAGAGAATATAGGAGATTAAAGATCATGAAACCTTTGTTTTTCTTAATATATAGGGAAAATATATTCATATTATATATTTATTAATATATTTAGGGAAAATTTACAGAGTGAAAGGGCAACATAATAGCAGAAAGAATACTATACCAAGAGTCAGAATAACTGTCATATTTTACCCAGATGGTCTAGAAAACTACAAACTGGCAGGCTGCAAATGCCACTTCTGGCTAAGCTACTCCCTAATACACTGACTTGGGTAAATCATTTCTCTTTAAGAGTCTTGGTTTTCTCATCTATAAAATGGGAATTGGGGATTATATGATTCCCTAAATCCATTCTAACTCCAACCTAAAATTCACAATAAACTTATCAACTAGTTAATTAACTTGGGACAAATTATTTAATTTTTATCAGTTTCAGTTGCTGCATCAGATAAACTTAGCAATGCTAACTTGAGCTGCCTTGTAAGTTATTGAAGTAGGCCAGGAATTGTTTCTTCTTTTTGACTTTCTGTATCTGTAATCTAGCAGAGTATCTAGCACACAGTAGGAAGAAATGCTTGGTAAATTGAATCAAATGCTATATAATAAAGATCACTGAGATGGGAGTTAAAAAGACTGTGCTTTCTCTGTATCCAGAGAAAGAAATATGAACTTTAACAAAGACCAAAGACTATTACCATCAAATTAGAAAAAAAAAAGTTATATTATTATGTAATTTTACTATCTCATACTTTATTTTTCTTCCTTAAGTATTTGATTTCTCTGTCATCACATTCAGCTGAGATCAATGTATAACATGGAACCAATGTGAACACTAACAAAATGCCTTCTGTGGGGGGTGGGGGGAGGGAAGCAAGAATAGGGGAAAAAA